>NC_064645.1:87189621-87494075 GCF_023864345.2 Schistocerca serialis cubense
CCAAGGGATACAGTAAACCTGAAGAGAAGCATTGGAATCTAAAACTGGACTCACAGGAGAGGTTCAAATCATAGAGTATTTGAGTGTCAGTCCTCTTTTACTTAAGTCGTCATTGTGCCTTTTGCATTAAATTCGGATGCAATTTCTGTGTTTCATCGTCAATAAGAAGGTCCAAGGGATACGGAAAACCTGAAGTGAAGCATAGGAATCTAAAGCTGGACTCACTGGAGAGTTTCAAATCATAGCACGATAGAGTGTCAGTCGTCTAGCACTTAAGCCGGCAATGTGCCTTATGTATTAAATTCGGATGCAATCTCTGTGTTTCATCGCCAATAAGAAGGTCCAAGGGATACAGTAAACCTGAAGTGAAGCATCGGAATCTAAAACTGGACTCACAGGAGAGGTTCAAATCGTAGAGAGTTAGAGTATCAGTCCTGTTGTACTTAAGTCGGCATTGTGCTTTTTGAATTAAATTCGGATGCATTTTCTGTGTTTCATCGTCAATAAGAAGGTCCAAGGGATACAGTAAACCTATAGTTAAGCATCGGAATCTAAAACTCGACTCACAGGAGAGGTTCAAATCATAGAGAGATAGAGTGTCAGTCCTCTTTTACTTAAGTCGTCATTGTGCCTTTTGTATTAAATTCGGATGCAATTTCTGTGTTTCATCGTCAATAAGAAGGTCCAAGGGATACAGAAAACCTGAAGTGAAGCATAGGAATCTAAAGCTGGACTCACTGGAGAGGTTCAAATCATAGCACGATAGAGTGTCAGTCGTCTAGCACTTAAGACGGCAATGTGCCTTATGTATTAAATTCGGATGCAATTTCTGTGTTCCATCGTCAATAAGAAGGTCCAAGGGATACAGTAAACCTAAGGTAAAGCTTCGGAATCTAAAACTGGACACACAGGAGAGGTCCAAATCATAGAGAGTTAGAGTGTCAGACCTCTTTTTCTTATGTCGGCATTGTGCCCTTTGTATTTAATTCAGATGCAATTTCTGTGTTTCATCGTCAATAAGAAGATCCAAGGGATACAGTAAACCTGAAGTGAAGCATCGGAATCTAAAACTGGAGTCACACGAGGGGTTCAAATCATAGAGAGATAGAATGTCAGTCCTCTTTTACTTACGTCGGCATTGTGTCTTTTTTTTATTGATTTCGGATGCAATTTCTGTGTTTCATCGTCAATAAGAAGGTCCAAGGGATACAGTGAACCAATAGTTAAGCATTGGAATCTAAAACTGGTCTCACAGGAGAGGTTCAAGTCATAGAGAGATGGAGTGTCAGTCCTCTTGTACTTAAGTCGGCATTGTGCCTTTTGTATTAAATTCGGATGCAATTTCTGTGTTCCATCGTCAATAAGAAGATCCAAGGGATACAGTAAACCTAAAGTAGAGCTTCGGAATCTAAAACTGGACTCACAGGAGAAGTTCAAATCATAGAGAGTTAGATTGTCAGTCCTCTTTTACTTAAGTAGGCATTGTGCCTTTTGTATTAAATTCAGATGCATTTCTGAGTTTCACCGTCAATCAGAAGGTCCAAGGGATGCAGTAAACCTGAAGTGAAGCATCGGAATCTAAAACTGCACTCACAGGAGAGGTTCAAATCATTGAGAGATACAATTTCAGTCTTCTTTTACTTGAGTCAGCATTGTGCCTTTTGTATTAAATTCGGATGCATATTCTGTGTTTCATCGTCAATAAGAAGGTCCAAGGGATACAGTAAACCTGAAGTGAAGCATCGGAATCTAAAACTGGACTCACAGGAGAGGTTCAAATCACAGAAAGTTAGAGTGTCAGTCCTACTGTACTTAAGTCGGCATTGTGCCTTTTGTATTAAATTTGGATGCAATTTCTGTGTTTCATCGTCAATAAGAAGGTCCAAGGGATACAGTAAACCTGAAATGAAGCATCGGAATCTAAAACTGGACTCACAGGAGAGGTTTAAATCATAGAAAGAGAGTGTCAGTCCACTTGTACTTAAGTCGGCATTGTGCCATTTGTATTACATTCCGATGCAATTTCTGTGTTTCATCGTCAATAGGAAGGTCCAAGGGATACAATAAACCTATAGTGAAGAATCAGAATCTAAAACTGGACTCACAGGACGGGTTCAAATCATAGACAGTTAGAGTGTCAGTCCTCTTGTACTTAAGTCGGCATTGTGCCTTTTGTATTACATTCAGATACAATTTCTGTGTTTCATCGTCAATAAGAAGGTCCAAGGGATACAATAAACCTGAAGTGAAGCATCGGAATCTAAAACTGGACTCACAGGAGAGGTTCAAATCATAGACAGTTAGAGTGACAGTCCTCTTTTACTTAAGTCGGCATTGTGCCTTTTTGTATTAAATTCAGATACAATTTCTGTGTTTCATCGTCAATAAGAAGGTCCAAGTGAGACAGTAAACCTGAAGTGAAGCATCGGAATCTACAACTCTACTCACAGGAGAGGTTCAAATCATAGCGAGTTAGAGTGTCAGTCCTGTTGTACTTAAGTCTGCATTGTGCTTTTTGAATTAAATTCGGATGCAATTTCTGTGTTTCATCGTCAATAAGAAGGTCCAAGGGATACAGTAAGCCTATAGTTAAGCATCGGAATCTAAAACTCGACTTACAGGAGAGGTTCAAATCATAGGGATTTAGAGTGTCAGTCCTCTTTTACTTAAGTAGGCATTGTGCCTTTTGTATTAAATTCGGATGCAATTTCTGTGTTTCATCGTCAATAAGAAGGTCCAAGGGATACAGAAAACCTAAAGTAAAGCTTAGGAACCTAAGACCTGACTCACAGGAGAGGTTAAAATCATGGAGAGTTGGAGTGTCAGTCCTCTTGTACTTAAGTCGGCATTGTGCCATTTGAATTAAATTCGGATGCAATTTCTGTGTTTCATCGTCAATAAGAAGGTAAGGGATACAGTAAACCTATAGCTAAGCATCGGAATCTAAAACTGGACTCACAGGAGGGGTTCAAATCATAGAGAGTTAGAGTGTCAGTCCTCTTGTACTTAAGTCGGCATTGTGCCTTTTGTATTAAATTCGGATGCAATTTCTGTGTTCCATCGTCAATACGAACGTCCAAGTGATACAGTAAACCTAAGGTAAAGCTTCGGAATCTAAAACTGGTTACACCGGAGAGGTTCAAATCATAGAGAGCTAGAGTGTCAGTCCTCTTTTACTTAAGTAGGCATTGTGCCTTTTGTATTAAATTCAGATGCAATTTCTGTAATTTATCGTCGATAAGAAGGTCAAAGGGATACAGTAAACCTGAAGTGAAGCATCGGAATCTAAAACTGTACTCACAGGAGAGGTTCAAATCATAGAGAGATAGAATGTCAGTCTTCTTTTACTTAAGTCGGCATTGTGCCTTTTGTATTAAATTCGGATGCAATTTCTGTGTTTCATCGTCAATAAGAAGGTCCAAGGGATACAGTAAACCTGAAGTGAAGCATCGGAATCTAAAACTCGACTCACAGGAGAGGTTCAAATCACAGAAAGTTAGAGTGTCAGTCCTCTAGTACTTAAGTCGGCATTGTGCCTTTTGTATTAAATTCGGATGCAATTTCTTTGTTTCATCATCAATAAGAAGGTCCAAGGGATACAGTAAACCTGAAGGGAAGGATCGGAATTTAAAACTGGACTTAAAGGAGAGTTTCAAATCATAGAGAATTAGAGTGTCTGACCTCTTTCACTTATGTCAGCATTGAGCCCTTTGTACTTAATTCAGATGCAATTTCTGTGTTTCATCGTCAATAAGAAGGTCCAAGGGATCAGTAAACCTATAGTTAAGCATCGGAATTTAAAACTGGACTCACAGGAGAGGTTCAAGTTTTAGAGAGATGGAGTGTCAGTCCTCTTGTACTTATGTCGGCATTGTGCCTTTTGTATTAAATTCGGATGCAATTTCTGTGTTCCATCGTCAATAAGAAGGTCCAACGGATACAGTAAAGCTAAAGTAAAGCTTCGGAATCAAAGACTGGACTCACAGGAGAAGTTCAAATCATAGAGAGTTAGAGTGTCAGTCCTCTTTTACTTAAGTAGGCATTGTGCCTTTTGTATTAAATTCAGATGCAATTTCTGTGTTTCATCGTCAATAAGAAGGTCCAAGGGATACAGTAAACCTGAAGTGAAGCATCGGGATCTAAAACTGGACTCACAGGAGAGGTTCAAATCAGAGAGAGATAGAATGTCAGTCTTCTTTTACGTAAGTCGGCATTGTGCCTTTTGTATTAAATTCGGATGCAATTTCTGTGTTTCATCGTCAATAAGAAGGTCCAAGGTATACAGTAAACCTGAAGTGAAGCATCGGAATCTAAAACTGGACTCACAGGAGAGGTTCAAATCACAGAAAGTTAGAGTGTCAGTCCTACTGTACTAAAGTCGGCATTGTGCCTTTTGTATTAAATTCGGATGCAATTTCTGTGTTTCATCGTCAATAAGAAGGTCCAAGGGATACAGTAAACCTGAAGTGAAGCTTCGGAATTTAAAACTGGTCTCACTGGAGAGGTTCAAATTATAGAGAGATAGAGTGTCAGTCCTCTTTTACTTAAGTCGGCATTGTGCCTTTTGTATTAAATTCGGATGCAATTTCTGTCTTTCATCGTCAATAAGAAGGTCCAAGAGATACAGTAAACCTGAAGTGAAGCATCGGAATCTACAACTGGACTCACAGGAGAGGTTTAAATCATAGAAAGAGAGTGTCAGTCCACTTGTACTTAAGTCGGCATTGTGCCATTTGTATTAAATTCCGATGCAATTTCTGTGTTTCATCGTCAATAAGAAGGTCCAAGGGATACAGTAAACATATAGTGAAGCATCGGAATCTAAAACTGGACACACAGGACGGGTTCAAATCATAGACAGTTAGAGTGCAGTCCTCTTGTACTTAAGTCGGCATTGTGCCTTTTGTATTAAATTCAGATACAATTTCTGTGTCTCATCGTCAATAAGAAGGTCCAGGGGATACAGTTAACCAGAAGTGAAGCGTCGGAATCTAAGACTGGACTCACAGGAGAGGTTCATATCATTGAGAGTTAGAGTGTCAGTCCTCTTGTCCTTAACTCGGCATTGTGCCTTTTGAATTAAATTCGGATGCAATTTCTGTGTTTCATCGACAATAAGAAGGTCCAAGGGATACAGTAAACCTATAGTTAAGAATCGGAATCTAAAACCGGACTCACAGGAGAGGTTCAAATCATAGAGAGTTAGAGTGTCAGTCTTCTTGTACTTAAATCGGCATTGTGCCTTTTGTATTAAATTCTGATTCAATTTCTGTCTTTCATCGTCAATAAGAAGGAACAAGGGATACAGTAAACCTGAAGTGAAGCATCGGTATCTAAAACTGGACTCACAGAAGAGGTTCAAATCATAGAGAGATAGAAAGTCAGCTCTCTTTTACTTAAGTCGGCATTGTGCCTTTTGTCTTAAATTCGGATGCAATTTCTTTGTTTCATCATCAATAAGAAGGCCCAACGGATACAGTAAACCTGAAGTGAAGGATCGGAATTTAAAACTGGACTTACAGGAGAGTTTCAAATCATAGAGAGTTAGTGTGTCAGACCTCTTTTACTTATGTCGGCATTGTGCCCTTTGCTTTTAATTCAGATGCAATTTCTGTGTTTCATCGTCAATAAGAAGGTCCAAGATATACAGTAAACCTGAAGTGAAGCATCGGAATCTAAAACTGGACTCACACGAGAGGTTCAAATCATAGAGAGATAGAATGTCAGTCCTCTTTTACTTAAGTCGGCATTGTGTCTTTTGTATTAAATTCGGATGCAATTTCTGTGTTTCATCGTCGATAAGAAGGTCCAAGGGATCAGTAAACCCATAGTTAAGCATCGGAATCTAAAATTCGACTCACTGGAGTGGTTCAAGTCATAGAGAGATGGAGTGTCAGTCCTCTTGTTCTTAAGTCGGCATTGTACCTTTTGTATTAACTTTGGATGCAATTTCTGTGTTCCATCGTCAATAAGAAGGTCCAAGGGATACAGTAAATCTAAAGTAAAGCTTCGCAATCTAAAACTGGACTCACAGGAGTTGTTCATATCATAGGAGTTAGACTGTCAGTCCTCTTTTACTTAAGTAAGCATTGTGCCTTTTGTATTAAATTCAGATACAATTTCTGTGTTTTATCGTCAATAAGAAGGTCCAAGGGATACAGTAAACCTGAAGTGAAGCATCGGAATCTAAAACTGGACTCACAGGAGAGGTTCAAATCATAGAGAGATAGAATGTCAGTCTTCTTTTATTTAAGTCGGCATTGTGCCTTTTGTATTAAATTCGGATGCAATTTCTGTGTTTCATCGTCAATAAGAAGGTCCAAGGGATACAGTAAACCTGAAGTGTAGCATCGGAATCTAAAACTGGACTCACAGGAGAAGTTCAAATCACAGAAAGTTAGAGTGTCAGTGCTACTGTACTTAAGTCGACATTGTGCCTATTGTATTAAATTCGGATGCAATTTCTGTGTTTCATCGTCAATAAGAAGGTCCAAGGGATACAGTAAACCTGAAGTGAAGCATCGGAATCTAAAACTGGTCTAACAGGAGGGATTCAAATCATACAGAGTTAGAGTGTCAGTCCTCTTTTACTTAAGTCGGCATTGTGCCTTTTGTATTAAATTCGGATGCAATTTCTATGTTTCATCGTCAATAAGAAGGTCCATGGGATACAGTAAACCTGAAGTGAAGCATCGGAATCTAAAACTGGACTCACAGGAGAGGTTTAAATCATAGAAAGAGAGTGTCAGTCCACTTGTACTTAAGTCGACATTGTGCCATTTGTATTATATTCCGATGCAATTTCTGTGTTTCATCGTCAATAAGAAGGTCCAAGGGATACAGTAAACCTATAGTGAAGCATCGGAATATAAAACTGGACTCACAGGACGGGTTCACATCATAGAGAGTTAGAGTGTCAGTCCTCTTGTACTTAAGTCGGCATTGTGCCTTTTGTATTACTTTCTGATTCAATTTCTGTCTTTCATCGTCAATAAGATGGTCCAACGGATACAGTAAACCTGAAGTGAAGCACCGGAATCTAAAACTGGACTCACAGGAGAGGGTTCAAATCATAGAGGGTTAAAGTGTCAGTCCACTTTTACTTATGTCGGCATTGTGCATTTTGTATTAAATTCGGATGCAATTTCTGTGTTTCATCGTTAATAAGAAGGAACAAGGGATACAGTAAACCTGAAGTGATGCATCGGAATCTAAAACTGGACTCACAGGAGAGGTTAAAATCATAGATTGTTAGAGTGTTAGTCCTCTTGTACTAAAGTCGGCATTGTGCCTTTTGTATTAAATTCGGATGCAGTTTCTGTGTTTCATCGTCAATAAGAAGGTCCAAGTGATACAGTAAACCTGAAGTGAAGCATCGGAATCTAAAACTGGACTCACAGGAGAGGTTCAAATCATAGAGAGATAGAGTGTCAGTCCTCTTTTACTTAGGTCGGCATTGTGCCTTTTGTATTAAATTCGGATGCAATTTTTGTGTTTCATCGTCAATACGAAGGTCCACGGGATACAGTAAACCTGAAGTGAAGCATCGGAATCTAAAACTGGACTCAGAGGAGAAGTTCAAATCACAGAAAGTTAGAGTGTCAGTCCTCATGTACTTAAGTCGGCATTGTGCCTTTTGTATTACATTCGGATGCAATATCCGTGCTTCATCGTCAATAAGAAGGTCCAAGGGATACAGTAAACCTGAAGTGAAGCGTGGGAATCTAAAACTGGACTCACAGGAGAGGTTCAAATAATAGAAAGTTAGAGTGTCAGTGCTCTTGTACTTAAGTCGGCATTGTGCCTTTTGAATTAAATTCGGATGCAATTTCTGTGTTTCATCGTCAATAAGAAGGTCCAAGGGATACCGTAAACCTGAAGTGAAGCATCGGAATCTAAAACTGGACTCACAGGAGAGGTTCAAATCATAGAGAGTTAGAGTGTCAGTCCTCTTGTACTTATGTTGGCATTGTTCCTTTTGTATTGAATTCGGATGTCATTTCTGTGTTTCATCATCAATAAGAAGGTCCAAGGGATACAGTATACCTGAAGTGAAGCATCGGAATCTAAAACTGGACTCACAGGAGAGGTTCAAATCATAGAGAGATAGAGTGTCGGTCCTCTTGTACTTAAGTCGGCATTGTGCCTTTTGTATTACATTCTAATGCTATTTCTGTGTTTCATCGTCAATAAGAAGGTCCAAGGGATACAGTAAACTTGAAGTGAAGCATCGGAATCTAAAACTGGACTCACAGGAGAGGTTCAAGTCATAGAGAATTAGAGTGTCAGTCCTCTTGTACTTAAGGCCGCCTTGTGCCTTTTGTATTAAATTTGGATGCAATTTCTATGTGTCATCGTCAATAAGAAGGTCCAAGGGATACAGTAAACCGGAAGTGAAGCATCGGAATCTAAAACTGGACTCTCAGGAGAGGTTCATATCATAGAGTGTTAGAGTGTCAGTCCTCTTGTACTTAAGTTGGCATTGTGCCTTTTGTATTAAATTCGGATGCAATTTCTGTGTTTCATCGTCAATAAGAAGGTCCAAGGGATACAGTAAACCTGTAGTGAAGCATCGGAATCTAAAACTGGACTCACAGGAGAGGTTCATATCATAGAGTGTTAGAGTGTCAGTCCTCTTGTACTTAAGTCGGCATTGTTCCTTTTGTATTGAATTCGGATGTCATTTCTGTGTTTCATCATCAATAAGAAGGTCCAAGGGATACAGTAAACCTGAAGTGAAGCATCGGAATCTAAAACTCGACTCACAGGAGTGGTTTAAATCATACAAAGTTAGAGTGTCAGTCCTCTTGTACATAAGTCGGCATTGTGCCTTTTGTATTACATTCGGATGCAATTTCTGTGTTTCATCGTCAATAAGATGGTCCAAGGGATACAGTAAACCTGAAGGGAAGCTTCGGAATCTAAAACTGGACTCACAGGAGAGGATCAAATCATACAGAGTTAGAGTGTCATCACTCTTGTACTAAAGTCGGCATTGTGTCTGTTTTATTAAATTCGGATGCAATTTCTGTGTTTCATCGTCAGTAAGAAGGTCCTAGGGATACAGTAAACCTGAAGTGAAGTATCGGAATCTAAAACTGGACTCACAGGAGAGGTTCAAATCATAGAAAGTTAGAGTGTCAGTCGTCTTGTACATAAGTTGGCATTGTGCCTTTTGTATTAAATTCGGATGCAATTTCTGTGTTTCATCGTTAATAAGAAGGTCCAAGGGATACAGTAAACCAGTAGTGAAGCATCGGAATCTAAAACTGGACTCACAGGAGAGGTTCAAATCATAGAGAGTTAGAGTGTCAGTCCTCTTTTACTTAAGTCAGCATTGTGCCTTTTGTATTAAATTCGAATGCAATTTCTGTGTTTCATCGTCAATAAGAAGGTCCCAGGGATACAGTAAACCTGAAGTGAAGCATCGGAATCTAAAACAGGACTCACAGGAGAGGTTCAAAACATAGAAAGTTAGTCAGTCCTCTTGTACTTAAGTCGGCATTGAGCCTTTTGTATTAAATTCGGATGCAATTTCTGTGTTTCATCGTCAATAAGAAGGTCCTAGGGATACAGTAAACCTAAAGTGAAGCATCAGAATCTAAAACTGGACTCACAGGAGAGGTTCATATCATAGAGAGTTAGAGTGTCAGTCCTTTTTTACTTATGTCGGCATTGTGCCTTTTGTGTTAAATTCAAATGCAATTTGTGTGTTTCATTGTCAATAAGAAGGTCCAAGGGATACAGTAATCCTGAAGTGAAGCATCGGAATCTAAAACTGGACTCACAGGAGAGGTTCAAATCATAGAGAGTTAGAGTGTCAGTCCTCTTTTACTCAAGTCGGCATTGTGCCTTTTGTATCAAATTCAGATGCAATTTCTGTGTTTCATCGTCAATAAGAAGGTCCAAGGGATGCAGTAAACCTGAAGTGAAGCATTGGAATCTAAAACTGGACTCACAGGAGAGGTTCAAATTATAGAGAGTTAGAGTGTTAGTCCTCTTTTACTTAAGTCGGCATTGTGCTTTTTGTATTAAATTCGGATGCAATTTCTGTGTTTCTTCGTCAATAAGAAGGTCCAAGGGATACAGTTATCCTGAAGTGAAGCATCGGAATCTAAAACTGGACTCACAGGAGAGGTTCAAATCATAGAAAGTTAGAGTGTTAATCCTCTTGAATTAAGTCGGCATTGTGCCTTTTGTATTAAATACAGATGCAATTTCTTTGTTTCATCGTCAATAAGAAGGTCCAAGGGATACAGTAAACCTGAAGTGAAGCATCGGAATCTAGAACTGGACTCACTGGAGAGGTTCAAATCATTGAGAGTTTGAGTGTCAGTCCTCTTTTACTTAAGTCGGCACTGTGCCTTTTGTATTAAATTCGGATGCAATTACTGTGTTTCATCGTCAATAGGAAGGTCCAAGGGATACAGTAAACCTGAAGTGAAGCATCGGAATCTAAAACTGGACTCACAGGAGATTTTCAAAACTTAGAAAGTTAGTCAGTCCTCTTGTAGTTAAGCCGGCATTGTGCCTTTTCTAGTAAATTCGGATGCAATTTCTGTGTTTCATCGTCAATAAGAAGGTCCAAGGGATACTGTAAACCTAAAGTGAAGCATCTGAATCTAAAGCTGGACTCACAGGAGAGGTTCAAATCTTAGAAAGTTAGAGTGTCAGTCCTCTTGTACCTAAGTCGGCATTGTACTTTTGTATTAAATTCGGATGCAATTTCTGTGTTTCATCGTCAATAAGAAGGTCCAAGGGATACAGTAAACCTGAAGTGAAGTATCGGAATCTAAAACTGGACTCACAGGAGAATTTCAAATCATAGAGAGTTAGAGTGTTAGTCCTTTTTTACTTAAGTCGGCATCGTGCCTTTTGTATTAAATACAGATGCAATTTCTTTGTTTCATCGTCAATAAGAAGGTCCAAGGGATACAGTAAAAATGAAGTGAAGCATCGGAATCTAAAACTGGACTCACTGGAGAGGTTCAAATCATTGAGAGTTTGAGTGTCAGTCCTCTTTTACTTAAGTCGGCACTGTGCCTTTTGTATTAAATTCGGATGCAATTACTGTGTTTCATCGTCAATAAGAAGGTTCAAGGGATAAAGTAAACCTGAAGTGAAGCATCGGAATCTAAAACTGGACTCACAGGAGAGTTTCAAATTATGGAAAGTTAGAATGACAGTCCTCTTGTACTTAAGTCGGCGTTGTGCCTTTTGTATTAAATTCGGATGCAAATTCTGTGTTTCATGGGCGATAAGAAGGTCCAAGGGATACAGTAAACCAGAAGTGAAGCATCGGAATCAAAAACTGGACTCACAGTAGAGGTTCAAATCATGAAGAGTTAGAGTGTCAGTCATCTTTTACTTAAGTCTGCATTTTGCCTTTTGTATTAAATTCGGATGCAATTTCTGTGATTCATCGTCAATAAGAAGGTCCATGGGATACAGTAAACCTGAAGTGAAGCATCGGAATCTAAAACTGGACTCACAGGAGATTTTCAAAACTTAGAAAGTTAGTCAGTCCTCTTGTACTTAAGTCGGCATTGTGCCTTTTCTAGTAAATTCGGATGCAATTTCTGTGTTTCATCGTCAAAAAGAAGGTCTAAGGGATACAGTAGACCTAAAGTGAAGCATCGGAATCTAAAACTGGACTCACAGGAGAGGTTCAAATCATAGAGAGTTAGAGTGTCAGTATTTTTTTACTTAAGTCGGGATTGTGCCTTTTGTATTAAATTCAAATGCAATTTGTGTGTTTCATTGTCAATAAGAAGGTCCAAGGGATACAGTAATCCTGAAGTGAAGCATCGGAATCTAAAACTGGACTCACAGGAGAGGTTCAAATCATAGAGAGTTAGAGTGTCAGTCCTCTTTTACTCAAGTAGGCATTGTGCCTTTTGTATTAAATTCAGATGCAATTTCTGTGTTTCATCGTCAATAAGAAGGTCCAATGGATACAGTAAACCTCAAGTGAAGCATCGGAATCTAAAACTGGACTCACAGGAGAGGTTCAAATTATAGAGAGTTAGAGTGTTAGTCCTCTTTTACTAATGTCGGCATTGTGCTTTTTGTATTAAATTCAGATGCAATTTCTGTGTTTCATCGTCAATAAGAATGTCCAAGGGATACAGTAAACCTGAAGTGAAGCATCGGAATCTAAAACTGGACTCACAGGAGAGGTTCAAATTATAGAGAGTTAGAATGTTAGTCCTCTTTTACTTAAGTCGGCATTGTGCTTTTTGTATTAAATTCGGATGCAATTTCTGTGTTTCTTCGTCAATAAGGAGGTCCAAGGGATACAGTTATCCTGAAGTGATGCATCGCAATCTAACGCTAGACTCACAGGAGAGGTTCAAATCATAGAACATTAGAGTGTCAGTCCTCTTGTACTTAAGTCGTCATTGTGCCTTTTGTATTAAATTCAGATGCAATTTCCGTGTTTTATCGTCAATTAGAAGGTGCAAGGGATACAGTAAACCTGAAGCGAAGCATCGGAATCTAAAACTGGACTCACAGGAGAGGTTCAAATCATAGAGAGTTAGAGTGTCAGTCGTCTATTACTTAAGTCGGCATTGGGCCTTTTGTATTAAATTCAGATGCAATTTCTGTGTTTCATCGTCAATAAGACGGTCCAAGGAAAACAGTAAACCTGAAGTAAAGCATCGGAATCTAAAACTGGCCTCACAAGTGAGGTTCAAATCATAGAGAGAGTGTCAGACCTCTTTTACTTAAGTCGGCATTGTGCCTTTTGTATTAAATTCAGATGCTATTTCTGTGTTTCATCTTCAATAAGAAGGTCCAATGGATACAGTAAACCTGAAGTGAAGCATCGGAATCAAAAACTGGAATGACAGGAGAGGTTGAAAGCATAGAAAGATAGAGTGTCAGTCCTCTTGTACTTAAGACGGCATTGTGCCTTTTGTATTAAATTGGGATGCAATTTCTATGTTTCATCGTAAATAAGAAGGTCCAAGGGATACAGTAAACCTGAAGTGAAGCATCAGAATCTAAAACTGGACTCACAGGAGAGGTTCAAATCATAGAACGTTAGAGTGTTAATCCACTTCAATTAAGTCGGCATTGTGCCTTTTGTATTAAATTCGGATGCAATTTCCGTGTTTCATGGTCACTAAGAAGGTCCAAGGGATACAGTAAACCTATAGTGAAGCCTCGGAATCTCAAACTGGACTCACAGGAGAGGTTCAAATCATAGAGAGTTAGAGTGTCAGTACTCTTTTACTTAATACGGCATTGTGCCTTTTGTATTAATTTCGAATGCAATTTCTGTGTTTCATCGTCAATAAGAAGGTCCAAGGGATACAGTAAACCTAAAGTGAAGCATCGGAATCGAAACTGGACTCACAGGAGAGGTTCAAATCATAGAGACATAGAGTGTCAGTCCTCTTTTAATTAAGTCGGCATTGTGCCTTTTGTATTAAATACAGATGCAATTTTGTGTTTCATCGTCAATAAGACGGTCCAAGGGATAGAGTAAACCTGAAGTGAAACATCGGAATCTAAAACTGGACTCACAGGACAGGTTCAAAACATAGAGAGTTAGAGTGTCAGTTCTCTTGTATTTAAGTCGGCATTGTGCCTTTTGTATTAAATTCGGATGCAATTTCCGTGTTTTTGATGGTCACTAAGAAGGTCCAAGGGATACAGTAAACCTGAAGTGAAGCATGGTCATCTAAAACTGGACTCACAGGAGAGGTTCAAATCATAGAGATTTAGAGTGTCAGTCCTCTTTTACTTAAGTCGGCATCGTGCATTTTGTATTAAATTCAGATACAATTTTTGTGTTTCATCGTCAATAAGAAGGTCCATGGGATACAGTAAACCTGAAGTGCAGCATCGGAAATTAAGACTGGACTCAAAGGAGAGGTTCAAATCATAGAGAGTTAGAGTGTAAGTCCGCTTGTACTTAAGTCGGCATTCTGCCTTTTGTATTAAATTCGGATGCAATTTCGGTGTTTCATCGTCAATAAGAAGGTCCAAGGGATACAGTAAACCTGAAGTGAAGCATCGGAATCTAAAACTGGAATCACAGGAGAGGTTAAAATCATAGAGATTTAGAGTGTCAGTCCTCTTTTACTTAAGTCGGCATTGTGCTTTTTGTATTAAATTCGGATGCAATTTCTGTGTTTCATCGTCAATAAGAAGGTCCAAGGGATACAGTAAACCTGAAGTGAAACATCGGAATCTAAAACTGGACTCACAGGAGAGGTTCAAATTATAGAGAGTTAGAGTGTTAGTCCTCTTTTACTTAAGTCGGCATTGTGCTTTTTGTATTAAATTCGGATGCAATTTCTGTGTTTCTTCGTCAATAAGAAGGTCCAAGGGATACAGTTATCCTGAAGTGAAGCATCGGAATCTAAAACTGGACTCACAGGAGAGGTTCAAATCATAGAAAGTTAGAGTGTTAATCCTCTTGAATTAAGTCGGCATTGTGCCTTTTGTATTAAATACAGATGCAATTTCTTTGTTTCATCGTCAATAAGAAGGTCCAAGGGATACAGTAAACCTGAAGTGAAGCATCGGAATCTAAAACTGGACTCACTGGAGAGGTTCAAATCATTGAGAGTTTGAGTGTCAGTCCTCTTTTACTTAAGTCGGCACTGTGCCTTTTGTATTAAATTCGGATGCAATTACTGTGTTTCATCGTCAATAGGAAGGTCCAAGGGATACAGTAAACCTGAAGTGAAGCATCGGAATATAAAACTGGACTCACAGGAGATTTTCAAAACTTAGAAAGTTAGTCAGTCCTCTTGTAGTTAAGCCGGCATTGTGCCTTTTCTAGTAAATTCGGATGCAATTTCTGTGTTTCATCGTCAATAAGAAGGTCCAAGGGATACTGTAAACCTAAAGTGAAGCATCTGAATCTAAAGCTGGACTCACAGGAGAGGTTCAAATCTTAGAAAGTTAGAGTGTCAGTCCTCTTGTACCTAAGTCGGCATTGTACTTTTGTATTAAATTCGGATGCAATTTCTGTGTTTCATCGTCAATAAGAAGGTCCAAGGGATACAGTAAACCTGAAGTGAAGTATCGGAATCTAAAACTGGACTCACAGGAGAATTTCAAATCATAGAGAGTTAGAGTGTTAGTCCTTTTTTACTTAAGTCGGCATCGTGCCTTTTGTATTAAATACAGATGCAATTTCTTTGTTTCATCGTCAATAAGAAGGTCCAAGGGATACAGTAAAAATGAAGTGAAGCATCGGAATCTAAAACTGGACTCACAGGAGAGGTTCAAATCATTGAGAGTTTGAGTGTCAGTCCTCTTTTACTTAAGTCGGCACTGTGCCTTTTGTATTAAATTCGGATGCAATTACTGTGTTTCATCGTCAATAAGAAGGTTCAAGGGATAAAGTAAACCTGAAGTGAAGCATCGGAATCTAAAACTGGACTCACAGGAGATTTTCAAAACTTAGAAAGTTAGTCAGTCCTCTTGTACTTAAGTCGGCATTGTGCCTTTTTTAGTAAATTCGGATGCAATTTCTGTGTTTCATCGTCAATAAGAAAGTCCAAGGGCTACAGTATACCTAAAGTGAAGCATCGGAATCTAAAACTGGACTCACAGGAGAGTTTCAAATCATAGAGAGTTAGAGTGTCAGTCCTTTTTTACTTAAGTCGGCATCGTGCCTTTTGTATTAAATACAGATGCTATTTCTTTGTTTCATCGTCAATAAGAAGGTCCAAGGGATACAGTAAACCTGAAGTGAAGAATCGGAATCTAAAACTGGACTCACTGGAGAGGTTCAAATCATTGAGAGTTTGAGTGTCAGTCCTCCTTTACTTAAGACGGCACTGTGCCTTTTGTATTAAATTCGGATGCAATTTCTGTGTTTCATCGTCAATAAGAGGGTTCTAGGGATACAGTAAACCTGAAGTGAAGCATCGGTATCTAAAACTGGACTCACAGGAGAGTTTCAAATTATGGAAAGTTAGAATGACAGTCCTCTTGTACTTAAGTCGGCGTTGTGCCTTTTGTATTAAATTCGGATGCAAATTCTGTGTTTCATGGGCGATAAGAAGGTCCAAGGGATACAGTAAACCAGAAGTGAAGCATCGGAATCAAAAACTGGACTCACAGTAGAGGTTCAAATCATGAAGAGTTAGAGTGTCAGTCATCTTTTACTTAAGTCTGCATTTTGCCTTTTGTATTAAATTCGGATGCAATTTCTGTGATTCATCGTCAATAAGAAGGTCCATGGGATACAGTAAACCTGAAGTGAAGCATCGGAATCTAAAACTGGACTCACAGGAGATTTTCAAAACTTAGAAAGTTAGTCAGTCCTCTTGTACTTAAGTCGGCATTGTGCCTTTTCTAGTAAATTCGGATGCAATTTCTGTGTTTCATCGTCAAAAAGAAGGTCTAAGGGATACAGTAGACCTAAAGTGAAGCATCGGAATCTAAAACTGGACTCACAGGAGAGGTTCAAATCATAGAGAGTTAGAGTGTCAGTATTTTTTTACTTAAGTCGGGATTGTGCCTTTTGTATTAAATTCAAATGCAATTTGTGTGTTTCATTGTCAATAAGAAGGTCCAAGGGATACAGTAATCCTGAAGTGAAGCATCGGAATCTAAAACTGGACTCACAGGAGAGGTTCAAATCATAGAGAGTTAGAGTGTCAGTCCTCTTTTACTCAAGTAGGCATTGTGCCTTTTGTATTAAATTCAGATGCAATTTCTGTGTTTCATCGTCAATAAGAAGGTCCAATGGATACAGTAAACCTCAAGTGAAGCATCGGAATCTAAAACTGGACTCACAGGAGAGGTTCAAATTATAGAGAGTTAGAGTGTTAGTCCTCTTTTACTAATGTCGGCATTGTGCTTTTTGTATTAAATTCAGATGCAATTTCTGTGTTTCATCGTCAATAAGAATGTCCAAGGGATACAGTAAACCTGAAGTGAAGCATCGGAATCTAAAACTGGACTCACAGGAGAGGTTCAAATTATAGAGAGTTAGAATGTTAGTCCTCTTTTACTTAAGTCGGCATTGTGCTTTTTGTATTAAATTCGGATGCAATTTCTGTGTTTCTTCGTCAATAAGGAGGTCCAAGGGATACAGTTATCCTGAAGTGATGCATCGCAATCTAACGCTAGACTCACAGGAGAGGTTCAAATCATAGAACATTAGAGTGTCAGTCCTCTTGTACTTAAGTCGTCATTGTGCCTTTTGTATTAAATTCAGATGCAATTTCCGTGTTTTATCGTCAATTAGAAGGTGCAAGGGATACAGTAAACCTGAAGCGAAGCATCGGAATCTAAAACTGGACTCACAGGAGAGGTTCAAATCATAGAGAGTTAGAGTGTCAGTCGTCTTTTACTTAAGTCGGCATTGGGCCTTTTGTATTAAATTCAGATGCAATTTCTGTGTTTCATCGTCAATAAGACGGTCCAAGGAAAACAGTAAACCTGAAGTAAAGCATCGGAATCTAAAACTGGCCTCACAAGTGAGGTTCAAATCATAGAGAGAGTGTCAGACCTCTTTTACTTAAGTCGGCATTGTGCCTTTTGTATTAAATTCAGATGCTATTTCTGTGTTTCATCTTCAATAAGAAGGTCCAATGGATACAGTAAACCTGAAGTGAAGCATCGGAATCAAAAACTGGAATGACAGGAGAGGTTGAAAGCATAGAAAGATAGAGTGTCAGTCCTCTTGTACTTAAGACGGCATTGTGCCTTTTGTATTAAATTGGGATGCAATTTCTATGTTTCATCGTAAATAAGAAGGTCCAAGGGATACAGTAAACCTGAAGTGAAGCATCAGAATCTAAAACTGGACTCACAGGAGAGGTTCAAATCATAGAACGTTAGAGTGTTAATCCTCTTCAATTAAGTCGGCATTGTGCCTTTTGTATTAAATTCGGATGCAATTTCCGTGTTTCATGGTCACTAAGAAGGTCCAAGGGATACAGTAAACCTATAGTGAAGCCTCGGAATCTCAAACTGGACTCACAGGAGAGGTTCAAATCATAGAGAGTTAGAGTGTCAGTACTCTTTTACTTAATACGGCATTGTGCCTTTTGTATTAAATTCGAATGCAATTTCTGTGTTTCATCGTCAATAAGAAGGTCCAAGGGATACAGTAAACCTAAAGTGAAGCATCGGAATCGAAACTGGACTCACAGGAGAGGTTCAAATCATAGAGACATAGAGTGTCAGTCCTCTTTTAATTAAGTCGGCATTGTGCCTTTTGTATTAAATACAGATGCAATTTTGTGTTTCATCGTCAATAAGACGGTCCAAGGGATAGAGTAAACCTGAAGTGAAACATCGGAATCTAAAACTGGACTCACAGGACAGGTTCAAAACATAGAGAGTTAGAGTGTCAGTTCTCTTGTATTTAAGTCGGCATTGTGCCTTTTGTATTAAATTCGGATGCAATTTCCGTGTTTTTGATGGTCACTAAGAAGGTCCAAGGGATACAGTAAACCTGAAGTGAAGCATGGTCATCTAAAACTGGACTCACAGGAGAGGTTCAAATCATAGAGATTTAGAGTGTCAGTCCTCTTTTACTTAAGTCGGCATCGTGCATTTTGTATTAAATTCAGATACAATTTTTGTGTTTCATCGTCAATAAGAAGGTCCATGGGATACAGTAAACCTGAAGTGCAGCATCGGAAAATAAGACTGGACTCAAAGGAGAGGTTCAAATCATAGAGAGTTAGAGTGTAAGTCCGCTTGTACTTAAGTCGGCATTCTGCCTTTTGTATTAAATTCGGATGCAATTTCTGTGTTTCATCGTCAATAAGAAGGTCCAAGGGATACAGTAAACCTGAAGTGAAACATCGGAATCTAAAACTGGACTCACAGGAGAGGTTCAAATCATAGAAAGTTGGAGTGTTAATCCTCTTGAATTAAGTCAGCATTGTGCCTTTTGTATTAAATTCGGATGCAATTTCCGTGCTTCAGCGTCAGTAAGAAGGTCCAAGGGATACAGTAAACCTATAGTGAAGCATCGGAATCGCAGACTGGACTCACAGGAGAGGTTCAAATCATAGAGAGTTAGAGTGTCAGTCCTCTTGTACTTAAGTCGGCATTGTGCCTTTTGTATTAAATTCGGATGCAATTTCTGTGTTTCATCGTCAATAAGAAGGTCCAATGGATACAGTAAACCTATAGTGAAGCATCGGAATCTAAAACTGGACTCACAGTGCAGGTTCAAATCATAGAGAGTTAGAGTCAGTACTCTTTTACTTAAGTCGGCATTGTGCCTTTTGTATTAAATTCAGATGCAATGTCTGGGTATCATCGTCAATAAGACGGACCAAGGGATACAGTAAACCTGATGTGAAGCATCGGAATCTAAAACTGGACTCACAGGAGAGGTTCAAATCATAGAGAGTTAGAGTGTCAGTACATTTGTATTTAAGTCGGCATTGTGCCTTTTGTATTAAATTCGGATGCAATTTCTGCGTTTCATCGTCAATAAGAAGGTCCAAGGGATACAGTAAACCTGAAGTGAAGCATCGTAATCTAAAACTGGACTCACAGGAGAGGTTCAAATCATAGAGAGTTAGAGTGTCAGTCCTTTTGTACGTAAGACGGCATTGTGCCTTTTGTATTAAATTCGGATGCAATTTCTGTGTATCATCGTCAATAAGAAGGTCCAAGGGATACAGTAAACCTGTAGTAAAGCATCGGAATCTACAACTGAAATCACGGGAGAGGTTCAAATCGTAGTGAGTTAGGGTGTCGGTACATTTGTATTTCAGTCGGCATTGTGCCTTTTGTATTAAATTCGGATGCAATTTCTGCGTTTCATCGTCAGTAAGAAGGTCCAAGGGATACAGTAAACCTGAAGTGAAGCATCGGAATCTAAAACTGGACTCACAGGAGAGGTTCAAATCATAGAGAGTTAGAGTGTCAGCCCTCTTTTACTTAAGTCGGCATTGTGCTTTTTGTTTCAAATTCGGATGCAATTACTGTGTTTCATCGTCAATAAGAAGGTCCAAGGGATACAGTAAACCTGAAATGAAGCATCGGAATCTAAAACTGGACTCACAGGAGAGGTTCAAATCATACAAAGTTAGAGTGTTAATCCTCTTGAAATATGTCGGCATTGTGCCTTTTGTATTAAATTCGGATGCAATTTCTGTGTTTCAGCGTCAGTAAGAAGGTCCAAGGGATACAGTAAACCTATAGTGAAGCATCGGAATCGCAGACTGGACTCACAGGAGAGGTTCACATCATAGAGAGTTAGAGTGTCAGTCCTCTTTAACTTAAGTCGGCATCGTGCATTTCGTATTAAATTCAGATACTATTTCTGTGTTTCATCGTCAATAAAAAGGTCCAAGGGATACAGTAAACCTGTAGTGAAGCATCGGAATCTACAACTGGACTCACAGGAGAGGTTCAAATCATAGAGAGTTAGAGTGTCAGTACTCTTTTAGTTTAGTCGGCATTGTGCATTTTGTACTTAATTCAGATGCAATTTCTGGGTTTCATCGTCAATAAGACGGTCCAAGGGATACAGTAAACCTGAAGTGAAGCATCGGAATCTAAAACTGGCCTCACAGGAGCGGTTCATATCATAGAGAGTTAGAGTGTCAGTCCTATTGTACTTAAGTCGGCATTGTGCCTTTTGTATTAAATTCGGATTCAATTTCTGTGTTTCATCGTCAATAAGAAGGTCCAAGGGATACAGTAAACCTATAGTGAAGCATCGGAATCTAAAACTGGACTTACAGTGCAGGTTCAAACCATAGAGAGTTAGAGTGTCAGTACTCTTTTACTTAAGTCGGCATTGTGCCTTTTGTATTAAATTCAGATGCAATTTCTGGGTTTCATCGTCAATAAGACGGTCCAAGGGATACGGTAAACCTGATGAGAAGCATCGGAATCTAAAACTGGACTCACAGGAGAGGTTCAAATCATAGAGAGTTAGAGTGTCAGTACTCTTGTATTTAAGTCGGCATTGTGCCTTTGTATTAAATTCGGATGCAATTTCTGCGTTTCATCGTCAATAAGAAGGTCCAAGGGATATAGTAAACCTGAAGTGAAGCATCGTAATCTAAAACTGGACTCACAGGAGAGGTTCAAATCATAGAGAGTTAGAGTGTCAGTCTTTTTGTACGTAAGACGGCATTGTGCCTTTTGTATTAAATTCGGATGCAATTTCTGTGTATCATCGTCAATAAGAAGGTCCAAGGGATACAGTAAACCTGTAGTGAAGCATCGGAATCTACAACTGGAATCACAGGATAGGTTCAAATCATAGTGAGTTAGGGTGTCGGTACTCTTGTATTTAAGTCGGCATTGTGCCTTTTGTATTAAATTCGGATGCAATTTCTGTGTTTCATCGTCAATAAGAAGGTCCAAGGGATACAATAAACCTGTAGTGAAGCATCGGAAACTACAACTGGACTCACAGGAGAGGTTCAAATCATAGAGAGTTAGAGTGTCAGTCCTCTTTTACTTAAGTCGGCATCGTGCATTTTGTATTAAATTCAGATACTGTTTCTGTGTTTCATCGTCAATAAGAAGGTCCAAGGGATACAGTAAACCTGTAGTGAAGCATCGGAAACTACAACTGGACTCACAGGAGAGGTTCAAATCATAGAGAGTTAGAGTGTCAGTACTCTTTTAGTTAAGTCGGCATTGTGCCTTTTGTACTTAATTCAGATGCAATTTCTGGGTTTCATCGTCAATAAGACGGTCCAAGGGATACAGTAAACCTGAAGTGAAGCATCGGAATCTAAAACTGGCCTCACAGGAGCGGTTCATATCATAGAGAGTTAGAGTGTCAGTCCTCTTGTACTTAAGTCGGCATTGTGCCTTTTGTATTAAATTCAGATGCAATTTCTGGGTTTCATCGTCAATAAGACGGTCCAAGGGATACAGTAAACATGATGAGAAGCATCGGAATCTAAAACTGGACTCACAGGAGAGGTTCAAATCATAGAGAGTTAGAGTGTCAGTACTCTTGTATTTAAGTCGGCATTTTGCCTTTTGTATTACATTCGGATGCAATTTCTGCGTTTCATCGTCAATAAGAAGGTCCAAGGGATATAGTAAACCTGAAGTGAAGCATCGTAATCTAAAACTGTACTCACAGGAGAGGTTCAAATCATAGAGAGTTAGAGTGTCAGTCTTTTTGTACGTAAGACGGCATTGTGCCTTTTATATTAAATTCGGATGCAATTTCTGTGTATCATCGTCAATAAGATGGTCCAAGGGATACAGTAAACCTGTAGTGAAGCATCGGAATCTACAACTGGAATCACAGGATAGGTTCAAATCATAGTGAGTTAGGGTGTCGGTACTCTTGTATTGAAGTCGGCATTGTGCCTTTTGTATTAAATTCGGATGCAATTTCTGTGTTTCATCGTCATTAAGAAGGTCGAAGGGATACAATAAACCTGAAGTGAAGCATCGGAATCTAAAACTGGACTCACACTAGAGGTTCAAATCATAGAGAGTTAGAGTGTCAGTCCTTTTGTACTTAAGACGGCATTGTGCCTTTTGTATTAAATTCGGATGCAATTTCTGTGTTTCATCGTCAATAAGAAGGTCCAAGGGATACAGTAAACCTGAAGTGAAGCATCTGAATCTAAAACTGGACTCACAGGAGAGGTTCAAATCAAAGAGAGTTAGAGTGTCAGCCCTCTTTTACTTAAGTCGGCATTGTGCTTTTTGTTTTAAATTCGGATGCAATTACTGTGTTTCATCGTCAATAAGAAGGTCCAAGGGATACAGTAAACCTGAAGTGAAGCATCGGAATCTAAAACTGGACTCACAGGAGAGGTTCAAATCATACAAAGTTAGAGTGTTAATCCTCTTGAATTAAGTCGGCAT
Source organism: Schistocerca serialis cubense (assembly GCF_023864345.2). Taxonomy (NCBI): domain Eukaryota; kingdom Metazoa; phylum Arthropoda; class Insecta; order Orthoptera; family Acrididae; genus Schistocerca; species Schistocerca serialis. Next base: position 87,212,425 of record NC_064645.1, read on the forward strand.
TGTGCCTTTTGTGTTAAATTCGGATGCAATTTCTGTGTTACAGCGTCAGTAAGAAGGTCCAAGGGATACTGTAAACCTATAGTGAAGCATCGGAATCGCAGACTGGACTCACAGGAGAGGTTCAAATCATAGAGTGTTAGAGTGTCAGTACTCTTTTACTTAAGTCGGCATTGTGCCTTTTGTACTTAATTCAGATGCAATTTCTGGGTTTCATCGTCAATAAGACGGTCCAAGGGATACAGTAAACCTGAAGTGAAGCATCGGAATCTAAAACTGGCCTCACAGGAGCATTTCATATCATAGAGAGTTAAAGTGTCAGTCCTCTTGTACTTAAGTCGGCATTGTCCCTTTTGTATTAAATTTGGATGCAATTTCTGTATTTCATCGACAATAAGAAGGTCCAAGGGATAGAGTAAACCAGAAGTGAGGCATCGGAATCTAAAACTGGACTCACAGGAGAGGTTCAAATCATAGAAGGTTAGAGTGTCAGTCCTCTTGTAGTTAGGTCGGCATTGTGCCTTTTGTATCAATTTCATATGCAATTTCCGTGTTTCATCGTCAATAAGAAGGTCCAAGGGATACAGTAAACCTAAAGTGAAGCATCGGAATCTAAAACTGGACTCACAGGAGAGGTTCAAATCATAGAGACTTAGAGTGTCAGTCCTCTTTTATTTAAGTCGGCATTGTGCCTTTTGTAATAAATTCAGATGCAATTTGTGTGTTTCATCGTCAATAAGACAGTCCAAGGGATATAGTAAACCTGAAGTGAAGCATCGTAATCTAAAACTGGACTCACAGGAGAGGTTCAAATCATAGAGAGTTAGAGTGTCAGTCTTTTTGTACGTAAGACGGCATTGTGCCATTTGTATTAAATTCGGATGCAATTTCTGTGTTTCATCGTCAATAAGAAGGTCCAAGAGATACAGTAAACCTGAAGTGAAGCATCGGAATCTAAAACTGGACTCACAGGAGAGGTTTAAATCATAGAAAGAGAGTGTCAGTCCACTTGTACTTAAGTCGGCATTGTGCCATTTGTATTAAATTCCGATGCAATTTCTGTGTTTCATCGTCAATAAGAAGGTCCAAGGGATACAGTAAACATATAGTGAAGCATCGGAATCTAAAACTGGACACACAGGACGGGTTCAAATCATAGACAGTTAGAGTGCAGTCCTCTTGTACTTAAGTCGGCATTGTGCCTTTTGTATTAAATTCAGATACAATTTCTGTGTCTCATCGTCAATAAGAAGGTCCAGGGGATACAATAAACCAGAAGTGAAGCGTCGGAATCAAAGACTGGACTCACAGGAGAGGTTCATATCATTGAGAGTTAGAGTGTCAGTCCTCTTGTCCTTTAGTCGACATTGTGCCTTTTGAATTAAATTCGGATGCAAATTCTGTGTTTCATCGACAATAAGAAGGTCCAAGGGATACAGTAAACCTATAGTTAAGAATCGGAATCTAAAACTGGACTCACAGGAGAGGTTCAAATCATAGAGAGTTAGAGTGTCAGTCTTCTTGTACTTAAATCGGCATTGTGCCTTTTGTATTAAATTCTGATTCAATTTCTGTCTTTCATCGTCAATAAGAAGGAACAAGGGATACAGTAAACCTGAAGTGAAGCATCGGTATCTAAAACTGGACTCACAGAAGAGGTTCAAATCATAGAGAGATAGAAAGTCAGCTCTCTTTTACTTAAGTCGGCATTGTGCCTTTTGTATTAAATTCGGATGCAATTTCTTTGTTTCATCATCAATAAGAAGGCCCAACGGATACAGTAAACCTGAAGTGAAGGATCGGAATTTAAAACTGGACTTACAGGAGAGTTTCAAATCATAGAGAGTTAGTGTGTCAGACCTCTTTTACTTATGTCGGCATTGTGCCCTTTGCTTTTAATTCAGATGCAATTTCTGTGTTTCATCGTCAATAAGAAGGTCCAAGATATACAGTAAACCTGAAGTGAAGCATCGGAATCTAAAACTGGACTCACACGAGAGGTTCAAATCATAGAGAGATAGAATGTCAGTCCTCTTTTACTTAAGTCGGCATTGTATCTTTTGTATTAAATTCGGATGCAATTTCTGTGTTTCATCGTCGATAAGAAGGTCCAAGGGATCAGTAAACCCATAGTTAAGCATCGGAATCTAAAATTCGACTCACAGGAGTGGTTCAAGTCATAGAGAGATGGAGTGTCAGTCCTCTTGTTCTTAAGTCGGCATTGTACCTTTTGTATTAAATTTGGATGCAATTTCTGTGTTCCATCGTCAATAAGAAGGTCCAAGGGATACAGTAAACCTAAAGTAAAGCTTCGCAATCTAAAACTGGACTCACAGGAGTTGTTCATATCATAGGAGTCAGACTGTCAGTCCTCTTTTACTTAAGTAAGCATTGTGCCTTTTGTATTAAATTCAGATACAATTTCTGTGTTTTATCGTCAATAAGAAGGTCCAAGGGATACAGTAAACCTGAAGTGAAGCATCGGAATCTAAAACTGGACTCACAGGAGAGGTTCAAATCATAGAGAGATAGAATGTCAGTCTTCTTTTATTTAAGTCGGCATTGTGCCTTTTGTATTAAATTCGGATGCAATTTCTGTGTTTCATCGTCAATAAGAAGGTCCAAGGGATACAGTAAACCTGAAGTGTAGCATCGGAATCTAAAACTGGACTCACAGGAGAGGTTCAAATCACAGAAAGTTAGAGTGTCAGTGCTACTGTACTTAAGTCGACATTGTGCCTATTGTATTAAATTCGGATGCAATTTCTGTGTTTCATCGTCAATAAGAAGGTCCAAGGGATACAGTAAACCTGAAGTGAAGCATCGGAACCTAAAACTGGTCTCACAGGAGGGATTCAAATCATACAGAGTTAGAGTGTCAGTCCGCCTTTACTTAAGTCGGCATTGTGCCTTTTGTATTAAATTCGGATGCAATTTCTATGTTTCATCGTCAATAAGAAGGTCCAAAGGATACAGTAAACCTGAAGTGAAGCATCGGAATCTAAAACTGGACTCACAGGAGAGGTTTAAATCATAGAAAGAGAGTGTCAGTCCACTTGTACTTAAGTCGGCATTGTGCCATTTGTATTATATTCCGATGCAATTTCTGTGTTTCATCGTCAATAAGAAGGTCCAAGGGATACAGTAAACCTGAAGTGAAGCATCGGAATCTAAAACTGGACTCACAGGAGAGGTTCAAATCATACAAAGTTAGAGTGTTAATCCTCTTGAATTAAGTCGGCATTGTGCCTTTTGTGTTAAATTCGGATGCAATTTCTGTGTTACAGCGTCAGTAAGAAGGTCCAAGGGATACTGTAAACCTATAGTGAAGCATCGGAATCGCAGACTGGACTCACAGGAGAGGTTCAATTCATAGAGTGTTAGAGTGTCAGTACTCTTTTACTTAAGTCGGCATTGTGCCTTTTGTACTTAATTCAGATGCAATTTCTGGGTTTCATCGTCAATAAGACGGTCCAAGGGATACAGTAAACCTGAAGTGAAGCATCGGAATCTAAAACTGGCCTCACAGGAGCATTTCATATCATAGAGAGTTAGAGTGTCAGTCCTCTTGTACTTAAGTCGGCATTGTCCCTTTTGTATTAAATTTGGATGCAATTTCTGTATTTCATCGACAATAAGAAGGTCCAAGGGATAGAGTAAACCAGAAGTGAGGCATCGGAATCTAAAACTGGACTCACAGGAGAGGTTCAAATCATAGAAGGTTAGAGTGTCAGTCCTCTTGTAGTTAGGTCGGCATTGTGCCTTTTGTATCAATTTCATATGCAATTTCCGTGTTTCATCGTCAATAAGAAGGTCCAAGGTATACAGTAAACCTGAAGTGAAGCATCGGAATCTAAAACTGGACTCACAGGAGAGGTTCAAATCACAGAAAGTTAGAGTGTCAGTCCTACTGTACTAAAGTCGCCATTGTGCCTTTTGTATTAAATTCGGATGCAATTTCTGTGTTTCATCGTCAATAAGAAGGTCCAAGGGATACAGTAAACCTGAAGTGAAGCATCGGAATTTAAAACTGGTCTCACTGGAGAGGTTCAAATTATAGAGAGATAGAGTGTCAGTCCTCTTTTACTTAAGTCGGCATTGTGCCTTTTGTATTAAATTCGGATGCAATTTCTGTCTCTCATCGTCAACAAGAAGGTCCAAGAGATACAGTAAACCTGAAGTGAAGCATCGGAATCTAAAACTGGACTCACAGGAGAGGTTTAAATCATAGAAAGAGAGTGTCAGTCCACTTGTACTTAAGTCGGCATTGTGCCATTTGTATTAAATTCCGATGCAATTTCTGTGTTTCATCGTCAATAAGAAGGTCCAAGGGATATAGTAAACATATAGTGAAGCATCGGAATCTAAAACTGGACACACAGGACGGGTTCAAATCATAGACAGTTAGAGTGCAGTCCTCTTGTACTTAAGTCGGCATTGTGCCTTTTGTATTAAATTCAGATACAATTTCTGTGTCTCATCGTCAATAAGAAGGTCCAGGGGATACAATAAACCAGAAGTGAAGCGTCGGAATCTAAGACTGGACTCACAGGAGAGGTTCATATCATTGAGAGTTAGAGTGTCAGTCCTCTTGTCCTTAAGTCGGCATTGTGCCTTTTGAATTAAATTCGGATGCAATTTCTGTGTTTCATCGACAATAAGAAGGTCCAAGGGATACAGTAACCCTATAGTTAAGAATCGGAATCTAAAACTGGACTCACAGGAGAGGTTCAAATCATAGAGAGTTAGAGTGTCAGTCTTCTTGTACTTAAATCGGCATTGTGCCTTTTGTATTAAATTCTGATTCAATTTCTGTCTTTCATCGTCAATAAGAAGGAACAAGGGATACAGTAAACCTGAAGTGAAGCATCGGTATCTAAAACTGGACTCACAGAAGAGGTTCAAATCATAGAGAGATAGAAAGTCAGCTCTCTTTTACTTAAGTCGGCATTGTGCCTTTTGTATTAAATTCGGATGCAATTTCTTTGTTTCATCATCAATAAGAAGGCCCAACGGATACAGTAAACCTGAAGTGAAGGATCGGAATTTAAAACTGGACTTACAGGAGAGTTTCAAATCATAGAGAGTTAGTGTGTCAGACCTCTTTTACTTATGTCGGCATTGTGCCCTTTGCTTTTAATTCAGATGCAATTTCTGTGTTTCATCGTCAATAAGAAGGTCCAAGATATACAGTAAACCTGAAGTGAAGCATCGGAATCTAAAACTGGACTCACACGAGAGGTTCAAATCATAGAGAGATAGAATGTCAGTCCTCTTTTACTTAAGTCGGCATTGTGTCTTTTGTATTAAATTCGGATGCAATTTCTGTGTTTCATCGTCGATAAGAAGGTCCAAGGGATCAGTAAACCCATAGTTAAGCATCGGAATCTAAAATTCGACTCACAGGAGTGGTTCAAGTCATAGAGAGATGGAGTGTCAGTCCTCTTGTTCTTAAGTCGGCATTGTACCTTTTGTATTAAATTTGGATGCAATTTCTGTGTTCCATCGTCAATAAGAAGGTCCAAGGGATACAGTAAACCTAAAGTAAAGCTTCACAATCTAAAACTGGACTCACAGGAGTTGTTCATATCATGGGAGTTAGACTGTCAGTCCTCTTTTACTTAAGTAAGCATTGTGCCTTTTGTATTAAATTCAGATACAATTTCTGTGTTTTATCGTCAATAAGAAGGTCCAAGGGATACAGTAAACCTGAAGTGAAGCATCGGAATCTAAAACTGGACTCACAGGAGAGGTTCAAATCATAGAGAGATAGAATGTCAGTCTTCTTTTATTTAAGTCGGCATTGTGCCTTTTGTATTAAATTCGGATGCAATTTCTGTGTTTCATCGTCAATAAGAAGGTCCAAGGGATACAGTAAACCTGAAGTGTAGCATCGGAATCTAAAACTGGACTCACAGGAGAGGTTCAAATCACAGAAAGTTAGAGTGTCAGTGCTACTGTACTTAAGTCGACATTGTGCCTATTGTATTAAATTCGGATGCAATTTCTGTGTTTCATCGTCAATAAGAAGGTCCAAGGGATACAGTAAACTTGAAGTGAAGCATCGGAATCTGAAACTGGTCTCACAGGAGGGATTCAAATCATACAGAGTTAGAGTGTCAGTCCTCTTTTACTTAAGTCGGCATTGTGCCTTTTGTATTAAATTCGGATGCAATTTCTATGTTTCATCGTCAATAAGAAGGTCCAAGGGATACAGTAAACCTGAAGTGAAGCATCGGAATCTAAAACTGGACTCACAGGAGAGGTTTAAATCATAGAAAGAGAGTGTCAGTCCACTTGTACTTAAGTCGGCATTGTGCCATTTGTATTATATTCCGATGCAATTTCTGTGTTTCATCGTCAATAAGAAGGTCCAAGGGATACAGTAAACCTATAGTGAAGCATCGGAATATAAAACTGGACTCACAGGACGGGTTCACATCATAGAGAGTTAGAGTGTCAGTCCTCTTGTACTTAAGTCGGCATTGTGCCTTTTGTATTACTTTCTGATTCAATTTCTGTCTTTCATCGTCAATAAGATGGTCCAACGGATACAGTAAACCTTAAGTGAAGCACCGGAATCTAAAACTGGACTCACAGGAGAGGGTTCAAATCATAGAGGGTTAAAGTGTCAGTCCACTTTTACTTATGTCGGCATTGTGCATTTTGTATTAAATTCGGATGCAATTTCTGTGTTTCATCGTCAATAAGAAGGAACAAGGGGTACAGTAAACCTGAAGTGATGCATCGGAATCTAAAACTGGACTCACAGGAGAGGTTAAAATCATAGATTGTTAGAGTGTTAGTCCTCTTGTACTAAAGTCGGCATTGTGCCTTTTGTATTAAATTCGGATGCAATTTCTGTGTTTCATCGTCAATAAGTAGGTCCAAGTGATACAGTAAACCTGAAGTGAAGCATCGGAATCTAAAACTGGACTCACAGGAGAGGTTCAAATCATAGAGAGATAGAGTGTCAGTCCTCTTTTACTTAAGTCGGCATTGTGGTTTTATATTAAATTCGGATGCAATTTCTGTGTTTCATCGTCAATAAAAATGTCCAAAGGATACAGTAAAAATGAAGTGAAGCATCGGAATCTAAAACTGGACTTACAGGAGCGGTTCAAATCATAGAAAGTTAGAGTGTCAGTCCTCTTGTGCTTAAGTCGGCATTCTGCCTTTAGTATTAAATTCAGACGCAATTTCTGTGGTTCATCGTCAATAAGAAGGTCCAAGGGATACAGTAAACCTGAAGCGAAGCATCGGAATCTCAAACTGGACTCACAGGAGTGGTTCAAATCATAGAGAGTTAGAGTGTCAGTCCTCTTTTACTTAGGTCGGCATTGTGCCTTTTGTATTAAATTCGGATGCAATTTTTGTGTTTCATCGTCAATACGAAGGTCCACGGGATACAGTAAACCTGAAGTGAAGCATCGGAATCTAAAACTGGACTCAGAGGAGAAGTTCAAATCATAGAAAGTTAGAGTGTCAGTCCTCATGTACTTAAGTCGGCATTGTGCCTTTTGTATTACATTCGGATGCAATATCTGTGCTTCATCGTCAATAAGAAGGTCCAAGGGATACAGTAAACCTGAAGTGAAGCGTGGGAATCTAAAACTGGACTCACAGGAGAGGTTCAAATAATAGAAAGTTAGAGTGTCAGTGCTCTTGTACTTAAGTCGGCATTGTGCCTTTTGTATTAAATTCGGATGCAATTTCTGTGTTTCATCGTCAATAAGAAGGTCCAAGGGATACCGTAAACCTGAAGTGAAGCATCGGAATCTAAAACTGGACTCACAGGAGAGGTTCAAATCATAGAGAGTTAGAGTGTCAGTCCTCTTGTACTTAAGTTGGCATTGTTCCTTTTGTATTGAATTCGGATGTCATTTCTGTGTTTCATCATCAATAAGAAGGTCCAAGGGATACAGTAAACCTGAAGTGAAGCATCGGAATCTAAAACTGGACTCACAGGAGAGGTTCAAATCATAGAGAGATAGAGTGTCGGTCTTCTTGTACTTAAGTCGGCATTGTGCCTTTTGTATTACATTCTAATGCTATTTCTGTGTTTCATCGTCAATAAGAAGGTCCAAGGGATACAGTAAACCTGAAGTGAAGCATCGTAATCTAAAACTGGACTCACAGGAGAGGTTCAAGTCATAGAGAATTAGAGTGTCAGTCCTCTTGTACTTAAGGCCGCCTTGTGCCTTTTGTATTAAATTTGGATGCAATTTCTATGTGTCATCGTCAATAAGAAGGTCCAAGGGATACAGTAAACCGGAAGTGAAGCATCGGAATCTAAAACTGGACTCTCAGGAGAGGTTCATATCATAGAGTGTTAGAGTGTCAGTCCTCTTGTACTTAAGTTGGCATTGTGCCTTTTGTATTAAATTCGGATGCAATTTCTGTGTTTCATCGTCAATAAGAAGGTCCAAGGGATACAGTAAACCTGTAGTGAAGCATCGGAATCTAAAACTGGACTCACAGGAGAGGTTCATATCATAGAGTGTTAGAGTGTCAGTCCTCTTGTACTTAAGTCGGCATTGTTCCTTTTGTATTGAATTCGGATGTCATTTCTGTGTTTCATCATCAATAAGAAGGTCCAAGGGATACAGTAAACCTGAAGTGAAGCATCGGAGTCTAAAACTGGACTCACAGGAGTGGTTTAAATCATACAAAGTTAGAGTGTCAGTCCTCTTGTACATAAGTCGGCATTGTGCCTTTTGTATTACATTCGGATGCAATTTCTGTGTTTCATCGTCAATAAGATGGTCCAAGGGATACAGTAAACCTGAAGGGAAGCTTCGGAATCTAAAACTGGACTCACAGGAGAGGATCAAATCATACAGAGTTAGAGTGTCATCACTCTTGTACTAAAGTCGGCATTGTGTCTGTTTTATTAAATTCGGATGCAATTTCTGTGTTGCATCGTCAGTAAGAAGGTCCTAGGGATACAGTAAACCTGAAGTGAAGTATCGGAATCTAAAACTGGACTCACAGGAGAGGTTCAAATCATAGAAAGTTAGAGTGTCGGTCGTCTTGTACATAAGTTGGCATTGTGCCTTTTGTATTAAATTCGGATGCAATTTCTGTGTTTCATCGTTAATAAGAAGGTCCAAGGGATACAGTAAACCAGTAGTGAAGCATCGGAATCTAAAACTGGACTCACAGGAGAGGTTCAAATCATAGAGAGTTAGAGTGTCAGTCCTCTTTTACTTAAGTCAGCATTGTGCCTTTTGTATTAAATTCGAATGCAATTTCTGTGTTTCATCGTCAATAAGAAGGTCCCAGGGATACAGTAAACCTGAAGTGAAGCATCGGAATCTAAAACAGGACTCACAGGAGAGGTTCAAAACATAGAAAGTTAGTCAGTCCTCTTGTACTTAAGTCGGCATTGAGCCTTTTGTATTAAATTCGGATGCAATTTCTGTGTTTCATCGTCAATAAGAAGGTCCTAGGGATACAGTAAACCTAAAGTGAAGCATCGGAATCTAAAACTGGACTCACAGGAGAGGTTCATATCATAGAGAGTTAGAGTGTCAGTCCTTTTTTACTTATGTCGGCATTGTGCCTTTTGTGTTAAATTCAAATGCAATTTGTGTGTTTCATTGTCAATAAGAAGGTCCAAGGGATACAGTAATCCTGAAGTGAAGCATCGGAATCTAAAACTGGACTCACAGGAGAGGTCCAAATCATAGAGAGTTAGAGTGTCAGTCCTCTTTTACTCAAGTCGGCATTGTGTTTTTTGTATTAAATTCAGATGCAATTTCTGTGTTTCATCGTCAATAAGAAGGTCCAAGGGATGCAGTAAACCTGAAGTGAAGCATTGGAATATAAACTGGACTCACAGGAGAGGTTCAAATTATAGAGAGTTAGAGTGTTAGTCCTCTTTTACTTAAGTCGGCATTGTGCTTTTTGTATTAAATTCGGATGCAATTTCTGTGTTTCTTCGTCAATAAGAAGGTCCAAGGGATACAGTTATCCTGAAGTGAAGCATCGGAATCTAAAACTGGACTCACAGGAGAGGTTCAAATCATAGAAAGTTAGAGTGTTAATCCTCCTGAATTAATTCGGCATTGTGCCTTTTGTATTAAATACAGATGCAATTTCTTTGTTTCATCGTCAATAAGAAGGTCCAAGGGATACAGTAAACCTGAAGTGAAGCATCGGAATCTAAAACTGGACTCACTGGAGAGGTTCAAATCATTGAGAGTTTGAGTGTCAGTCCTCTTTTACTTAAGTCGGCACTGTGCCTTTTGTATTAAATTCGGATGCAATTACTGTGTTTCATCGTCAATAGGAAGGTCCAAGGGATACAGTAAACCTGAAGTGAAGCATCGGAATCTAAAACTGGACTCACAGGAGATTTTCAAAACTTAGAAAGTTAGTCAGTCCTCTTGTAGTTAAGCCGGCATTGTGCCTTTTCTAGTAAATTCGGATGCAATTTCTGTGTTTCATCGTCAATAAGAAGGTCCAAGGGATACTGTAAACCTAAAGTGAAGCATCTGAATCTAAAGCTGGACTCACAGGAGAGGTTCAAATCTTAGAAAGTTAGAGTGTCAGTCCTCTTGTACCTAAGTCGGCATTGTACTTTTGTATTAAATTCGGATGCAATTTCTGTGTCTCATCGTCAATAAGAAGGTCCAAGGGATACAGTAAACCTGAAGTGAAGCATCGGAATCTAAAACTGGACACACAGGAGAGGTTCAAATCATACAAAGTTAGAGTGTCAGTCCTCTTGTACTTAAGTCGGCATTGTGCCTTTTGTATTAAATTCGGATGCAATTTCTGTGTTTCATCGTCAATAAGAAGGTCCAAGGGATACAGTAAACCTGAAGTGAAGCTTCGGAATCTAAAACTGGACTCACAGGAGAGTATCAAATCATAGAAAGTTAGAGTGTCAGTCCTCTTGCACTTAAGTCGCATTGTAACTTTGGTATTAAACTCGGATGCAATTTCTGTGTTTCATCGTCAATAAGAAGGTCCAAGGGATACAGTAAACCTGAAGTGAAGTATCGGAATCTAAAACTGGACTCACAGGAGAGGTTCAAATCATAGAAAGTTAGAGTGTCAGTCCAATTGTACATAAGTCGGCATTGTGCATTTTGTATTAAATTCGGATGCAATTACTGTGTTTCATCGCCAATAAGAAGGTCCAAGGGATATTGTAAACCTGTAGTGAAGCATCTGAATCTAAAACTGGACTCACAGGAGAGGTTCGAATCATAGAGAGTTAGAGTGTCAGTCCTCTTTTACTTAAGTCGGCATTGTGCCTTTTGTATTAATTCGGATGCAATTTCAGTGTTTCATCGTCAATAAGAATGTCCAAGGGATACAGTAATCCTGAAGTGAAGCATCGGAATCTAAAACTGGACTCACAGGAGAGGTTCAAATCACAGAAAGTTAGTCAGTCCACTTGTACTTAAGTCGGCATTGTGCCATTTGTATTAAATTCGGATGCAATTTCTGTGTTTCATCGTCTATAAGAAGGTCCAAGGCATACAGTATACCTAAAGTGAAGCATCGGAATCTAAAACTGGACTCACAGGAGAATTTCAAATCATAGAGAGTTAGAGTGTCAGTCCTTTTTTACTTAAGTCGGCATCGTGCCTTTTGTATTAAATACAGATGCAATTTCTTTGTTTCATCGTCAATAAGAAGGTCCAAGGGATACAGTAAAAATGAAGTGAAGCATCGGAATCTAAAACTGGACTCACTGGAGAGGTTCAAATCATTGAGAGTTTGAGTGTCAGTCCTCTTTTACTTAAGTCGGCACTGTGCCTTTTGTATTAAATTCGGATGCAATTACTGTGTTTCATCGTCAATAAGAAGGTCCAAGGGATACAGTAAACCTGAAGTGAAGCATCGGAATCTAAAACTGGACTCACAGGAGATTTTCAAAACTTAGAAAGTTAGTCAGTCCTCTTGTACTTAAGTCGGCATTGTGCCTTTTTTAGTAAATTCGGATGCAATTTCTGTGTTTCATCGTCAATAAGAAAGTCCAAGGGCTACAGTATACCTAAAGTGAAGCATCGGAATCTAAAACTGGACTCACAGGAGAGTTTCAAATCATAGAGAGTTAGAGTGTCAGTCCTTTTTTACTTAAGTCGGCATCGTGCCTTTTGTATTAAATACAGATGCAATTTCTTTGTTTCATCGTCAATAAGAAGGTCCAAGGGATACAGTAAACCTGAAGTGAAGAATCGGAATCTAAAACTGGACTCACTGGAGAGGTTCAAATCATTGAGAGTTTGAGTGTCAGTCCTCCTTTACTTAAGTCGGCACTGTGCCTTTTGTATTAAATTCGGATGCAATTTCTGTGTTTCATCGTCAATAAGAAGGTTCTAGGGATACAGTAAACCTGAAGTGAAGCATCGGTATCTAAAACTGGACTCACAGGAGAGTTTCAAATTATAGAAAGTTAGAATGACAGTCCTCTTGTACTTAAGTCGGCGTTGTGCCTTTTGTATTAAATTCGGATGCAAATTCTGTGTTTCATGGGCGATAAGAAGGTCCAAGGGATACAGTAAACCAGAAGTGAAGCATCGGAATCAAAAACTGGACTCACAGTAGAGGTTCAAATCATGAAGAGTTAGAGTGTCAGTCATCTTTTACTTAAGTCTGCATTTTGCCTTTTGTATTAAATTCGGATGCAATTTCTGTGATTCATCGTCAATAAGAAGGTCCATGGGATACAGTAAACCTGAAGTGAAGCATCGGAATCTAAAACTGGACTCACAGGAGAGGTTCAAATCATAGAGAGTTAGAGTGTCAGTATTTTTTTACTTAAGTCGGGATTGTGCCTTTTGTATTAAATTCAAATGCAATTTGTGTGTTTCATTGTCAATAAGAAGGTCCAAGGGATACAGTAACCCTGAAGTGAAGCATCGGAATGTAAAACTGGACTCACAGGAGAGGTTCAAATCCTAGAGAGTTAGAGTGTCAGTCCTCTTTTACTCAAGTAGGCATTGTGCCTTTTGTATTAAATTCAGATGCAATTTCTGTGTTTCATCGTCAATAAGAAGGTCCAAGGGATACAGTAAACCTGAAGTGAAGCATTGGAATCTAAAACTGGACTCACAGGAGAGGTTCAAATCATAGAGAGATAGAATGTCAGTCCTCGTTTACTTAAGTCGGCATTGTGCATTTTGTATTAAATTATGATGCAATTTCTGTGTTTCATCGTCAATAAGACGGTCCAAGGGATACAGTAAGCGTGAAGTGAAGCATCGGAATCTAAAACTGGCCTCACAGGAGAGGTTCAAATCAAAGAGAGAGTGTCAGTCCTCTTTTACTTAAGTCGGCATTGTGCCTTTTGTGTTAAATTCAGATGCTATTTCTGTGTTTCATCTTCAATAAGAAGGTTCAATGGATACAGTAAACCTGAAGTGAAGCATCGGAATCTAAAACTGGACTCACAGGAGAGGTTCAAATTATAGAGAGTTAGAGTGTTAGTCCTCTTTTACTAATGTCGGCATTGTGCTTTTTGTATTAAATTCAGATGCAATTTCTGTGTTTCATCGTCAATAAGAATGTCCAAGGGATACAGTAAACCTGAAGTGAAGCATCGGAATCTAAAACTGGACTCACAGGAGAGGTTCAAATTATAGAGAGTTAGAATGTTAGTCCTCTTTTACTTAAGTCGGCATTGTGCTTTTTGTATTAAATTCGGATGCAATTTCTGTGTTTCTTCGTCAATAAGGAGGTCCAAGGGATACAGTTATCCTGAAGTGAAGCATCGCAATCTAACGCTAGACTCACAGGAGAGGTTCAAATCATAGAACATTAGAGTGTCAGTCCTCTTGTACTTAAGTCGTCATTGTGCCTTTTGTATTAAATTCAGATGCAATTTCCGTGTTTTATCGTCAATTAGAAGGTGCAAGGGATACAGTAAACCTGAAGTGAAGCATCGGAATCTAAAACTGGACTCACAGGAGAGGTTCAAATCATAGAGAGTTAGTGTGTCAGTCGTCTTTTACTTAAGTCGGCATTGGGCCTTTTGTATTAAATTCAGATGCAATTTCTGTGTTTCATCGTGAATAAGACGGTCCAAGGAAAACAGTAAACCTGAAGTAAAGCATCGGAATCTAAAACTGGCCTCACAAGTGAGGTTCAATCATAGAGAGAGTGTCAGACCTCTTTTACTTAAGTCGGCATTGTGCCTTTTGTATTAAATTCAGATGCTATTTCTGTGTTTCATCTTCAATAAGAAGGTCCAATGGATACAGTAAACCTGAAGTGAAGCATCGGAATCAAAAACTGGAATGACAGGAGAGGTTGAAAACATAGAAAGATAGAGTGTCAGTCCTCTTGTACTTAAGACGGCATTGTGCCTTTTGTATTAAATTGGGATGCAATTTCTATGTTTCATCGTAAATAAGAAGGTCCAAGGGATACAGTAAACCTGAAGTGAAGCATCAGAATCTAAAACTGGACTCACAGGAGAGGTTCAAATCATAGAACGTTAGAGTGTTAATCCTCTTCAATTAAGTCGGCATTGTGCCTTTTGTATTAAATTCGGATGCAATTTCCGTGTTTCATGGTCACTAAGAAGGTCCAAGGGATACAGTAAACCTATAGTGAAGCCTCGGAATCTCAAACTGGACTCACAGGAGAGGTTCAAATCATAGAGAGTTAGAGTGTCAGTACTCTTTTACTTAAGTCGGCATTGTGCCTTTTGTATTAAATTCGAATGCAATTTCTGTGTTTCATCGTCAATAAGAAGCTCCAAGGGATACAGTAAACCTAAAGTGAAGCATCGGAATCTAAAACTGGACTCACAGGAGAGGTTCAAATCATAGAGACTTAGAGTGTCAGTCCTCTTTTAATTAAGTCGGCATTGTGCCTTTTGTATTAAATACAGATGCAATTTTGTGTTTCATCGTCAATAAGACGGTCCAAGGGATAGAGTAAACCTGAAGTGAAACATCGGAATCTAAAACTGGACTCACAGGACAGGTTCAAAACATAGAGAGTTAGAGTGTCAGTTCTCTTGTATTTAAGACGGCATTGTGCCTTTTGTATTAAATTCGGATGCAATTTCTGTGTTTCATCGTCAATAAGAAGGTCCAAGGGATACAGTAAACCTGAAGTGAAGCATCGGAATCTAAAACTGGACTCACAGGAGAGGTTCAAATCATAGAGATTTAGTGTGTCAGTCCTCTTTTACTTAAGTCGGCATCGTGCATTTTGTATTAAATTCAGATACAATTTCTGTGTTTCATCGTCAATAAGAAGGTCCATGGGATACAGTAAACCTGAAGTGCAGCATCGGAAAATAAGACTGGACTCACAGGAGAGGTTCAAATCATAGAGAGTTAGAGTGTAAGTCCGCTTGTACTCAAGTCGACATTGTGCCTTTTTTTTAAATTCGCCTGCAATTTCTGTGTTTCATCGTCAATAAGAAGGTCCAAGGGATACAGTAAACCTGAAGTGAAGCATCGGAATCTAAAACTGGAATCACAGGAGAGGTTCAAATCATAGAGAGTTAGAGTGTCAGTACTCTTGTATTTAAGTCGGCATTGTGACTTTTGTATTAAATTCGGATGCAATTTCTGTGTTTCATCGTCATTAAGAAGGTCCAAGGGATACAGAAAACCTGAAGTGAAGCATCGTAATCTGAAACTGGACTCACAGGAGAGGTTCAAATCGTAGAGAGTTAGAGTGTCAGTCCTTTTGTACGTAAGACGGCATTGTGCCTTTTGTATTAATTTCGGATGCAATTTCTGTGTATCATCGTCAATAAGAAGGTCCAAGGGATACAGTAAACCTGTAGTGAAGCATCAGAATCTACAACTGGACTCACAGGAGAGGTTCAAATCATAGAAAGTTAGAGTGTTAATCCTCTTCAATTAAGTCGGCATTGTGCCTTTTGTATTAAATTCGGATGCAATTTCCGTGTTTTTGATGGTCACTAAGAAGGTCCAAGGGATACAGTAAACCTGAAGTGAAGCATGGGCATCTAAAACTGGACTCACAGGAGAGGTTCAAATCATAGAGATTTAGAGTGTCAGTCCTCTTTTACTTAAGTCGGCATCGTGCATTTTGTATTAAATTCAGATACAATTTCTGTGTTTCATCGTCAATAAGAAGGTCCATGGGATACAGTAAACCTGAAGTGCAGCATCGGAAAATAAGACTGGACTCAAAGGAGAGGTTCAAATCATAGAGAGTTAGAGTGTAAGTCCGCTTGTACTTAAGTCGGCATTCTGCCTTTTGTATTAAATTCGGATGCAATTTCGGTGTTTCATCGTCAATAAGAAGGTCTAAGGGATACAGTAAACCTGAAGTGAAGCATCGAAATCTAAAACTGGAATCACAGGAGAGTTTAAAATCATAGAGATTTAGAGTGTCAGTCCTCTTTTACTTAAGTCGGCATTGTGCTTTTTGTATTAAATTCGGATGCAATTTCTGTGTTTCATCGTCAATAAGAAGGTCCAAGGGATACAGTAAACCTGAAGTGAAACATCGGAATCTAAAACTGGACTCACAGGAGAGGTTCAAATCATAGAAAGTTAGAGTGTTAATCCTCTTGAATTAAGTCAGCATTGTGCCTTTTGTATTAAATTCGGATGCAATTTCCGTGCTTCAGCGTCAGTAAGAAGGTCCAAGGGATACAGTAAACCTATAGTGAAGCATAGGAATCGCAGACTGGACTCACAGGAGAGGTTCAAATCATAGAGAGTTAGAGTGTCAGTCCTCTTGTACTTAAGTCGGCATTGTGCCTTTTGTATTAAATTCGGATGCAATTTCTGTGTTTCATCGTCAATAAGAAGGTCCAATGGATACAGTAAACCTATAGTGAAGCATCGGAATCTAAAACTGGACTCACAGTGCAGGTTCAAATCATAGAGAGTTAGAGTCAGTACTCTTTTACTTAAGTCGGCATTGTGCCTTTTGTATTAAATTCAGATGCAATGTCTGGGTATCATCGTCAATAAGACGGTCCAAGGGATACAGTAAACCTGATGTGAAGCATCGGAATCTAAAACTAGACTCACAGGAGAGGTTCAAATCATAGAGAGTTAGAGTGTCAGTACATTTGTATTTAAGTCGGCATTGTGCCTTTTGTATTAAATTCGGATGCAATTTCTGCGTTTCATCGTCAATAAGAAGGTCCAAGGGATACAGTAAACCTGAAGTGAAGCATCGTAATCTAAAACTGGACTCACAGGAGAGGTTCAAATCATAGAGAGTTAGAGTGTCAGTCCTTTTGTACGTAAGAGGGCATTGTGCCTTTTGTATTAAATTCGGATGCAATTTCTGTGTATCATCGTCAATAAGAAGGTCCAAGGGATACAGTAAACCTGTAGTAAAGCATCGGAATCTACAACTGAAATCACGGGAGAGGTTCAAATCGTAGTGAGTTAGGGTGTCGGTACATTTGTATTTCAGTCGGCATTGTGCCTTTTGTATTAAATTCGGATGCAATTTCTGCGTTTCATCGTCAATAAGAAGGTCCAAGGGATACAGTAAACCTATAGTGAAGCATCGGAATCGCAGACTGGACTCACAGGAGAGGTTCACATCATAGAGAGTTAGAGTGTCAGTCCTCTTTAACTTAAGTCGGCATCGTGCATTTCGTATTAAATTCAGATACTATTTCTGTGTTTCATCATCAATAAAATGGTCCAAGGGATACAGTAAACCTGTAGTGAAGCATCGGAATCTACAACTGGTCTCACAGGAGAGGTTCAAATCATAGAGAGTTAGAGTGTCAGTACTCTTTTAGTTTAGTCGGCATTGTGCATTTTGTACTTAATTCAGATGCAATTTCTGGGTTTCATCGTCAATAAGACGGTCCAAGGGATACAGTAAACCTGAAGTGAAGCATCGGAATCTAAAACTGGCCTAACAGGAGCGGTTCATATCATAGAGAGTTAGAGTGTCAGTCCTATTGTACTTAAGTCGGCATTGTGCCTTTTGTATTAAATTCGGATGCAATTTCTGTGTTTCATCGTCAATAAGAAGGTCCAAGGGATACAGTAAACCTGAAGTGAAGCATCTGAATCTAAAACTGGACTCACAGGAGAGGTTCAAATCATAGAGAGTTAGAGTGTCAGCCTTCTTTTACTTAAGTCGGCATTGTGCTTTTTATTTAAATTCGGATGCAATTACTGTGTTTCATCGTCAATAAGAAGGTCCAAGGGATACAGTAAACCTGAAGTGAAGCATCGAATTCTAAAACTGGACTCACAGGAGAGGTTCAAATCATACAAAGTTAGAGTGTTAATCCTCTTGAATTAAGTCAGCATTGTGCCTTTTGTATTAAATTCGGATGCAATTTCTGTCTTTCAGCGTCCGTAAGAAGGTCCAAGGGATACAGTAAACCTATAGTGAAGCATCGGAATCGCAGACTGGACTCACAGGAGAGGTTCAAATCATAGAGAGTTAGTGTGTCAGTCCTCTTTTACTTAAGTCGGCATTGTGCCTTTTGTATTAAATTCAGATGCAATTTCTGTGTTTCATCGTCAATAAGAAGGTCCAATGGATACAGTAAACCTATAGTGAAGCATCGGAATCTAAAACTGGACTCACACTAGAGGTTCAAATCATAGAGATTTAGAGTGTCAGTCCTTTTGTACTTAAGTCGGCATTGTGCCTTTTGTATTAAATTCAGATGCAATTTCTGGGTTTCATCGTCAATAAGACGGTCCAAGGGATACAGTAAACATGATGAGAAGCATCGGAATCTAAAACTGGACTCACAGGAGAGGTTCAAATCATAGAGAGTTAGAGTGTCAGTACTCTTGTATTTAAGTCGGCATTTTGCCTTTTGTATTACATTCGGATGCAATTTCTGCGTTTCATCGTCAATAAGAAGGTCCAAGGGATATAGTAAACCTGAAGTGAAGCATCGTAATCTAAAACTGTACTCACAGGAGAGGTTCAAATCATAGAGAGTTAGAGTGTCAGTCTTTTTGTACGTAAGACGGCATTGTGCCTTTTATATTAAATTCGGATGCAATTTCTGTGTATCATCGTCAATAAGATGGTCCAAGGGATACAGTAAACCTGTAGTGAAGCATCGGAATCTACAACTGGAATCACAGGATAGGTTCAAATCATAGTGAGTTAGGGTGTCGGTACTCTTGTATTTAAGTCGGCATTGTGCCTTTTGTATTAAATTCGGATGCAATTTCTGTTTTTCATCGTCATTAAGAAGGTCGAAGGGATACAATAAACCTGAATAGAAGCATCGTAATCTAAAACTGGACTCACACTAGAGGTTCAAATCATAGAGAGTTAGAGTGTCAGTCCTTTTGTACTTAAGACGGCATTGTGCCTTTTGTATTAAATTCGGATGCAATTTCTGTGTTTCATCGTCAATAAGAAGGTCCAAGGGATACAGTAAACCTGAAGTGAAGCATCTGAATCTAAAACTGGACTCACAGGAGAGGTTCAAATCAAAGAGAGTTAGAGTGTCAGCCCTCTTTTACTTAAGTCGGCATTGTGCTTTTTGTTTTAAATTCGGATGCAATTACTGTGTTTCATCGTCAATAAGAAGGTCCAAGGGATACAGTAAACCTGAAGTGAAGCATCGGAATCTAAAACTGGACTCACAGGAGAGGTTCAAATCATACAAAGTTAGAGTGTTAATCCTCTTGAATTAAGTCGGCATTGTGCCTTTTGTGTTAAATTCGGATGCAATTAATGTGTTACAGCGTCAGTAAGAAGGTCCAAGGGATACTGTAAACCTATAGTGAAGCATCGGAATCGCAGACTGGACTCACAGGAGAGGTTCAAATCATAGAGTGTTAGAGTGTCAGTACTCTTTTACTTAAGTCGGCATTGTGCCTTTTGTACTTAATTCAGATGCAATTTCTGGGTTTCATCGTCAATAAGACGGTCCAAGGGATACAGTAAACCTGAAGTGAAGCATCGGAATCTAAAACTGGCCTCACAGGAGCATTTCATATCATAGAAAGTTAGAGTGTCAGTCCTCTTGTACTTAAGTCGGCATTGTCCCTTTTGTATTAAATTTGGATGCAATTTCTGTATTTCATCGACAATAAGAAGGTCCACGGGATAGAGTAAACCAGAAGTGAGGCATCGGAATCTAAAACTGGACTCACAGGAGAGGTTCAAATCATAGAAGGTTAGAGTGTCAGTCCTCTTGTAGTTAGGTCGTCATTGTGCCTTTTGTATCAATTTCATATGCAATTTCCGTGTTTCATCGTCAATAAGAAGGTCCAAGGGATACAGTAAACCTAAAGTGAAGCATCGGAATCTAAAACTGGACTCACAGGAGAGGTTCAAATCATAGAGACTTAGAGTGTCAGTCCTCTTTTAGTTAAGTCGGCATTGTGCCTTTTGTATTAAATTCAGATGCAATTTGTGTGTTTCATCGTCAATAAGACGGTCCAAGGGATGCAGTAAACCTGAAGTGAAGCATCGGAATCTAAAACTGGACTCAGAGGAGAGGTTCAAAACATAGAGAGTTAGAGTGTCAGTCCTCTTTTACTTAAGTCGGCATCGTGCATTTTGTATTAAATTCAGATACTATTTCTGTGTTTGATCGTCAATAAAGAGGTCCAAGGGATACAGTAAACCTGAAGTGGAGCATCGGAAAATAAAACTGGACTCACAGGAGAGGTCCAAATCATAGAGAGTATGAGTGTATGTCCTCTTGTACTTAAGTCGGCATTGTGCCTTTTGTATTAAATTCGGATGCAATTTCTGTGTTTCATCGTCAATAAGAAGGTCCAATGGATACAGTACACCTATAGTGAATCATCGGAATCTAAAACTGGACTCACAGTGCAGGTTCAAATCATAGAGAGTTAGAGTGTCAGTACTCTTTTACTTAAGTCGGCATTGTGCCTTTTGTATTAAATTCAGAAGCAATTTCTCGGTTTCATCGTCAATAAGACGGTCCAAGGGATACAGTAAACCTGATGTGAAGCATCGGAATCTAAAACTGGACTCACAGGAGAGGTTCAAATCATAGAGAGTTAGAGTGTCAGTACTCTTGTATTTAAGTCGGCATTGTGCCTTTTGTATTAAATTCGGATGCAATTTCTGCGTTTCATCGTCAATAAGAAGGTCCAAGGGATATAGTAAACCTGAAGTGAAGCATCGTAATCTAAAACTGGACTCACAGGAGAGGATCAAATCATAGAGAGTTAGAGGGTCAGTCCTTTTGTACGTAAGACGGCATTGTGCATTTTGTATTAAATTCGGATGCAATTTCTGTGTATCATAGTCAATAAGAAGGTCCAAGGGATACAGTAAACCTGTAGTGAAGCATCGGAATCTACAACTGGAATCACAGGAGAGGTTCAAATCATAGTGAGTTAGGGTGTCGGTACTCTTGTATTTAAGTCGGCATTGTGCCTTTAGTATTAAATTCGGATGCAATTTCTGTGTTTCATCGTCAATAAGAAGGTCCAAGGGATATAATAAACCTGAAGTGAAGCATCGGAATCTAAAACTGGACTCACACTAGAGGTTCAAATCATAGAGAGTTAGAGTGTCAGTCCTTTTGTACTTAAGACGGCATTGTGCCTTTTGTATTAAATTCGGATGCAATTTCTGTGTTTCATCGTCAATAAGAAGGTCCAAGGGATACAGTAAACCTGAAGTGCAGCATCGGAATCTAAAACTGGACTCACAGGAGAGGTTCAAATCATAGAGAGTTAGAGTGTCAGCCCTCTTTTACTTAAGTCGGCATTGTGCTTTTTGTTTTAAATTCGAATGCAATTTCTGTGTTTCATCGTCAATAAGAAGGTCCAAGGATTACAGTAAACCTGAAGTGAAGCATCGGAATCTAAAACTGGACTCACAGGAGAGGTTCAAATCATAGAAAGTTAGAGTGTTAATCCTCTTCAATTAAGTCGGCATTGTGCCTTTTGTATTAAATTCGGATGCAATTTCCGTGTTTCATCGTCAGTAAGAAGGACCAAGGGATACAGTAAACCTATAGTGAAGCCTCGGAATCTCAAACTGGACTCACAGGAGGGGTTCAAATCATAGAGAGTTAGAGCGTCAGTCCTCTTTTACTTAAGTCGGCATCATGCCTTTTGTATTAAATTAGGATGCAATTTCCGTGTTTCATGGTCAGTAAGAAGGTCCAAGGGATACAGTAAACCTATAGTGAAGCATCGGAATCTAAAACTGGACTCACAGGAGAGGTTCAAATCATAGAGAGTTAGAGTGTCAGTACACTTTTACTTAAGTCGGCATTGTGCCTTTTGTACTTAATTCAGATGCAATTTCTGGGTTTCATCGTCAATAAGACGGTCCAAGGGATACAGTAAACCTGAAGTGAAGCATCGGAATCTAAAACTGGCCTCACAGGAGCGGTTCATATCATAGAGAGTTAGAGTGTCGGTCCTTTTGTACTTAAGTCGGCATTGTGCCTTTTGTATTAAATTTGGATGCAATTTCTGTATTTCATCGTCAACAAGAAGGTCCAAGGGATACAGTAAACCAGATGTGAGGGATCGGAATCTAAAACTCTACTCACAATAGAGGTTCAAATCATAGGAAGTTAGAGTGTAGGTCCACTTGTAGTTAAGTCAGCATTGTGCCTTTTGTATCAAATTCATATGCAATTTCCGTGTTTCATCTTCAATAAGAAAGTCCAAGGGATACAGTAAACCTAAAGTGAAGCATCGGAATCTACAACTGGAATCACAGCAGAGGTTCAAATCATAGTGAGTTAGGGTGTCGGTACTCTTGTATTTAAGTCGGCATTGTGCCTTTAGTATTAAATTCGGATGCAATCTCTGTGTTTCATCGTCAATAAGAAGGTCCAAGGGATATAATATACCTGAAGTGAAGCATCGGAATCTAAAACTGGACTCACACTAGAGGTTCAAATCATAGAGAGTTAGAGTGTCAGTCCTTTTGTACTTAAGACGGCATTGTGCCTTTTGTATTAAATTCGGATGCAATTTCTGTGTTTCATCGTCAATAAGAAGGTCCAAGGGATACAGTAAACCTGAAGTGAAGCATCGGAATCTAAAACTGGACTCACAGGAGAGGTTCAAATCATAGAGAGTTAGAGTGTCAGCCCTCTTTTACTTAAGTCGGCATTGTGCTTTTTGTTTTAAATTCGAATGCAATTTCTGTGTTTCATCGTCAATAAGAAGGTCCAAGGGATACAGTAAACCTGAAGTGAAGCATCGGTATCTAAAACTGGACTCACAGGAGAGGTTAAAATCATAGAAAGTTAGAGTGTTAATCCTCTTCAATTAAGTCGGCATTGTGCCTTTTGTATTAAATTCGGATGCAATTTCCGTGTTTCATCGTCAGTAAGAAGGTCCAAGGGATACAGTAAACCTATAGTGAAGCCTCGGAATCTCAAACTGGACTCACATGAGGGGATCAAATCATAGAGTGTTAGAGTGTCAGTCCTCCTTTACTTAAGTCGGCATCATGCCTTTTGTATTAAATTAGGATGCAATTTCCGTGTTTCATGGTCAGTAAGAAGGTCCAAGGGATACAGTAAACCTATAGTGAAGCATCGGAATCTAAAACTGGACTCACAGGAGAGGTTCAAATCATAGAGAGCTAGAGTGTCAGTACACTTTTACTGAAGTCGGCATTGTGCCTTTTGTACTTAATTCAGATGCAATTTCTGGGTTTCATCGTCAATAAGACGGTCCAAGGGATACAGTAAACCTGAAGTGAAGCATCGGAATCTAAAACTGGCCTCACAGGAGCGGTTCATACCATAGAGAGTTAGAGTGTCGGTCCTTTTGTACTTAAGTCGGCATTGTGCCTTTTGTATTAAATTTGGATGCAATTTCTGTATTTCATCGTCAATAAGAAGGTCCAAGGGATACAGTAAACCAGAAGTGAGGCATCGGATCTGAAACTCTACTCACAGGAGAGGTTCAAATCATAGGAAGTTAGAGTGTAGGACCACTTGTAGTTAAGTCAGCATTGTGCCTTTTGTATCAAATTCATATGCAATTTCCGTGTTTCATCTTCAATAAGAAAGTCCAAGGGATACAGTAAACCTAAAGTGAAGCATCGGAATCAAAACAGGACTGACAGGAGAGGTTCAAATCATAGAGAGTTAGAGTGTCAGTACACTTTTACTTAAGTCGGCATTGTGCCTTTTGTACTTAATTCAGATGCAATTTCTGGGTTTCATCGTCAATAAGACGGTCCAAGGGATACAGTAAACCTGAAGTGAAGCATCGGAATCTAAAACTGGCCTCACAGGAGCGGTTCATATCATAGAGAGTTAGAGTGTCAGTCCTCTTGTACTTAAGTCTGCATTGTGCCTTTTGTATTAAATTCGGATGCAATTTCTGTGTTTCATCGTCAATAAGAAGGTCCAATGGATACAGTAAACCTATAGTGAAGCATCGGAATCTAAAACTGGACTTCCAGTGCAGGTTCAAACCATAGAGAGTTAGAGTGTCAGTACTCTTTTACTTAAGTCAGCATTGTGCCTTTTGTATTAAATTCAGATGCAATTTCTGGGTTTCACCGTCAATAAGACGGTCCAAGGGATACAGTAATCCTGATGAGAAGCATCGGAATTTAAAACTGGACTCACAGGAGAGGTCCAAATCATAGAGAGTTAGAGTGTCAGCCCTCTTTTACTTAAGTCGGCATTGTGCTTTTTGTTTTAAATTCGGATGCAATTACTGTGTTTCATCGTCAATAAGAAGGTCCAAGGGATACAGTAAACCTGAAATGAAGCATCGGAATCTAAAACTGGACTCACAGGAGAGGTTCAAATCATAGAGAGTTAGAGTGTCAGTACTCTTTTAGTTAAGTCGGCATTGTGCCTTTTGTACTTAATTCAGATGCAATTTCTGGGTTTCATCGTCAATAAGACGGTCCAAGGGATACAGTAAACCTGAGGTGAAGCATCGGAATCTAAAACTGGCCTCACAGGAGCGGTTCATATCATAGAGAGTTAGAGTGTCAGTCCTATTGTACTTATGTCGGCACTGTGCCTTTTGTATTAAATTCGGATGCTATTTCTGTGTTTCATCGTCAATAAGAAGGTCCAAGGGATACAGTAAACCTATAGTGAAGCATCGGAATCTAAAACTGGACTTACAGTGCAGGTTCAAACCATAGAGAGTTAGAGTGTCAGTACTCTTTTACTTAAGTCGGCATTGTGCCTTTTGTATTAAATTCAGATGCAATTTCTGGGTTTCATCGTCAATAAGACGGTCCAAGGGATACAGTAAACCTGATGAGAAGCATCGGAATCTAAAACTGGACTCACAGGAGAGGTTCAAATCATAGAGAGTTAGAGTGTCAGTACTCTTGTATTTAAGTCGGCATTGTGCCTTTTGTATTAAATTCGGATGCAATTTCTGCGTTTCATCGTCAATAAGAAGGTCCAAGGGATATAGTAAACCTGAAGTGAAGCATCGTAATCTAAAACTGGACTCACAGGAGAGGTTCAAATCATAGAGAGTTAGAGTGTCAGTCTTTTTGTACGTAAGACGGCATTGTGCCTTTTGTATTAAATTCGTATGCAATTTCTGTGTATCATCGTCAATAAGAAGGTCCAAGGGATACAGTAAACCAGAAGTGAGGCATCGGATCTGAAACTCTACTCACAGGAGAGGTTCAAATCATAGGAAGTTAGAGTGTAGGACCACTTGTAGTTAAGTCAGCATTGTGCCTTTTGTATCAAATTCATATGCAATTTCCGTGTTTCATCTTCAATAAGAAAGTCCAAGGGATACAGTAAACCTAAAGTGAAGCATCGGAATCAAAACAGGACTGACAGGAGAGGTTCAAATCATAGAGAGTTAGAGTGTCAGTACACTTTTACTTAAGTCGGCATTGTGCCTTTTGTACTTAATTCAGATGCAATTTCTGGGTTTCATCGTCAATAAGACGGTCCAAGGGATACAGTAAACCTGAAGTGAAGCATCGGAATCTAAAACTGGCCTCACAGGAGCGGTTCATATCATAGAGAGTTAGAGTGTCAGTCCTCTTGTACTTAAGTCTGCATTGTGCCTTTTGTATTAAATTCGGATGCAATTTCTGTGTTTCATCGTCAATAAGAAGGTCCAATGGATACAGTAAACCTATAGTGAAGCATCGGAATCTAAAACTGGACTTCCAGTGCAGGTTCAAACCATAGAGAGTTAGAGTGTCAGTACTCTTTTACTTAAGTCAGCATTGTGCCTTTTGTATTAAATTCAGATGCAATTTCTGGGTTTCACCGTCAATAAGACGGTCCAAGGGATACAGTAATCCTGATGAGAAGCATCGGAATTTAAAACTGGACTCACAGGAGAGGTCCAAATCATAGAGAGTTAGAGTGTCAGCCCTCTTTTACTTAAGTCGGCATTGTGCTTTTTGTTTTAAATTCGGATGCAATTACTGTGTTTCATCGTCAATAAGAAGGTCCAAGGGATACAGTAAACCTGAAATGAAGCATCGGAATCTAAAACTGGACTCACAGGAGAGGTTCAAATCATAGAGAGTTAGAGTGTCAGTACTCTTTTAGTTAAGTCGGCATTGTGCCTTTTGTACTTAATTCAGATGCAATTTCTGGGTTTCATCGTCAATAAGACGGTCCAAGGGATACAGTAAACCTGAGGTGAAGCATCGGAATCTAAAACTGGCCTCACAGGAGCGGTTCATATCATAGAGAGTTAGAGTGTCAGTCCTATTGTACTTATGTCGGCACTGTGCCTTTTGTATTAAATTCGGATGCTATTTCTGTGTTTCATCGTCAATAAGAAGGTCCAAGGGATACAGTAAACCTATAGTGAAGCATCGGAATCTAAAACTGGACTTACAGTGCAGGTTCAAACCATAGAGAGTTAGAGTGTCAGTACTCTTTTACTTAAGTCGGCATTGTGCCTTTTGTATTAAATTGAGATGCAATTTCTGGGTTTCATCGTCAATAAGACGGTCCAAGGGATACAGTAAACCTGATGAGAAGCATCGGAATCTAAAACTGGACTCACAGGAGAGGTTCAAATCATAGAGAGTTAGAGTGTCAGTACTCTTGTATTTAAGTCGGCATTGTGCCTTTTGTATTAAATTCGGATGCAATTTCTGCGTTTCATCGTCAATAAGAAGGTCCAAGGGATATAGTAAACCTGAAGTGAAGCATCGTAATCTAAAACTGGACTCACAGGAGAGGTTCAAATCATAGAGAGTTAGAGTGTCAGTCTTTTTGTACGTAAGACGGCATTGTGCCTTTTGTATTAAATTCGTATGCAATTTCTGTGTATCATCGTCAATAAGAAGGTCCAAGGGATACAGTAAACCTGTAGTGAAGCATCGGAATCTACAACTGGAATCACAGGATAGGTTCAAATCATAGTGAGTTAGGGTGTCGGTACTCTTGTATTTAAGTCGGCATTGTGCCTTTTGTATTAAATTCGGATGCAATTTCTGTGTTTCATCGTCAATAAGAAGGTCCAAGGGATACAATAAACCTGAAGTGAAGCATCGGAATCTAAAACTGGACTCACACTAGAGGTTCAAATCATAGAGAGTTAGAGTGTCAGTCCTTTTGTACTTAAGACGGCATTGTGCCTTTTGTATTAAATTTGGATGCAATTTCTGTGTTTCATCGTCAATAAGAAGGTCCAAGGGATACAGTAAACCTGAAGTGAAGCATCTGAATCTAAAACTGGACTCACAGGAGAGGTTCAAATCATAGAGAGTTAGAGTGTCAGCCCTCTTTTACTTAAGTCGGCATTGTGCTTTTTGTTTTAAATTCGGATGCAATTACTGTGTTTCATCGTCAATAAGAAGGTCCAAGGGATACAGTAAACCTGAAGTGAAGCATCGGAATCTAAAACTGGACTCACAGGAGAGGTTCAAATCATACAAAGTTAGAGTGTTAATCCTCTTGAGTTAAGTCGGCATTGTGCCTTTTGTATTAAATTCGGATGCAATTTCTGTCTTTCAGCGTCAGTAAGAAGGTCCAAGGGATACAGTAAACCTATAGTGAAGCATCGGAATCGCAGACTGGACTCACAGGAGAGGTTCAAATCATAGAGAGTTAGAGTGTCAGTCCTCTTTTACTTAAGTCGGCATCGTGCATTTTGTATTAAATTCAGATGCAATTTCTGTATTTCATCGTCAATAAGAAGGTCCAAGGGATACAGTAAACCTGTAGTGAAGCATCGGAATCTACAACTGGACTCACAGGAGAGGTTCAAATCATAGAGAGTTAGAGTGTCAGTACTCTTTTAGTTAAGTCGGCATTGTGCCTTTTGTACTTAATTCAGATGCAATTTCTGGGTTTCATCGTCAATAAGACGGTCCAAGGGATACAGTAAACCTGAAGTGAAGCATCGGAATCTAAAACTGGCCTCACAGGAGCGGTTCATATCATAGAGAGTTAGAGTGTCAGTACTCTTTTACTTAAGTCGGCATTGTGCCTTTTGTATTAAATTCAGATGCAATTTCTGGGTTTCATCGTCAATAAGACGGTCCAAGGGATACAGTAAACCTGACGTGAAGCATCGGAATCTACAACTGGAATCACAGGATAGGTTCAAATCATAGTGAGTTAGGGTGTCGGTACTCTTGTATTTAAGTCGGCATTGTGCCTTTTGTATTAAATTCGGATGCAATTTCTGTGTTTCATCGTCAATAAGAAGGTCCAAGGGATACAGTAAACCTGAAGTGAAGCATCGGAATCTAAAACTGGACTCACAGGAGCGGTTCATATCATAGAGAGTTAGAGTGTCGGTCCTTTTGTACTTAAGTCGGCATTGTGCCTTTTGTATTAAATTCGGATGCAATTTCTGTGTTACAGCGTCAGTAAGAAGGTCCAAGGGATACAGTAAACCTATAGTGAAGCATCGGAATCGCAGACTGGACTCACAGAAGAGGTTCAAATCATAGAGTGTTAGAGTGTCAGTACTCTTTTACTTAAGTCGGCATTGTGCCTTTTGTACTTAATTCAGATGCAATTTCTGGGTTTCATCGTCAATAAGACGGTCCAAGGGATACAGTAAACCTGAAGTGAAGCATCGGAATCTAAAACTTGCCTCACAGGAGCATTTCATATCATAGAGAGTTAGAGTGTCAGTCCTCGTGTACTTAAGTCGGCATTGTCCCTTTTGTATTAAATTTGGATGCAATTTCTGTATTTCATCGACAATAGGAAGGTCCAAGGGATAGAGTAAACCAGAAGTGGGGCATCAGAATCTAAAACTGGACTCGCAGGAGAGGTTCAAATCATAGAGACTTAGAGTGTCAGTCCTCTTTTAATTAAGTCGGCATTGTGCCTTTTGTATTAAATTCAGATGCAATTTGTGTGTTTCATCGTCAATAAGACGGTCCAAGGGATACAGTAAACCTGAAGTGAAGCATCGGAATCTAAAACTGGACTCAGAGGAGAGGTTCAAACATAGAGAGTTAGAGTGTCAGTCCTCTTTTACTTAAGTCGGCATCGTGCATTTTGTATTAAATTCAGATACTATTTCTGTGTTTGATCGTCAATAAAGAGGTCCAAGGGATACAGTAAACCTGAACTGGAGCATCGGAAAATAAAACTGGACTCACAGGAGGGGTCCAAATCATAGAGAGTATGAGTGTATGTCCTCTTGTACTTAAGTCGGTATTATGCCTTTTGTATTAAATTCGGATGCAATTTCTGTGTTTCATCGTCAATAAGAAGGTCCAATGGATACAGTACACCTATAGTGAATCATCGGAATCTGAAACTGGACTCACAGTGCAGGTTCAAATCATAGAGAGTTAGAGTGTCAGTACTCTTTTACTTAAGTCGGCATTGTGCCTTTTGTATTAAATTCAGATGCAATTTCTGGGTTTCATCGTCAATAAGACGGTCCAAGGGATACAGTAAACCTGACGTGAAGCATCGGAATCTAAAACTGGACTCACAGGAGAGGTTCAAATCATAGAGAGTTAGAGTGTCAGTACTCTTGTATTTAAGTCGGCATTGTGCCTTTTGTATTAAATTCGGATGCAATTTCTGCGTTTCATCGTCAATAAGAAGGTCCAAGGGATACAGTAAACCTGAAGTGAAGCATCGTAATCTGAAACTGGACTCACAGGAGAGGTTCAAATCATAGAGAGTTAGAGGGTCAGTCCTTTTGTACGTGAGACGGCATTGTACCTTTTGTATTAAATTCGGATGCAATTTCTGTGTATCATAGTCAATAAGAAGGTCCAAGGGATACAGTAAACCTGTAGTGAAGCATCGGAATCTACAACTGGAATCACAGCAGAGGTTCAAATCATAGTGAGTTAGGGTGTCGGTACTCTTGTATTTAAGTCGGCATTGTGCCTTTAGTATTAAATTCGGATGCAATTTCTGTGTTTCATCGTCAATATGAAGGTCCAAGGGATATAATAAACCTGAAGTGAAGCATCGGAATCTAAAACTGGACTCACACTAGAGGTTCAAATCATAGAGAGTTAGAGTGTCAGTCCTTTTGTACTTAAGACGGCATTGTGCCTTTTGTATTAAATTCGGATGCAATTTCTGTGTTTCATCGTCAATAAGAAGGTCCAAGGGATACAGTAAACCTGAAGTGAAGCATCGGAATCTAAAACTGGACTCACAGGAGAGGTTCAAATCATAAAGAGTTAGAGTGTCTGCCCTCTTTTACTTAAGTCGGCATTGTGCTTTTTGTTTTAAATTCGAATGCAATTTCTGTGTTTCATCGTCAATAAGAAGGTCCAAGGGATACAGTAAACCTGAAGTGAAGCATCGGAATCTAAAACTGGACTCACAGGAGAGGTTCAAATCATAGAAAGTTAGAGTGTTAATCCTCTTCAATTAAGTCGGCATTGTGCCTTTTGTAATAAATTCGGATGCAATTTCCGTGTTTCATCGTCAGTAAGAAGGACCAAGGGATACAGTAAACCTATAGTGAAGCCTCGGAATCTCAAACTGGACTCACAGGAGGGGTTCAAATCATAGAGAGTTAGAGTGTCAGTCCTCTTTTCCTTAAGTCGGCATCATGCCTTTTGTATTAAATTAAGATGCAATTTCCGTGTTTCATGGTCAGTAAGAAGGTCCAAGGGATACAGTAAACCTATAGTGAAGCATCGGAATCTAAAACTGGACTCACAGGAGAGGTTCAAATCATAGAGAGTTAGAGTGTCAGTACACTTTTACTTAAGTCGGCATTGTGCCTTTTGTACTTAATTCAGATGCAATTTCTGGGTTTCATCGTCAATAAGACGGTCCAAGGGATACAGTAAACCTGAAGTGAAGCATCGGAATCTAAAACTGGCCTCACAGGAGCGGTTCATATCATAGAGAGTTAGAGTGTCGGTCCTTTTGTACTTAAGTCGGCATTGTGCCTTTTGTATTAAATTTGGATGCAATTTCTGTATTTCATCGTCAATAAGAAGGTCCAAGGGATACAGTAAACCAGAAATGAGGCATCGGAATCTAAAACTCTGCTCACAGGAGAGGTTCAAATCATAGGAAGTTAGAGTGTAGGTCCACTTGTAGTTAAGTCAGCATTGTGCCTTTTGTATCAAATTCATATGCAATTTCCGTGTTTCATCATCAATAAGAAAGTCCAAGGGATACAGTAAACCTAAAGTGAAGCATCGGAATCAAAACTGGACTCACAGGAGAGGTTCAAATCATAGAGGGTTAGAGTGTCAGTACACTTTTACTTAAGTCGGCATTGTGCCTTTTGTACTTAATTCAGATGCAATTTCTGGGTTTCATCGTCAATAAGACGGTCCAAGGGATACAGTAAACCTGAAGTGAAGCATCGGAATCTAAAACTGGCCTCACAGGAGCGGTTCATATGATAGGGAGTTAGAGTGTCAGTCCTCTTGTACTTAAGTCGGCATTGTGCCTTTTGTATTAAATTCGGATGCAATTTCTGGGTTTCATCGTCAATAAGAAGGTCCAATGGATACAGTAAACCTATAGTGAAGCATCGGAATCTAAAACTGGACTTACAGTGCAGGTTCAAACCATAGAGAGTTAGAGTGTCAGTACTCTTTTACTTAAGTCGGCATTGTGCCTTTTGTATTAAATTCAGATGCAATTTCCGTGTTTCATCGTCAGTAAGAAGGTCCAAGGGATACAGTAAACCTATAGTGAAGCCTCGGAATCTCAAACTGGACTCACAGGAGGGGTTCAAATCATAGAGAGTTAGAGTGTCAGTCCTCTTTTACTTAAGTCGGCATCATGCCTTTTGTATTAAATTAGGATGCAATTTCCGTGTTTCATGGTCAGTAAGAAGGTCCAAGGGATATAGTAAACCTATAGTGAAGCATCGGAATCTAAAACTGGACTCACAGGAGAGGTTCAGATCATAGAGAGTTAGAGTGTCAGTACACTTTTACTTAAGTCGGCATTGTGCCTTTTGTACTTAATTCAGATGCAATTTCTGGGTTTCATCGTCAATAAGACGGTCCAAGGGATACAGTAAACCTGATGAGAAGCATCGGAATTTAAAACTGGACTCACAGGAGAGGTCCAAATCATAGAGAGTTAGAGTGTCAGCCCTCTTTTACTTAAGTCGGCATTGTGCTTTTTGTTTTAAATTCGGATGCAATTACTGTGTTTCATCGTCAATAAGAAGGTCCAAGGGATACAGTAAACCTGAAATGAAGCATCGGAATCTAAAACTGGACTCACAGGAGAGCTTCAAATCATACAAAGTTAAAGTGTTAATCCTCTTGAATTAAGTCGGCATTGTGCCTTTTGTATTAAATTCGGATGCAATTTCTGTGTTTCATCGTCAATAAAAAGGTCCAAGGGATACAGTAAACCTGTAGTGAAGCATCGGAATCTACAACTGGACTCACAGGAGAGGTTCAAATCATAGAGAGTTAGAGTGTCAGTACTCTTTTAGTTAAGTCGGCATTGTGCCTTTTGTACTTAATTCAGATGCAATTTCTGGGTTTCATCGTCAATAAGACGGTCCAAAGGATACAGTAAACCTGAAGTGAAGCATCGGAATCTAAAACTGGCCTCACAGGAGCGGTTCATATCATAGAGAGTTAGAGTGTCAGTCCTATTGTACTTAAGTCGGCATTGTGCCTTTTGTATTAAATTCGGATGCTATTTCTGTGTTTCATCGTCAATAAGAAGGTCCAAGGGATACAGTAAACCTATAGTGAAGCATCGGAATCTAAAACTGGACTTACAGTGCAGGTTCAAACCATAGAGTGTTAGAGTGTCAGTACTCTTTTACTTAAGTCGGCATTGTGCCTTTTGTATTAAATTCGGATGCAATTTCTGCGTTTCATCGTCAATAAGAAGGTCCAAGGGATATAGTAAACCTGAAGTGAAGCATCGTAATCTAAAACTGGACTCACAGGAGAGGTTCAAATCATAGAGAGTTAGAGTGTCAGTCTTTTTGTACGTAAGACGGCATTGTGCCTTTTGTATTAAATTCGTATGCAATTTCTGTGTATCATCGTCAATAAGAAGGTCCAAGGGATACAGTAAACCTGTAGTGAAGCATCGGAATCTACAACTGGAATCACAGGATAGGTTCAAATCATAGTGAGTTAGGGTGTCGGTACTCTTGTATTTAAGTCGGCATTGTGCCTTTTGTATTAAATTCGGATGCAATTTCTGTGTTTCATCGTCAATAAGAAGGTCCAAGGGATACAATAAACCTGAAGTGAAGCATCGGAATCTAAAACTGGTCTCACACTAGAGGTTCAAATCATAGAGAGTTAGAGTGTCAGTCCTTTTGTACTTAAGACGGCATTGTGCCTTTTGTATTAAATTCGGATGCAATTTCTGTGTTTCATCGTCAATAAGAAGGTCCAAGGGATACAGTAAACCTGAAGTGAAGCATCTGAATCTAAAACTGGACTCACAGGAGAGGTTCAAATCATAGAGAGTTAGAGTGTCAGCCCTCTTTTACTTAAGTCGGCATTGTGCTTTTTGTTTTAAATTCGGATGCAATTACTGTGTTTCATCGTCAATAAGAAGGTCCAAGGGATACAGTAAACCTGAAGTGAAGCATCGGAATCTAAAACTGGACTCACAGGAGAGGTTCAAATCATACAAACTTAGAGTGTTAATCCTCTTGAGTTAAGTCGGCATTGTGCCTTTTGTATTAAATTCGGATGCAATTTCTGTCTTTCAGCGTCAGTAAGAAGGTCCAAGGGATACAGTAAACCTATAGTGAAGCATCGGAATCGCAGACTGGACTCACAGGAGAGGTTCAAATCATAGAGAGTTAGAGTGTTAGTCCTCTTTTACTTAAGTCGGCATCGTGCATTTTGTATTCAATTCAGATACTATTTCTGTGTTTCATCGTCAATAAGAAGGGACAAGGGATACAGTAAACCTGTAGTGAAGCATCGGAATCTACAACTGGACTCACAGGAGAGGTTCAAATCATAGAGAGTTAGAGTGTCAGTACTCTTTTAGTTAAGTCGGCATTGTGCCTTTTGTACTTAATTCAGATGCAATTTCTGGGTTTCATCGTCAATAAGACGGTCCAAGGGATACAGTAAACCTGAAGTGAAGCATCGGAATCTAAAACTGGCCT
Source organism: Schistocerca serialis cubense (assembly GCF_023864345.2). Classification (NCBI taxonomy): domain Eukaryota; kingdom Metazoa; phylum Arthropoda; class Insecta; order Orthoptera; family Acrididae; genus Schistocerca; species Schistocerca serialis. The sequence continues at coordinate 87,246,840 of NC_064645.1, forward strand.
CACAGGAGCGGTTCATATCATAGAGAGTTAGAGTGTCAGTCCTCTTGTACTTAAGTCGGCATTGTGCCTTTTGTATTAAATTCAGATGCAATTTCTGGGTTTCATCGTCAATAAGACGGTCCAAGGGATACAGTAAACATGATGAGAAGCATCGGAATCTAAAACTGGACTTACAGGAGAGGTTCAAATCATAGAGAGTTAGAGTGTCAGTCCTCTTGTACTTAAGTCGGCATTGTGCCTTTTGTATTAAATTCAGATGCAATTTCTGGGTTTCACCGTCAATAAGACGGTCCAAGGGATACAGTAAACCTGAAGTGAAGCATCGGAATCTAAAACTGGCCTCACAGGAGCATTTCATATCATAGAGAGTTAGAGTGTCAGTCCTCTTGTACTTAAGTCGGCATTGTCCCTTTTGTATTAAATTTGGATGCAATTTCTGTATTTCATCGACAATAAGAAGGTCCAAGGGATAGAGTAAACCAGAAGTGAGGCATCGGAATCTAAAACTGGACTCGCAGGAGAGGTTCAAATCATAGAAGGTTAGAGTGTCAGTCCTCTTGTAGTTAGGTCGGCATTGTGCCTTTTGTATCAATTTCATATGCAATTTCCGTGTTTCATCGTCAATAAGAAGGTCCAAGGGATACAGTAAACCTAAAGTGAAGCATCGGAATCTAAAACTGGACTCACAGGAGAGGTTCAAATCATAGAGACTTAGAGTGTCAGTCCTCTTTTAATCAAGTCGGCATTGTGCCTTTTGTATTAAATTCAGATGCAATTTGTGTGTTTCATCGTCAATAAGACGGTCCAAGGGATACAGTAAACCTGAAGTGAAGCATCGGAATCTAAAACTGGACTCAGAGGAGAGGTTCAAACATAGAGAGTTAGAGTGTCAGTCCTCTTTTACTTAAGTCGGCATCGTGCATTTTGTATTAAATTCAGACACTATTTCTGTGTTTGATCGTCAATAAAGAGGTTCAAGGGATACAGTAAACATGAACTGGAGCATCGGAAAATAAAACTGGACTCACAGCAGAGGTCCAAATCATAGAGAGTATGAGTGTATGTCCTCTTGTACTTAAGTCGGCATTGTGCCTTTTGTATTAAATTCGGATGCAATTTCTGTGTTTCATCGTCAATAAGAAGGTCCAATGGATACAGTACACTTATAGTGAATCATCGGAATCTGAAACTGGACTCACAGTGCAGGTTCAAATCATAGAGAGTTAGAGTGTCAGTACTCTTTTACTTAAGTCGGCATTGTGCCTTTTGTATTAAATTCAGATGCAATTTCTGGGTTTCATCGTCAATAAGACGGTCCAAGGGATACAGTAAACCTGATGTGAAGCATCGGAATCTAAAACTGGACTCACAGGAGAGGTTCAAATCATAGAGAGTTAGAGTGTCAGTACACTTTTACTTAAGTCGGCATTGTGCTTTTTGTACTTAATTCAGATGCAATTTCTGGGTTTCATCGTCAATAAGACGGTCCAACGGATACAGTAAATCTGAAGTGAAGCATCGGAATCTAAAACTGGCCTCACAGGAGCGGTTCAAATCATAGAGAGTTAGAGTGTCGGTCCTTTTGTACTTAAGTCGGCATTGTGCCTTTTGTATTAAATTTGGATGCAATTTCTGTATTTCATCGTCAATAAGAAGGTCCAAGGGATACAGTAAACCAGAAGTGAGGCATCGGAATCTAAAACTCTACTCACAGGAGAGGTTCAAATCATAGGAAGTTAGAGTGTAGGTCCACTTGTGGTTAAGTCAGCATAGTGCCTTTTGTATCAAATTCATATGCAATTTCCGTGTTTCATCTTCAATAAGAAAGTCCAAGGGATACAGTAAACCTAAAGTGAAGCATCGGAATTAAAACTGGACTCACAGGAGAGGTTCATATCATAGAGAGTTAGAGTGTCAGTACACTTTTACTTAAGTCGGCATTGTGCCTTTTGTACTTAATTCAGATCCAATTTCTGGGTTTCATCGTCAATAAGACGGTCCAAGGGATACAGTAAACCTGAAGTGAAGCATCGGAATCTAAAACTGGCCTCACAGGAGCGGTTCATATGATAGAGAGTTAGAGTGTCAGTCCTCTTGTACTTAAGTCGGCATTGTGCCTTTTGTATTAAATTCGGATGCAATTTCTGTGTTTCATCGTCAATAAGAAGGTCCAATGGCTACAGTAAACCTATAGTGAAGCATCGGAATCTAAAACTGGACTCACACTAGAGGTTCAAATCATAGAGAGTTAGAGTGTCAGTCCTTTTGTACTTAAGACGGCATTGTGCCTTTTGTATTAAATTCGGATGCAATTTCTGTGTTTCATCGTCAATAAGAAGGTCCAAGGGATACAGTAAACCTGAAGTGAAGCATCTGAATCTAAAACTGGACTCACAGGAGAGGTTCAAATCATAGAGAGTTAGAGTGTCAGCCCTCTTTTACTTAAGTCGGCATTGTGCTTTTTGTTTTAAATTCGGATGCAATTACTGTGTTTCATCGTCAATAAGAAGGTCCAGGGGATACAGTAAACCTGAAGTGAAGCATCGGAATCTAAAACTGGACTCACAGGAGAGGTTCAAATCATACAAAGTTAGAGTGTTAATCCTCTTGAATGAAGTCGGCATTGTGCCTTTTGTATTAAATTCGGATGCGAATTCTTTGTTACAGCGTCAGTAAGAAGGTCCAAGGGATACAGTAAACCTATAGTGAAGCATCGGAATCGCAGACTGGACTCACAGGAGAGGTTCAAATCATAGAGAGTATGAGTGTATGTCCTCTTGTACTTAAGTCGGCATTGTGCCTTTTGTATTAAATTCGGATGCAATTTCTGTGTTTCATCGTCAATAAGAAGGTCCAATGGATACAGTACACCTATAGTGAATTATCGGAATCTAAAACTGGACTCACAGTGCAGGTTCAAATCATAGAGAGTTAGAGTGTCAGTACTCTTGTATTTAAGTCGGCATTGTGCCTTTTGTATTAAATTCGGATGCAATTTCTGCGTTTCATCGTCAATAAGAAGGTCCAAGGGATACAGTAAACCTGAAGTGAAGCATCGTAATCTAAAACTGGACTCACAGGAGAGGTTCAAATCATAGAGAGTTAGAGGGTCAGTCCTTTTGTACGTAAGACGGCATTGTGCCTTTTGTATTAAATTCGGATGCAATTTCTGTGTTTCATTGTCAATAACAAGTTCCAAGGGATACAGTAAACCTGAAGTGAAGCATCGGAATCTAAAACTGGACTCACAGGAGAGGTTCAAATCATAGAGAGTTAGAGTGTCAGTACTCTTGTATTTAAGTCGGCATTGTGCCTTTTCTATTAAATTCGGATGTAATATCTGTGTTTCATCGTCAATAAGAAGGTCCAAGGGATACAGTAAACCTGAAGTGAAGCATCGTAATCTAAAACTGGACTCACAGAAGAGGTTCAAATCATAGAGAGTTAGAGTGTCAGTCCTTTTGTACGTAAGACAGCTTTGTGCCTTTTGTATTAAATTCGGATGCAATTTCTGTGTTTCATCGTCAATAAGAAGGTCCAAGGGATATAATAATCCTGAAGTGAAGCATCGGAATCTAAAACTGGACTCACACTAGAGGTTCATATCATAGAGAGTTAGAGTGTCAGTCCTTTTTTACTTAAGACGGCATTGTGCCTTTTGTATTAAATTCCGATGCAATTTCTGTGTTTCATCGTCAATAAGAAGGTCCAAGGGATACAGTAAACCTGAAGTGAAGCATCGGAATCTAAAACTGGACTCACAGGAGAGGTTCAAAACATAGAGAGTTAGAGTGTCAGCCCTCTTTTACTTAAGTCGGCATTGTGCTTTTTGTTTTAAATTCGAATGCAATTTCAGTGTTTCATCGTCAATAAGAAGGTCCAAGGGATACATTAAACCTGAAGTGAAGCATCGGAATCTAAAACTGGACTCACAGGAGAGGTTCAAATCATAGAAAGTTAGAGTGTTAATCCTCTTCAATTAAGTAGGCATTGTGCCTTTTGTATTGAATTCGGATGCAATTTCCGTGTTTCATCGTCAGTAAGAAGGTCCAAGGGATACAGTAAACCTATAGTGAAGCCTCGGAATCTCAAACTGGACTCACAGGAGGGGTTCAAATCATAGAGAGTTAGAGTGTCAGTCCTCTTTACTTAAGTCGGCATCATGCCTTTTGTATTAAATTAGGATGCAATTTCCGTGTTTCACGGTCAGTAAGAAGGTCCAAGGGATACAGTAAACCTATAGTGAAGCATCGGAATCTAAAACTGGACTTACAGTGCAGGTTCAAACCATAGAGAGTTAGAGTGTAAGTACTCTTTTACTTAAGTCGGCATTGTGCCTTTTGTATTAAATTCAGATGCAATTTCTGGGTTTCATCGTCAATAAGACGATCCAAGGGATACAGTAAACCTGATGAGAAGCATCGGAATCTAAAATTGGACTCACAGGAGAGGTTCAAATCATAGAGAGTTAGAGTGTCAGTACTCTTGTATTTAAGTCGGCATTGTGCCTCTTGTATTAAATTCGGATGCAATTTCTGCGTTTCATCGTCAATAAGAAGGTCCAAGGGATATAGTAAACCTGAAGTGAAGCATCGTAATCTAAAACTGTACTCACAGGAGAGGTTCAAATCATAGAGAGTTAGAGTGTCAGTCTTTTTGTACGTAAGACGGCATTGTGCCTTTTGTATTAAATTCGGATGCAATTTCTGTGTATCATCGTCAATAAGATGGTCCAAGGGATACAGTAAACCTGTAGTGAAGCATCGGAATCTACAACTGGAATCACAGGATAGGTTCAAATCATAGTGAGTTAGGGTGTCGGTACTCTTGTATTTAAGTCGGCATTGTGCCTTTTGTATTAAATTCGGATGCAATTTCTGTGTTTCATCGTCAATAAGAAGGTCGAAGGGATACAATAAACCTGAAGTGAAGCATCGGAATCTAAAACTGGACTCACACTAGAGGTTCAAATCATAGAGAGTTAGAGTGTCAGTCCTTTTGTACTTAAGACGGCATTGTGCCTTTTGTATTAAATTCGGATGCAATTTCTGTGTTTCATCGTCAATAAGAAGGTCCAAGGGATACAGTAAACCTGAAGTGAAGCATCTGAATCTAAAACTGGACTCACAGGAGAGGTTCAAATCATAGAGAGTTAGAGTGTCAGCCCTCTTTTACTTAAATCGGCATTGTGCTTTTTGTTTTAAATTCGGATGCAATTACTGTGTTTCATCGTCAATAAGAAGGTCCAGGGGATACAGTAAACCTGAAGTGAAGCATCGGAATCTAAAACTGGACTCACAGGAGAGGTTCAAATCATACAAAGTTAGAGTGTTAATCCTCTTGAATGAAGTCGGCATTGTGCCTTTTGTATTAAATTCGGATGCAATTTCTGTGTTACAGCGTCAGTAAGAAGGTCCAAGGGATACAGTAAACCTATAGTGAAGCATCGGAATCGCAGACTGGACTCACAGGAGAGGTTCAAATCATAGAGAGTATGAGTGTATGTCCTCTTGTACTTAAGTCGGCATTGTGCCTTTTGTATTAAATTCGGATGCAATTTCTGTGTTTCATCGTCAATAAGAAGGTCCAATGGATACAGTACACCTATAGTGAATCATCGGAATCTAAAACTGGACTCACAGTGCAGGTTCAAATCATAGAGAGTTAGAGTGTCAGTACTCTTTTACTTAAGTCGGCATTGTGCCTTTTGTATTAAATTCAGATGCAATTTCTGGGTTTCACCGTCAATAAGACGGTCCAAGGGATACAGTAAACCTGATGTGAAGCATCGGAATCTAAAACTGGACTCACAGGAGAGGTTCAAATCATAGAGAGTTAGAGTGTCAGTATTCTTGTATTTAAGTCGGCATTGTGCCTTTTGTATTAAATTCGGATGCAATTTCTGCGTTTCATCGTCAATAAGAAGGTCCAAGGGATACAGTAAACCTGAAGTGAAGCATCGTAATCTAAAACTGGACTCACAGGAGAGGTTCAAATCATAGAGAGTTAGAGGGTCAGTCCTTTTGCACGTAAGACGGCATTGTGCCTTTTGTATTAAATTCGGATGCAATTTCTGTGTTTCATTGTCAATAACAAGTTCCAAGGGATACAGTAAACCTGAAGTGAAGCATCGTAATCTAAAACTGGACTCACAGAAGAGGTTCAAATCATAGAGAGTTAGAGTGTCAGTCCTTTTGTACGTAAGACAGCATTGTGCCTTTTGTATTAAATTCGGATGCAATTTCTGTGTTTCATCGTCAATAAGAAGGTCCAAGGGATATAATAATCCTGAAGTGAAGCATCGGAATCTAAAACTGGACTCACACTAGAGGTTCAAATCATAGAGAGTTAGAGTGTCAGTACACTTTTACTTAAGTCGGCATTGTGCCTTTTGTACTTAATTCAGATGCAATTTCTGGGTTTCATCGTCAATAAGACGGTCCAAGGGATACAGTAAACCTGAAGTGAAGCATCGGAATCTAAAACTGGCCTCACAGGAGCGGTTCATATCATAGAGAGTTAGAGTGTCGGTCCTTTTGTACTTAAGTCGGCATTGTGCCTTTTGTATTAAATTTGGATGCAATTTCTGTATTTCATCGTCAATAAGAAGGTCCAAGGGATACAGTAAACCAGAAGTGGGGCATCGGAATCTAAAACTCTACTCACAGGAGAGGTTCAAATCATAGGACGCTAGAGTGTTGGTCCACTTGTAGTTAAGTCAGCATTGTGCCTTTTGTATCAAATTCATATGCAATTTCCGTGTTTCATCTTCAATAAGAAAGTCCAAGGGATACAGTAAACCTAAAGTGAAGCATCGGAATCAAAACTGGACTCACAGGAGAGGTTCAAATCATAGAGACTTAGAGTGTCAGTCCACTTTTACTTAAATCGGCATTGTGCCTCTTGTATTTAATTCAGATGCAATTTGTGTGTTTCATCGTCAATAAGACGGTCCAAGGGATACAGTAAACCTGAAGTGAAGCGTCGGAATCCAAAACTGGACTCACAGGAGAGGTTCAAATCATAGAGAGTTGGAGTGTCAGTACTCTTGTATTTAAGTCGGCATTGTGCCTTTTGTATTAAATTCGGATGTAATATCTGTGTTTCATCGTCAATAAGAAGGTCCAAGGGATACAGTAAACCTGAAGTGAAGCATCGTAATCTAAAACTGGACTCACAGGAGAGGTTCAAATCATAGAGAGTTAGAGTGTCAGTCCTTTTGTACGTAAGACGGCATTGTGCCTTTTGTATTAAATTCGGATGCAATTTCTGTGTATCATCGTCAAAAAGAAGGTCCAAAGGATACAGTAAACATGTAGTGAAGATTCGGAATCTACAACTGGCTTAACAGGAGAGGTTCAAATCATAGAGAGTTAGGGTGTCGGTTCTCTTGTATTTAAGTCGGCATTGTGCCTTTTGTATTAAATTCGGATGCAATTTCTGTGTTTCATCGTCAATAAGAAGGTCCAAGGGATACAATAAACCTGAAGTGAAGCATCGGAATCTAAAACTGGACTGACACTAGAGGTTCAAATCATAGAGTGTTAGAGTGTCAGTCCTTTTGTACTTAAGACGGCATTGTGCCTTTTGTATTAAATTCGGATGCAATTTCTGTGTTTCAACGTCAATAAGAAGGTCTAAGGGATACAGTAAACCTGAAGTGAAGCATCGTAATCTAACACTGGACTCACAGGAGAGGTTCAAATCATAGAGAGTTAGAGTGTCAGTCCTCTTGTACTTAAGTCAGCATTGTGCCCTTTGTATTAAATTCGGATGCAATGTCTGTGTTTCATCGTCAATAAGAAAGTCCAAGGGATACAGTAAACCTCAAGTGAAGCATCGGAATCTAAAACTGGACTCAGAGGAGAGGTAAAAATCAGAGAAAGTTAGTGTGTCAGTCCTCTTGTACTTCAGTCGGCATTGTGCCTTTTGTATTAAATTCGGATGCAATTTCTGTGTTTCATCGTCAATAAGAAGGTCCAAGGGATACAATAAACCTGAAGTGAAGCATCGGAATCTAAAACTGGACTGACACTAGAGGTTCAAATCATGGAGTGTTAGAGTGTCAGTCCTTTTGTACATAAGACGGCATTGTGCCTTTTGTATTAAATTCGGATGCAATTTCTGTGTTTCATCGTCAATAAGAAGGTCAAAGGGATACAATAAACCTGAAGTGAAGCATCGGAATCTAAAACTGGACTCACGGGAGAGGTTCAAATCATAGAGAGTTAGAGTGTCAGTACTCTTGTATTTAAGTCGGCATTGTGCCTTTTGTATTAAATTAGGATGCAATTTCTGCGTTTCATCGTCAATAAGAAGGTCCAAGGGATACAATAAACCTGAAGAGAAGCATCGTAATCTAAAACTGGACTCACAGGAGAGGTTCAACTCATAGAGAGTTAGAGTGTCAGTCCTCTTTTACTTAAGTCGGCATCGTGCATTTTGTATTAAATTCAGATACAATTTCTGTGTTTCATCGTCAATAAGAAGGTCCAAGGGATACAGTAAACCTGAAGTGGAGCATCGGAAAATAAAACTGGACTCACAGGAGAGGTTCAAATCATAGAGAGTTAGAGTGTCAGTGCTCTTTTTATTAAGTCGGCATTGTGATTTTTGTATTAAATTCGGATGCAATTTCTGTGTTTCATCGTCAATAAGAAGGTCCAAGGGATACAGTAAACCTGAAGTGAAGCATCGGAATCTAAAACTGGACTCACAGGAGAGGTTCAAATCATAGAAAGTTAGAGTGTTAATCCTCTTCAATTAAGTCGGCATTGTGCATTTTGTATTAAATTCGGATGCAATTTCCGTGTTTCATGGTCAGTAAGAAGGTCCAAGGGATACAGTAAACCTATAGTGAAGCCTCGGAATCTCAAACTGGACTCACAGGAGGGGTTCAAATCATAGAGAGTTAGAGTGTCAGTCCTCTTTTACTTAAGTCGGCATCATGCCTTTTGTATTAAATTAGGATGCAATTTCCGTGTTTCATGGTCAGTAAGAAAGTCCAAGGGATACAGTAAACCTATAGTGAAGCATCGGAATCTAAAACTGGACTCACAGGAGAGGTTCAAATCATAGAGAGTTAGAGTGTCAGTACACTTTTACTTAAGTCGGCATTGTGCTTTTTGTACTTAATTCAGATGCAATTTCTGGGTTTCATCGTCAATAAGACGATCCAAGGGATACAGTAAACCTGAAGTGAAGCATCGGAATCTAAAACTGGCCTCACAGGAGCGGTTCATATCATAGAGAGTTAGAGTGTCGGACCTTTTGTACTTAAGTCGGCATTGTGCCTTTTGTATTAAATTTGGATGCAATTTCTGTATTTCATCGTCAATAAGAAGGTCCATGGGATACAGTAAACCAGAAGTGAGGCATCGGAATCTAAAACTGGACTCACAGGAGAGGTTCAAATCATAGGAAGTTAGAGTGTAGGTCCTCTTGTAGTTAAGTCAGCATTGTGCCTTTTGTATCAAATTCACAAGCAATTTCCGTGTTTCATCTTCAATAAGAAAGTCCAAGGGATACAGTAAACCTAACGTGAAGCATCGGAATCAAAACTGGACTCACAGGAGAGGTTCAAATCATAGAGACTTAGAGTGTCAGTCCTCTTATACTTAAATCGGCATTGTGCCTCTAGTATTAAATTCAGATGCAATTTGTGTGTTTCATCGTCAATAAGCCGGTCCAAGGGATACAGTAAACCTGAAGTGAAGCATCGGAATCTAAAACTGGACTCACAGGAGAGGTTCAAAACATAGAGAGTTAGATTGTCAGTTCTCTTGTATTTAAGTCGGCATTGTGCTTTTGTATTAAATTCGGATGCAATTTCTGTGTTTCTTCGTCAATAAGAAGGTCCAAGGGATACAGTAAACCTGAAGTGAAGCATCGTAATCTAAAACTGGACTCACAGGAGAGGTTCAAATCATGGAGAGTTAGAGTGTCAGTCCTCTTTTACTTAAGTCGGCATCGTGCATTTTGTATTAAATTCAGATACAATTTCTGTGTTTCATCGTCAATAAGAAGGTCCATGGGATACAGTAAACCTGATGTGCAGCATCGGAAAAAAAACTGGACTCACAGGAGAGGTTCAAATCATAGAAAGTTAGAGTGTCAGTACTCTTGTATTTAAGTCGGCATTGTGCCTTTTGTATTAAATTCGGATGCAATTTCTGTGTTTCATCGTCAATAAGAAGGTCCAAGGGATACAGTAAACCAGAAGTGAGGCATCGGAATGTGAAACTGGACTCACAGGAGAGGTTCAAATCATAGAAAGTTAGAGTGTCAGTCCTCTTGTACGAAAGTCGGCATTGTGCAATTTGTATTACATTCGGATGCAATTTCTGTGTTTCATCGTCAATAACAAGTTCCAAGGGATACAGTAAACCAGAAGTGAAGCATCGGTATCTAAAATTGGACTCACAGGAGAGGTTCAAATCATAGAGAGTTAGAGTGTCGGTACTCTTGTATTTAAGTCGGCATTGTGCCTTTTGTATTAAATTCGGATGTAATATCTGTGTTTCATCGTCAATAAGAAGGTCCAAGGGATACAGTAAACCTGAAGTGAAGCATCGTAATCTAAAACTGGTCTCACAGGAGAGGTTCAAATCATAGAGAGTTAGAGTGTCAGTCCTTTTGTACGTAAGACGGCATTGTGCCTTTTGTATTAAATTCGGATGCAATTTCTGTGTATCATCGTCAATAAGAAGGTCCAAGGGATACAGTAAACATGTAGTGAAGATTCGGAATCTACAACTGGACTCACAGGAGAGGTTCAAATCATAGAGAGTTAGGGTGTCGTTACTCTTGTATTTAAGTCGGCATTGTGCCTTTTGTATTAAATTCGGATGCAATTTCTGTGTTTCATCGTCAATAAGAAGGTCCAAGGGATACAGTAAACCTGAAGTGGAGCATCGGAAAATAAAACTGGACTCACACGAGAGGTTCAAATCATAGAGAGTAAGAGTGTCAGTCCTCTTGTACTTAAGAAGGCATTGTGCCTTTTGTATTAAATTCGGATGCAATTTCTGCGTTTCATCGTCAATAAGAAGGTCTGAGGGATACAGTAAACCTGAAGTGAAACATCGTAATCTAAAACTGGACTCACAGGAGAGGTAAAATCATAGAGAGTTAGGGTGTCGGTACTCTTGTATTTAAGTCGGCATTGTGCCTTTTGTATTAAATTCGGATGCAATTTCTGTGTTTCATCGTCAATAAGAAGGTCCAAGGGATACAATAAACCTGAAGTGAAGCATCGGAATCTAAAACTGGACTGACACTAGAGGTTCAAATCATAGAGTGTTAGAGTGTCAGTCCTTTTGTACTTAAGACAGCATTGTGCCTTTTGTATTAAATTCGGATGCAATTTCTGTGTTTCATCGTCAATAAGAAGGTCCAAGGGATACAATAAACCTGAAGTGAAGCATCGGAATCTAAAACTGGACTCACACTAGAGGTTCAATTCGTAGAGTGTTAGAGTGTCAGTCCTTTTGTACTTAAGACGGCATTGTGCCTTTTGTATTAAATTCGGATGCAATTTCTGTGTTTCATCGTCAATAAGAAGGTCCAAGGGATACAGTAAACATGTAGTGAAGATTCGGAATCTACAACTGGACTCACAGGAGAGGTTCAAATCATAGAGAGTTAGAGTGTCAGTACTCTTGTATTTAAGTCGGCATTGTGCCTTTTGTATTAAATTCGGATGCAATTTCTGCGTTTCATCGTCAATAAGAAGGTCCAAGGGATACAGTAAACCTGAAGAGAAGCATCGTAATCTAAAACTGGACTCACAGGAGAGGTTCAACTCATAGAGAGTTAAAGTGACTGTCCTTTTGTACGTAAGATGGCATTGTGCCTTTTGTATTAAATTCGGATGCAATTTCTGTGTGTCATCGTCAATAACAAGGTCCAAGGGATACAGTAAACCTCTAGTGAAGCATCGGAATCTACAACTGGAATCACAGGAGAGGTAAAATCATAGAGAGTTAGGGTGTCGGTACTCTAGTATTTAAGTCGGCATTGTGCCTTTTGTATTAAATTCGGATGCAATTTCTGTGTTTCATCGTCAATGAGAAGGTCCAAGGGATACAATAAACCATAAGTGAAGCATCGGAATCTAAAACTGGACTCACACTAGAGGTTCAAATCATAGAGTGTTAGAGTGTCAGTCCTTTTGTACTTAAGACGGCATTGTGCCTTTTGTATTAAATTCGGATGCAATTTCTGTGTGTCCTCTGTCAATAAGAAGGTCCAAGGGATACAGTAAACCTGAAGTGAAGCATCGGAATCTAAAACTGGACTCACACGAGAGGTTCAAATCATAGAGAGTTAGAGTGTCAGCCCTCTTTTACTTAAGTCGGCATTGTGCCTTTTGTATTAAATTTGGATGCAATTTCTGTGTTTCATCGTCAATAAGAAGGTCCAGGGGATACAGTAACCTGAAGTGAAGCATCGGAATCAAAACTGGACTCTCAGGAGAGGTTCAAATCATAGAAAGTTAGAGTGTTAATCCTCTTCAGTGAAGTCGGTATTGTGCCTTCTGTATTAAATTCGGATGCAATTTCCGTGTTTCATGGTCAGTAAGAAGGTCCAAGGGATACAGTAAACCTGATGTGGAGCATCGGAAAATAAAACTGGACTCACAGGAGAGGTTCAAATCATAGAGAGTTAGAGTGTCAGTGCTCTTTTACCTAAGTCGGCATTGTGATTTTTGTATTAAATTCGGATGCAATTTCTGTGTTTCATCGTCAATAAGAAGGTCCAAGGGATACAGTATACCTGAAGTGAAGCATCGGAATCTAAAACTGGACTCACAGGAGAGGTTCAAATCATAGAAAGTTAGAGTGTTAATCCTCTTCAATTAAGTCGGCATAGTGCCTTTTGTATTAAATTCGGATGCAATTTCCGTCTTTCATGGTCAGTAAGAAGGTCCAAGGGATACAGTAAACCTATAGTGAAGCCTCGGAATCTCAAACTGGACTCACAGGAGGGGTTCAAATCATAGAGAGTTAGAGTGTCAGTCCTCTTTTACTTAAGTCGGCATCATGCCTTTTGTATTAAATTAGGATGCAATTTCCGTGTTTCATGGTCAGTAAGAAAGTCCAAGGGATACAGTAAACCTATAGTGAAGCATCGGAATCTAAAACTGGACTCACAGGAGAGGTTCAAATCATAGAGAGTTAGAGTGTCAGTACACTTTTACTTAAGTCGGCATTGTGCTTTTTGTACTTAATTCAGATGCAATTTCTGGGTTTCATCGTCAATAAGACGGTCCAAGGGATACAGTAAACCTGAAGTGAAGCATCGGAATCTAAAACTGGCCTCACCGGAGCGGTTCATATCATAGAGAGTTAGAGTGTCGGTCCTTTTGTACTTAAGTCGGCATTGTGCCTTTTGTATTAAATTTGGATGCAATTTCTGTATTTCATCGTCAATAAGAAGGTCCAAGGGATACAGTAAACCAGAAGTGAGGCATCGGAATCTAAAACTGAACTCACAGGGGAGGTTCAAATCATAGGAAGTTAGAGTGTAGGTCCTCTTGTAGTTAAGTCAGCATTGTGCCTTTTGTATCAAATTCACAAGCAATTTCCGTGTTTCATCTTCAATAAGAAAGTCCAAGGGATACAGTAAACCTAAGGTGAAGCATCGGAATCAAAACTGGACTCACAGGAGAGGTTCAAATCATAGAGACTTAGAGTGTCAGTCCTCTTATACTTAAATCGGCATTGTGCCTCTTGTATTAAATTCAGATGCAATTTGTGTGTTTCATCGTCAATAAGCCGGTCCAAGGGATACAGTAAACCTGAAGTGCAGAATCGGAAAAAAAACTGGACTCACAGGAGAGGTTCAAATCATAGAAAGTTAGAGTGTCAGTACTCTTGTATTTAAGTCGGCATTGTGCCTTTTGTATTAAATTCGGATGCGATTTCTGTGTTTCATCGTCAATGAGAAGGTCCAAGGGATACAGTAAACCAGAAGTGAGGCATCGGAATGTGAAACTGGACTCACAGGAGAGGTTCAAATCATAGAAAGTTAGAGTGTCAGTCCTCTTGTACGTAAGTCGGCATTGTGCAATTTGTATTACATTCGGATGCAATTTCTGTGTTTCATCGTCAATAACACGTTCCAAGGGATACAGTAAACCTGAAGTGAAGCATCGGTATCTAAAACTGGACTCACAGGAGAGGTTCAAATCATAGAGAGTTAGAGTGTCGGTACTCTTGTATTTAAGTCGGCATTGTGCCTTTTGTATTATATTCGGATGTAATATCTGTGTTTCATCGTCAATAAGAAGGTCCAAGGGATACAGTAAACCTGAAGTGAAGCATCGTAATCTAAAACTGGACTCACAGGAGAGGTTCAAATCATAGAGAGTTAGAGTGTCAGTCCTTTTGTACGTAAGACGGCATTGTGCCTTTTGTATTAAATTCGGATGCAATTTCTGTGTATCATCGTCAATAAGAAGGTCCAAGGGATACAGTAAACATGTAGTGAAGATTCGGAATCTACAACTGGACTCACAGGAGAGGTTCAAATCATAGAGAGTTAGGGTGTCGGTACTCTTGTAATAAGTCGGCATTGTGCCTTTTGTATTAAATTCGGATGCAATATCTGTGTTTCCTCGTCAATAAGAAGGTCCAAGGGATACAGTAAACCTGAAGTGGAGCATCGGAAAATAAAACTTTACTCACACGAGAGGTTCAAATCATAGAGAGTAAGAGTGTCAGTCCTCTTGTACTTAAGAAGGCATTGTGCCTTTTGTATTAAATTCGGATGCAATTTCTGCGTTTCATCGTCAATAAGAAGGTCTAAGGGATACAGTAAACCTGAAGTGAAACATCGTAATCTAAAACTGGACTCACAGGAGAGGTAAAATCATAGAGAGTTAGGGTGTCGGTACTCTTGTATTTAAGGCGGCATTGTGCCTTTTGTATTAAATTCGGATGCAATTTCTGTGTTTCATCGTCAATAAGAAGGTCCAAGGGATACAATAAACCTGAAGTGAAGCATCGGAATCTAAAACTGGACTGACACTAGAGGTTCAAATCATAGAGTGTTAGAGTGTCAGTCCTTTTGTACTTAAGACGGCATTGTGCCTTTTGTATTAAATTCGGATGCAACTTCTGTGTTTCATCGTCAATAAGAGATCCAAGGGATACAATAAACCTGAAGTGAAGCATCGGAATCTAAAACTGGACTCACACTAGAGGTTCAAATCATAGAGTGTTAGAGTGTCAGTCCTTTTGTACTTAAGACGGCATTGTGCCTTTTGTATTAAATTCGGATGCAATTTCTGTGTTTCATCGTCAATAAGAAGGTCCAAGGGATACAATAAACCTGAAGTGAAGCATCGGAATCTAAAACTGGACTCACAGGAGAGGTTCAACTCATAGAGAGTTAGAGTGACTGTCCTTTTGTACGTAAGACGGCATTGTGCCTTTTGTATTAAATTCGGATGCAATTTCTGTGTGTCATCGTCAATAACAAGGTCCAAGGGATACAGTAAACCTCTAGTGAAGCATCGGAATCTACAACTGGAATCACAGGAGAGGTAAAATCAGAGAGAGTTAGGGTGTCGGTACTCTTGTATTTAAGTCGGCATTGTGCCTTTTGTATTAAATTCGGATGCAATTTCTGTGTTTCATCGTCAATAAGAAGGTCCAAGGGATACAATAAACCTGAAGTGAAGCATCGGAATCTAAAACTGGGCTCACGGGAGAGGTTCAAATCATAGAGAGTTAGAGTGTCAGTACTCTTGTATTTAAGTCGGCATTGTGCCTTTTGTATTAAATTCGGATGCAATTTCTGCGTTTCATCGTCAATAAGAAGGTCCAAGGGATACAGTAAACCTGAAGAGAAGCATCGTAATCTAAAACTGGACTCACAGGAGAGGTTCAACTCATAGAGAGTTAGAGTGACTGTCCTTTTGTACGTAAGACGGCATTGTGCCTTTTGTATTAAATTCGGATGCAATTTCTGTGTTTCATCGTCAATAAGAAGGTCAAAGGGATACAATAAACCTGAAGTGAAGCATCGGAATCTAAAACTGGACTGACACTAGAGGTTCAAATCATAGAGTGTTAGAGTGTCAGTCCTTTTGTACTTAAGACGGCATTGTGCCTTTTGTATTAAATTCGGATGCAATTTCTGTGTTTCATCGTCAATAAGAAGGTCCAAGGGATACAATAAACCTGAAGTGACGCATCGGAATCTAAAACTGGACTCACACTAGAGGTTCAAATCATAGAGTGTTAGAGTGTCAGTCCTTTTGTACTTAAGACGGCATTGTGCCTTTTGTATTAAATTCGGATGCAATTTCTGTGTTTCATCGTCAATAAGAAGGTCCAAGGGATACAATAAACCTGAAGTGAAGCATCGGAATCTAAAACTGGGCTCACGGGAGAGGTTCAAATCATAGAGAGTTAGAGTGTCAGTAGTCTTGTATTTAAGTCGGCATTGTGCCTTTTGTATTAAATTCGGATGCAATTTCTGCGTTTCATCGTCAATAAGAAGGTCCAAGGGATACAGTAAACCTGAAGAGAAGCATCGTAATCTAAAACTGGACTCACAGGAGAGGTTCAACTCATAGAGAGTTAGAGTGACTGTCCTTTTGTACGTAAGACGGCATTGTGCCTTTTGTTTTAAATTCGGATGCAATTTCTGTGTGTCATCGTCAATAACAAGGTCCAAGGGATACAGTAAACCTCTAGTGAAGCATCGGAATCTACAACTGGAATCACAGGAGAGGTAAAATCATAGAGAGTTAGGGTGTCGGTACTCTTGTATTTAAGTCGGCATTGTGCCTTTTGTATTAAATTCGGATGCAATTTCTGTGTTTCATCGTCAATGAGAAGGGCCAAGGGATACAATAAACCTGAAGTGAAGCATCGGAATCTAAAACTGGACTCACACTAGAGGTTCAAATCATAGAGTGTTAGAGTGTCAGTCCTTTTGTACTTAAGACGGCATTGTGCCTTTTGTATTAAATTCGGAAGCAATTTCTGTGTGTCCTCTGTCAATAAGAAGGTCCAAGGGTTACAGTAAACCTGAAGTGAAGCATCGGAATCTAAAACTGGACTCACATGAGTGGTTCAAATCATAGAGAGTTAGAGTGTCGGTCCTTTTGTACTTAAGTCGGCATTGTGCCTTTTGTATTAAATTTGGATGCAATTTCTGTATTTCATCGTCAATAAGAAGGTCCAAGGGATACAGTAAACCAGAAGTGAGGCATCGGAATCTAAAACTGGACTCACAGGAGAGGTTCAAATCATAGGAAGTTAGGGTGTAGGTCCTCTTGTAGTTAAGTCAGCATTGTGCGTTTTGTATCAAATTCATATGCAATTTCCGTGTTTCATCTTCAATAAGAAAGTCCAAGGGATACAGTAAACCTAAAGTGAAGCATCGGAATCAAAACTGGACTCACAGGAGAGGTTCAAATCATAGAGACTTAGAGTGTCAGTCCTCTTTTACTTAAATCGGCATTGTGCCTCTTGTATTAAATTCAGATGCAATTTGTGTGTTTCATCGTCAATAAGACGGTCCAAGGGATACAGTAAACCTGAAGTGAAGCATCGGAATCTAAAACTGGACTCACAGGAGAGGTTCAAAACATAGAGAGTTAGAGTGTCAGTTCTCTTGTATTTAAGTCGGCATTGTGCCTTTTGTATTAAATTCGGATGCAATTTCTGTGTTTCTTCGTCAATAAGAAGGTCCAAGGGATACAGTAAACCTGAAGTGAAGCATCGTAATCTAAAACTGGACTCACTGGAGAGGTTCAAATCATGGAGAATTAGAGTGTCAGTCCTCTTTTACATAAGTCGGCATCGTGCATTTTGTATTAAATTCAGATACAACTTCTGTGTTTCATCGTCAATAAGAAGGTCCAAGGGAAACAGTAAACCTGAAGTGGAGCATCGGAAAATAAAACTGGACTCACAGGAGAGGTTCAAATCATAGAGAGTTAGAGTGTCAGCCCTCTTTTACTTAAGTCGGCATCATGCCTTTTGTATTAAATTAGGATGCAATTTCCGTGTTTCATGGTCAGTAGGAAAGTCCAAGGGATACAGTAAACCTGAAGTGAAGCATCGGAATCTAAAACTGGACTCACAGGAGAGGTTCAAATCATAGAAAGTTAGAGTGTTAATCCTCTTCAATTAAGTCGGCATTGTGCCTTTTGTATTAAATTCGGATGCAGTTTCCGTGTTTGATGCTCAGTAAGAAGGTCCAAGGGATACAGTAAACCTATAGTGAAGCCTCGGAATCTCAAACTGGACTCACAGGAGGGGTTCAAATCATAGAGAGTTAGAGTGTCAGTCCTCTTTTACTTAAGTCGGCATCATGCCTTTTGTATTAAATTAGGATGCAATTTCCGTGTTTCATGGTCAGTAACAAAGTCCAAGGGATACAGTAAACCTATAGTGAAGCATCGGAATCTAAAACTGGACTCACAGGAGAGGTTCAAATCATAGAGAGTTAGAGTGTCAGTACACTTTTACTTAAGTCAGCATTGTGCTTTTTGTACTTAATTCAGATGCAATTTCTGGGTTTCATCGTCAATAAGACGGTCCAAGGGATACAGTAAACCTGAAGTGAAGCATCGGAATCTAAAACTGGCCTCACAGGAGCGGTTCATATCATAGAGAGTTAGAGTGTCGGTCCTTTTGTACTTAAGTCGGCATTGTGCCTTTTGTATTAAATTTGGATGCAATTTCTGTATTTCATCGTCGATAAGAAGGTCCAAGGGATACAGTAAACCAGAAGTGAGGCATCGGAATCTAAAACTGGACTCACAGGAGAGGTTCAAATCATAGGAAGTTAGAGTGTAGGTCCTCTTGTAGTTAAGTCAGCATTGTGCCTTTTGTATCAAATTCACAAGCAATTTCCGTGTTTCATCTTCAATAAGAAAGTCCAAGGGATACAGTAAACCTAAGGTGAAGCATCGGAATCAAAACTGGACTCACAGGAGAGGTTCAAATCATAGAGACTTAGAGTGTCAGTCCTCTTATACTTAAATCGGCATTGTGCCTCTTGTATTAAATTCAGATGCAATTTGTGTGTTTCATCGTCAATAAGCCGGTCCAAGGGATACAGTAAACCTGAAGTGAAGCATCGGAATCTAAAACTGGACTCACAGGAGAGGTTCAAATCATAGAAAGTTAGAGTGTCAGTACTCTTGTATTTAAGTCGGCATTGTGCCTTTTGTATTAAATTCGGATGCAATTTCTGTGTTTCATCGTCAATAAGAAGGTCCAAGGGATACAGTAAACCAGAAGTGAGGCATCGGAATGTGAAACTGGACTCACAGGAGAGGTTCAAATCATAGAAAGTTAGAGTGTCAGTCCTCTTGTACGTAAGTTGGCATTGTGCAATTTGTATTACATTCGGATGCAATTTCTGTGTTTCATCGTCAATAACAAGTTCCAAGGGATACAGTAAACTTGAAGTGAAGCATCGGTATCTAAAACTGGACTCACAGGAGAGGTTCAAATCATAGAGAGTTAGAGTGTCGGTACTCTTGTATTTAAGTCGGCATTGTGCTTTTTGTATTAAATTCAAATGTAATATCTGTGTTTCATCGTCAATAAGAAGGTCCAAGGGATACAGTAAACCTGAAGTGATGCATCGTAATCTAAAACTGGACTCACAGGAGAGTTTCAAATCATAGAGAGTTAGAGTGTCAGTCCTTTTGTACGTAAGACGGCATTGTGCCTTTTGTATTAAATTCGGATGCAATTTCTGTGTATCATCGTCAATAAGAAGGTCCAAGGGATACAGTAAACATGTAGTGAAGATTCGGAATCTACAACTGGACTCACAGGAGAGGTTCAAATCATAGAGAGTTAGGGTGTCGGTACTCTTGTATTTAAGTCGGCATTG
Organism: Schistocerca serialis cubense; assembly: GCF_023864345.2. Lineage (NCBI taxonomy): Eukaryota > Metazoa > Arthropoda > Insecta > Orthoptera > Acrididae > Schistocerca > Schistocerca serialis. Next base: position 87,266,715 of record NC_064645.1, read on the forward strand.
TGCCTTTTGTATTAAATTCGGATGCAATTTCTGCGTTTCATCGTCAATAAGAAGGTCTAATGGATACAGTAAACCTGAAGTGAAACATCGTAATCTAAAACTGGACTCACAGGAGAGGTAAAATCATAGAGAGTTAGGGTGTCGGTACTCTTGTATTTAAGTCGGCATTGTGCCTCTTGTATTAAATTCGTATGCAATTTCTGTGTTTCATCGTCAATAAGAAGGTCCAAGGGATACAATAAACCTGAAGTGAAGCATCGGAATCTAAAACTGGACTGACACTAGAGGTTCAAATCATAGAGTGTTAGAGTGTCAGTCCTTTTGTACTTAAGACGGCATTGTGCCTCTTGTATTAAATTCGGATGCAATTTCTGTGTTTCATCGTCAATAAGAAGGTCCAAGGGATACAATAAACCTGAAGTGAAGCATCGGAATCTAAAACTGGACTCACACTAGAGGTTCAAATCGTAGAGTGTTAGAGTGTCAGTCCTTTTGTACTTAAGACAGCATTGTGCCTTTTGTATTAAGTTCGGATGCAATTTCTGTGTTTCATCGTCAATAAGAAGGTCCAAGGGATACAATAAACCTGAAGTGAAGCATCGGAATCTAAAACTGGACTCACGGGAGAGGTTCAAATCATAGAGAGTTAGAGTGTCAGTACTCTTGTATTTAAGTCGGCATTGTGCCTTTTGTATTAAATTCGGATGCAATTTCTGCGTTTCATCGTCAATAAGAAGGTGCAAGGGATACAGTAAACCTGAAGAGAAGCATCGTAATCTAAAACTGGACTCACAGGAGCGGTTCAACTCATAGAGAGTTAGAGTGACTGTCCTTTTGTACGTAAGACGGCATTGTGGCTTTTGTATTAAATTCGGATGCAATTTCTGTGTGTCATCGTCAATAACAAGGTCCAAGGGATACAGTAAACCTCTAGGGAAGCATCGGAATCTACAACTGGAATCACAGGAGAGGTAAAATCATAGAGAGTTAGGGTGTCGGTACTCTTGTATTTAAGTCGGCATTGTGCCTTTTGTATTAAATTCGGATGCAATTTCTGTGTTTCATCGTCAATGAGAAGGTCCAAGGGATACAATAAACCTGAAGTGAAGCATCGGAATCTAAAACTGGACTCACACAAGAGGTTCAAATCATAGAGTGTTAGAGTGTCAGTCCTTTTGTACTTAAGACGGCATTGTGCCTTTTGTATTAAATTCGGATGCAATTTCTGTGTGTTCTGTCAATAAGAAGGTCTAAGGGATACAGTAAACCTGAAGTGAAGCATCGGAAAGTAAAACTGGACCCACACGAGAGGTTCAAATCATAGAGAGTTAGAGTGTCAGCCCTCTTTTACTTAAGTCGGCATTGTGCTTTTTGTATTAAATTTGGATGCAATTTCTGTGTTTCATCGTCAATAAGAAGGTCCAAGGGATACAGTAACCTGAAGTGAGGCATCGGAATCAAAACTGGACTCTCAGGAGAGGTTCAAATCATAGTAAGTTAGAGTGTTAATCCTCTTCAATTAAGTCGGCATTGTGCCTTTTGTATTAAATTCGGATGCAATTTCCGTGTTTCATGGTCAGTAAGAAGGTCCAAGGGATACAGTAAACCTATAGTGAAGCCTCGGAATCTCAAACTGGACTCACAGAAGGGGATCAAATCATAGAGAGTTAGAGTGTCAGTCCTCTTTTACTTAAGTCGGCATCATGCCTTTTTTATTAAATTAGGATGCAATTTCCGTGTTTCATGGTCAGTAAGAAAGTCCAAGGGATACAGTAAACCTACAGTGAAGCATTGGAATCTAAAACTGGACTCACAGGAGAGGTTCAAATCATAGAGAGTTAGAGTGTCAGTACACTTTAACTTAAGTCGGCATTGTGCCTTTTGTACTTAATTCAGATGCAATTTCTGGGTTTCATCGTCAATAAGACGGTCCAAGGGGTACAGTAAACCTGAAGTGAAGCATCGGAATCTAAAACTGGACTCACAGGAGAGGTTCAAAACATAGAGAGTTAGAGTGTCAGTTCTCTTGTATTTAAGTCGGCATTGTGCCTTTTGTATTAAATTCGGATGCAATTTCTGTGTTTCTTCGTCAATAAGAAGGTCTAAGGGATACAGTAAACCTGAAGTGAAGCATCGTAATCTAAAACTGGACTCACAGGAGAGGTTCAAATCATGGAGAGTTAGAGTGTCAGTCCTCTTTTACTTAAGTCGGCATCGTGCATTTTGTATTAAATTCAGATACAATTTCTGTGTTTCATCGTCAATAAGAAGGTCCGTGGGATACAGTAAACCTGAAGTGCAGCATCGGAAAATAAAACTGGACTCACAGGAGAGGTTCAAATCATAGAAAGTAAGTGTGTCAGTACTCTTGTATTTAAGTCGGCATTGTGCCTTTTGTATTAAATTAGGATTCAATTTCTGTGTTTCATCGTCAATAAGAAGGTCCAAAAGATACAGTAAACCAGAAGTGAGGCATCGGAATCTAAAACTGGACTCACAGGAGAGGTTCAAATCATAGAAAGTTAGAGTGTCAGTCCTCTTGTACGTAAGTCGGCATTGTGCAATTTGTATTACATTCGGATGCAATTTCTGTGTTTCATTGTCAATAACAAGTTCCAAGGGATACAGTAAACCTGAAGTGTAGCATCGGAATCTAAAACTGGACTCACAGGAGAGGTTCAAATCATAGAGAGTTAGAGTGTCAGTACTCTTGTATTTAAGTCGGCATTGTGCCTTTTCTATTAAATTCGGATGTAATATCTGTGTTTCATCGTCAATAAGAAGGTCCAAGGGATACAGTAAACCTGAAGTGAAGCATCGTAATCTAAAACTGGACTCACAGGAGAGGTTCAAATCATAGAGAGTTAGAGTGTCAGTATTTTTGTACGTAAGACGGCATTGTGACTTTTGTATTAAATTCGGATGCAATTTCTGTGTATCATCGTCAATAAGAAGGTCCAAGGGATACAGTAAACCAGAAGCGAGGCATCGGAATGTGAAACTGGACTCACAGGAGAGGTTCAAATCATAGAAAGTTAGAGTGTCAGTCCTCTTGTACGTAAGTCGGCATTGTGCAATTTGTATTACATTCGGATACAATTTCTGTGTTTCATCGTCAATAACAAGTTCCAAGGGATACAGTAAACCTGAAGTGAAGCATCGGTATCTAAAACTGGACTCACAGGAGAGGTTCAAATCATAGAGAGTTAGAGTATCGGTACTCTTGTATTTAAGTCGGCATTGTGCTTTTTGTATTAAATTCGGATGTAAAATCTGTGTTTCATCGTCAATAAGAAGGTCCAAGGGATACAGTAAACCTGAAGTGAAGCATCGTAATCTAAAACTGGACTCACAGGAGAGGTTCAAATCATAGAGAGTTAGAGTGTCAGTCCCTTTGTACGTAAGACGGCATTGTGCCTTTTGTATTAAATTCGGATGCAATTTCTGTGTTTCATCGTCAATAAGAAGGTCCAAGGGATACAGTAAACATGTAGTGAAGATTCGGAATCTACAACTGGACTCACAGGAGAGGTTCAAATCATAGAGAGTTAGGGTGTCGGTACTCTTGTATTTAAGTCGGCATTGTGCCTTTTGTATTAAATTCGGATGCAATTTCTGCGTTTCATCGTCAATAAGAAGGTCTAAGGGATACAGTAAACCTGAAGTGAAACATCGTAATCTAAAACTGGACTCACAGGAGAGGTAAAATCATAGAGAGTTAGGGTGTCGGTACTCTTGTATTTAAGTCGGCATTGTGCCTTTTGTATTAAATTCGGATGCAATTTCTGTGTTTCATCGTCAATAACAAGTTCCAAGGGATACAGTAAACCTGAAGTGAAGCATCGGTATCTAAAACTGGACTCACAGGAGAGGTTCAAATCATAGAGAGTTAGAGTGTCGGTACTCTTGTATTTAAGTCGGCATTGTGCTTTTTGTATTAAATTCGGATGTAATATCTGTGTTTCTTCGTCAATAAGAAGGTCCAAAGGATACAGTAAACCTGAAGTGAAGCATCGTAATCTAAAACTGGACTCACAGGAGAGGTTCAAATCATAGAGAGTTAGAGTGTCAGTCCTTTTGTACGTAAGACGGCATTGTGCCTTTTGTATTAAATTCGGATGCAATTTCTGTGTATCATCGTCAATAAGAAGGTCCAAGGGATACAGTAAACATGTAGTGAAGATTCGGAATCTACAACTGGACTCACAGGAGAGGTTCAAATCATAGAGAGTTAGGGTGTCGGTACTCTTGTATTTAAGTCGGCATTGTGACTTTTGTATTAAATTCGGATGCAATTTCTGCGTTTCATCGTCAATAAGAAGGTCTAATGGATACAGTAAACCTGAAGTGAAACATCGTAATCTAAAACTGGACTCACAGGAGAGGTAAAATCATAGAGAGTTAGGGTGTCGGTTCTCTTGTATTTAAGTCGGCATTGTGCCTTTTGTATTAAATTCGGATGCAATTTCTGTGTTTCATCGTCAATAAGAAGGTCCAAGGGATACAATAAACCTGAAGTGAAGCATCGGAATCTAAAACTGGACTGACACTAGAGGTTCAAATCATAGAGTGTTAGAGTGTCAGTCCTTTTGTACTTAAGACGGCATTGTGCCTCTTGTATTAAATTCGGATGCAATTTCTGTGTTTCATCGTCAATAAGAAGGTCCAAGGGATACAATAAACCTGAAGTAAAGCATCGGAATCTAAAACTGGACTCACACTAGAGGTTCAAATCATAGAGTGTTAGAGTGTCAGTCCTTTTGTACTTAAGACAGCATTGTGCCTTTTGTATTAAGTTCGGATGCAATTTCTGTGTTTCATCGTCAATAAGAAGGTCCAAGGGATACAATAAACCTGAAGTGAAGCATCGGAATCTAAAACTGGACTCACGGGAGAGGTTCAAATCATAGAGATTTAGAGTGTCAGTACTCTTGTATTTAAGTCGGCATTGTGCCTTTTGTATTAAATTCGGATTCAATTTCTGCGTTTCATCGTCAATAAGAAGGTGCAAGGGATACAGTAAACCTGAAGAGAAGCATCGTAATCTAAAACTGGACTCACAGGAGAGGTTCAACTCATAGAGAGTTAGAGTGACTGTCCTTTTGTACGTAAGACGGCATTGTGGCTTTTGTATTAAATTCGGATGCAATTTCTGTGTGTCATCGTCAATAACAAGGTCCAAGGGATACAGTAAACCTCTAGTGAAGCACCGGAATCTACAACTGGAATCACAGGAGAGGTAAAATCATAGAGAGTTAGGGTGTCGGTACTCTTGTATTTAAGTTGGCATTGTGCCTTTTGTATTAAATTCGGATGCAATTTCTGTGTTTCATCGTCAATGAGAAGGTCCAAGGGATACAATAAACCTGAAGTGAAGCATCGGAATCTAAAACTGGACTCACACAAGAGGTTCAAATCATAGAGTGTTAGAGTGTCAGTCCTTTTGTACTTAAGACGGCATTGTGCCTTTTGTATTAAATTCGGATGCAATTTCTGTGTGTCCTCTGTCAATAAGAAGGTCCAAGGGATACAGTAAACCTGAAGTGAAGCATCGGAATCTAAAACTGGACTCACACGAGAGGTTCAAATCATAGAGAGTTAGAGTGTCAGCCCTCTTTTACTTAAGTCGGCATTGTGCTTTTTGTATTAAATTTGGATGCAATTTCTGTGTTTCATCGTCAATAAGAAGGTCCAAGGGATACAGTAACCTGAAGTGAAGCATCGGAATCAAAACTGGACTCTCAGGAGAGGTTCAAATCATAGTAAGTTAGAGTGTTAATCCTCTTCAATTAAGTCGGCATTGTGCCTTTTGTATTAAATTCGGATGCAATTTCCGTGTTTCATGGTCAGTAAGAAGGTCCAAGGGATACAGTAAACCTATAGTGAAGCCTCGGAATCTCAAACTGGACTAACAGGAGGGGTTCAAATAATAGAGAGTTAGAGTGTCAGTCCTCTTTTACTTAAGTCGGCATCATGCCTTTTGTATTAAATTAGGATGCAATTTCCGTGTTTCATGGTCAGTAAGAAAGTCCAAGGGATACAGTAAACCTACAGTGAAGCATTGGAATCTAAAACTGGACTCACAGGAGAGGTTCAAATCATAGAGAGTTAGAGTGTCAGTACACTTTTACTTAAGTCGGCATTGTGCCTTTTGTACTTAATTCAGATGCAATTTCTGGGTTTCATCGTCAATAAGACGGTCCAAGGGGTACAGTAAACCTGAAGTGAAGCATCGGAATCTAAAACTGGACTCACAGGAGAGGTTCAAAACATAGAGAGTTAGAGTGTCAGTTCTCTTGTATTTAAGTCGGCATTGTGCCTTTTGTATTAAATTCGGATGCAATTTCTGTGTTTATTCGTCAATAAGAAGGTCTAAGGGATACAGTAAACCTGAAGTGAAGCATCGTAATGTAAAACTGGACTCACAGGAGAGGTTCAAATCATGGAGAGTTAGAGTGTCAGTCCTCTTTTACTTAAGTCGGCATCGTGCATTTTGTATTAAATTCAGATACAATTTCTGTGTTTCATCGTCAATAAGAAGGTCCGTGGGATACAGTAAACCTGAAGTGCAGCATCGGAAAATAAAACTGGACTCACAGGAGAGGTTCAAATCATAGAAAGTTAGAGTGTCAGTACTCTTGTATTTAAGTCGGCATTGTGCCTTTTTTATTAAATTCGGATTCAATTTCTGTGTTTCATCGTCAATAAGAAAGCCCAAAGGATACAGTAAACCAGAAGTGAGGCATCGGAATCTAAAACTGGACTCACAGGAGAGGTTCAAATCATAGAAAGTTAGAGTGTCAGTCCTCTTGTACGTAAGTCGGCATTGTGCAATTTGTATTACATTCGGATGCAATTTCTGTGTTTCATTGTCAATAACAAGTTCCAAGGGATACAGTAAACCTGAAGTGTAGCATCGGAATCTAAAACTGGACTCACAGGAGAGGTTCAAAACATAGAGAGTTAGAGTGTCAGTTCTCTTGTATTTAAGTCGGCATTGTGCCTTTTGTATTAAATTCGGATGCAATTTCTGTGTTTATTCGTCAATAAGAAGGTCTAAGGGATACAGTAAACCTGAAGTGAAGCATCGTAATGTAAAACTGGACTCACAGGAGAGGTTCAAATCATGGAGAGTTAGAGTGTCAGTCCTCTTTTACTTAAGTCGGCATCGTGCATTTTGTATTAAATTCAGATACAATTTCTGTGTTTCATCGTCAATAAGAAGGTCCGTGGGATACAGTAAACCTGAAGTGCAGCATCGGAAAATAAAACTGGACTCACAGGAGAGGTTCAAATCATAGAAAGTTAGAGTGTCAGTACTCTTGTATTTAAGTCGGCATTGTGCCTTTTTTATTAAATTCGGATTCAATTTCTGTGTTTCATCGTCAATAAGAAAGCCCAAAGGATACAGTAAACCAGAAGTGAGGCATCGGAATCTAAAACTGGACTCACAGGAGAGGTTCAAATCATAGAAAGTTAGAGTGTCAGTCCTCTTGTACGTAAGTCGGCATTGTGCAATTTGTATTACATTCGGATGCAATTTCTGTGTTTCATTGTCAATAACAAGTTCCAAGGGATACAGTAAACCTGAAGTGAAGCATCGTAATGTAAAACTGGACTCACAGGAGAGGTTCAAATCATGGAGAGTTAGAGTGTCAGTCCTCTTTTACTTAAGTCGGCATCGTGCATTTTGTATTAAATTCAGATACAATTTCTGTGTTTCATCGTCAATAAGAAGGTCCAAGGGATACAGTAAACCTGAAGTGAAGCATCGTAATCTAAAACTGGACTCACAGGAGAGGTTCAAATCATAGAGAGTTAGAGTGTCAGTATTTTTGTACGTAAGACGGCATTGTGCCTTTTGTATTATATTCGGATGCAATTTCTGTGTATCATCGTCAATAAGAAGGTCCAAGGGATACAGTAAACCAGAAGTGAGGCATCGGAATGTGAAACTGGAATCACAGGAGAGGTTCAAATCATAGAAAGTTAGAGTGTCAGTCCTCTTGTACGTAAGTCGGCATTGTGCAATTTGTATTACATTCGGATGCAATTTCTGTGTTTCATCGTCAATAACAAGTTCCAAGGGATACAGTAAACCTGAAGTGAAGCATCGGTATCTAAAACTGGACTCACAGGAGATGTTAAAATCATAGAGAGTTAGAGTATCGGTACTCTTGTATTTAAGTCGGCATTGTGCTTTTTGTATTAAATTCGGATGTAATATCTGTGTTTCATCGTCAATAAGAAGGTCCAAGGGATACAGTAAACCTGAAGTGAAGCATCGTAATCTAAAACTGGACTCACAGGAGAGGTTGAAATCATAGAGAGTTAGAGTGTCAGTCCTTTTGTACGTAAGACGGCATTGTGCCTTTTGTATTAAATTTGGATGCAATTTCTGTGTATCATCGTCAATAAGAAGGTCCAAGGGATACAGTAAACATGTAGTGAAGATTCGGAATCTACAACTGGACTCACAGGAGAGGTTCAAATCATAGAGAGTTAGGGTGTCGGTACTCTTGTATTTAAGTCGGCATTGTGCCTTTTGTATTAAATTCGGATGCAATTTCTGCGTTTCATCGTCAATAAGAAGGTCTAAGGGATACAGTAAACCTGAAGTGAAACATCGTAATCTAAAACTGGACTCACAGGAGAGGTAAAATCATAGAGAGTTAGGGTGTCGGTACTCTTGTATTTAAGTGGGCATTGTGCCTTTTGTATTAAATTCGGATGCAATTTCTGTGTTTCATCGTCAATAAGAAGGTCCAAGGGATACAATAAACCTGAATTGAAGCATCGAAATCTAAAACTGGACTGACACTAGAGGTTCAAATCATAGAGTGTTAGAGTGTCAGTCCTTTTGTACTTAAGACGGCATTGTGCCTTTTGTATTAAATTCGGATGCAATTTCTGTGTTTCATCGTCAATAAGAAGGTCCAAGGGATACAATAAACCTGAAGTGAAGCATCGGAATCTAAAACTGGACTCACACTAGAGGTTCAAATCATAGAGTGTTAGAGTGTCAGTCCTTTTGTACTTAAGACGGCATTGTGCCTTTTGTATTAAATTCGGATGCAATTTCTGTGTTTCATCGTCAATAAGAAGGTCCAAGGGATACAATAAACCTGAGGTGAAGCATCGGAATCTAAAACTGGACTCACGGGAGAGGTTCAAATCATAGAGAGTTAGAGTGTCAGTACTCTTGTATTTAAGTCGGCATTGTGCCTTTTGTATTAAATTCGGATGCAATTTCTGCGTTTCATCGTCAATAAGAAGGTGCAAGGGATACAGTAAACCTGAAGAGAAGCATCGTAATCTAAAACTAGACTCACAGGAGAGGTTCAACTCATAAAGAGTTAGAGTGACTGTCCTTTTGTACGTAAGACGGCATTGTGCCTTTTGTATTAAATTCGGATGCAATTTCTGTGTATCATCGTCAATAACAAGGTCCAAGGGATACAGTAAACCTCTAGTGAAGCATCGGAATCTACAACTGGAATCACAGGAGAGGTAAAATCATAGAGATTTAGGGTGTCGGTACTCTTGTATTTAAGTCGGCATTGTGCCTTTTGTATTAAATTCGGATTCAATTTCTGTGTTTCATCGTCAATGAGAAGGTCCAAGGGATACAATAAACCTGAAGTGAAGCATCGGAATCTAAAACTGGACTCACACAAGAGGTTCAAATCATAGAGTGTTAGAGTGTCAGTCCTTTTGTACTTAAGACGGCATTGTGCCTTTTGTATTAAATTCGGATGCAATTTCTGTGTGTCCTCTGTCAATAAGAAGGTCCAAGGGATACAGTAAACCTGAAGTGAAGCATCGGAATCTAAAACTGGACTCACACGAGAGGTTCAAATCATAGAGAGTTAGAGTGTCAGCCCTCTTTTACTTAAGTCGGCATTGTGCTTTTTGTATTACATTTGGATGCAATTTCTGAGTTTCATCGTCAATAAGAAGGTCCAAGGGATACAGTAACCTGAAGTGAAGCATCGGAATCAAAACTGGACTCTCAGGAGTGGTTCAAATCATAGTAAGTTAGAGTGTTAATCCTCTTCAATTAAGTCGGCATTGTGCCTTTTGTATTAAATTCGGATGCAATTTCCGTGTTTCATTGTCAGTAAGAAGGTCCAAGGGATACAGTAAACCTATAGTGAAGCCTCGGAATCTCAAACTGGACTCACAGGAGGGGTTCAGATCATAGAGAGTGTCAGTCCTCTTTTACTTAAGTCGGCATCATGCCTTTTGTATTAAATTAGGATGCAATTTCCGTGTTTCATGGTCAGTAAGAAAGTCCAAGGGATACAGTAAACCTACAGTGAAGCATTGGAATCTAAAACTGGACTCACAGGAGAGGTTCAAATCATAGAGAGTTAGAGTGTCAGTACACTTTTACTTAAGTCGGCATTGTGCCTTTTGTACTTAATTCAGATGCAATTTCTGGGTTTCATCGTCAATAAGACGGTCCAAGGGGTACAGTAAACCTGAAGTGAAGCATCGGAATCTAAAACTGGACTCACAGGAGAGGTTCAAAACATAGAGAGTTAGAGTGTCAGTTCTCTTGTATTTAAGTCGGCATTGTGCCTTTTGTATTAAATTCGGATGCAATTTCTGTGTTTATTCGTCAATAAGAAGGTCTAAGGGATACAGTAAACCTGAAGTGAAGCATCGTAATGTAAAACTGGACTCACAGGAGAGGTTCAAATCATGGAGAGTTAGAGTGTCAGTCCTCTTTTACTTAAGTCGGCATCGTGCATTTTGTATTAAATTCAGATACAATTTCTGTGTTTCATCGTCAATAAGAAGGTCCGTGGGATACAGTAAACCTGAAGTGCAGCATCGGAAAATAAAACTGGACTCACAGGAGAGGTTCAAATCATAGAAAGTTAGAGTGTCAGTACTCTTGTATTTAAGTCGGCATTGTGCCTTTTTAATTAAATTCGGATTCAATTTCTGTGTTTCATCGTCAATAAGAAAGCCCAAAGGATACAGTAAACCAGAAGTGAGGCATCGGAATCTAAAACTGGACTCACAGGAGAGGTTCAAATCATAGAAAGTTAGAGTGTCAGTCCTCTTGTACGTAAGTCGGCATTGTGCAATTTGTATTACATTCGGATGCAATTTCTGTGTTTCATTGTCAATAACAAGTTCCAAGGGATACAGTAAACCTGAAGTGTAGCATCGGAATCTAAAACTGGACTCACAGGAGAGGTTCAAAACATAGAGAGTTAGAGTGTCAGTTCTCTTGTATTTAAGTCGGCATTGTGCCTTTTGTATTAAATTCGGATGCAATTTCTGTGTTTATTCGTCAATAAGAAGGTCTAAGGGATACAGTAAACCTGAAGTGAAGCATCGTAATGTAAAACTGGACTCACAGGAGAGGTTCAAATCATGGAGAGTTAGAGTGTCAGTCCTCTTTTACTTAAGTCGGCATCGTGCATTTTGTATTAAATTCAGATACAATTTCTGTGTTTCATCGTCAATAAGAAGGTCCGTGGGATACAGTAAACCTGAAGTGCAGCATCGGAAAATAAAACTGGACTCACAGGAGAGGTTCAAATCATAGAAAGTTAGAGTGTCAGTACTCTTGTATTTAAGTCGGCATTGTGCCTTTTTTATTAAATTCGGATTCAATTTCTGTGTTTCATCGTCAATAAGAAAGCCCAAAGGATACAGTAAACCAGAAGTGAGGCATCGGAATCTAAAACTGGACTCACAGGAGAGGTTCAAATCATAGAAAGTTAGAGTGTCAGTCCTCTTGTACGTAAGTCGGCATTGTGCAATTTGTATTACATTCGGATGCAATTTCTGTGTTTCATTGTCAATAACAAGTTCCAAGGGATACAGTAAACCTGAAGTGAAGCATCGTAATGTAAAACTGGACTCACAGGAGAGGTTCAAATCATGGAGAGTTAGAGTGTCAGTCCTCTTTTACTTAAGTCGGCATCGTGCATTTTGTATTAAATTCAGATACAATTTCTGTGTTTCATCGTCAATAAGAAGGTCCAAGGGATACAGTAAACCTGAAGTGAAGCATCGTAATCTAAAACTGGACTCACAGGAGAGGTTCAAATCATAGAGAGTTAGAGTGTCAGTATTTTTGTACGTAAGACGGCATTGTGCCTTTTGTATTATATTCGGATGCAATTTCTGTGTATCATCGTCAATAAGAAGGTCCAAGGGATACAGTAAACCAGAAGTGAGGCATCGGAATGTGAAACTGGAATCACAGGAGAGGTTCAAATCATAGAAAGTTAGAGTGTCAGTCCTCTTGTACGTAAGTCGGCATTGTGCAATTTGTATTACATTCGGATGCAATTTCTGTGTTTCATCGTCAATAACAAGTTCCAAGGGATACAGTAAACCTGAAGTGAAGCATCGGTATCTAAAACTGGACTCACAGGAGATGTTAAAATCATAGAGAGTTAGAGTATCGGTACTCTTGTATTTAAGTCGGCATTGTGCTTTTTGTATTAAATTCGGATGTAATATCTGTGTTTCATCGTCAATAAGAAGGTCCAAGGGATACAGTAAACCTGAAGTGAAGCATCGTAATCTAAAACTGGACTCACAGGAGAGGTTGAAATCATAGAGAGTTAGAGTGTCAGTCCTTTTGTACGTAAGACGGCATTGTGCCTTTTGTATTAAATTTGGATGCAATTTCTGTGTATCATCGTCAATAAGAAGGTCCAAGGGATACAGTAAACATGTAGTGAAGATTCGGAATCTACAACTGGACTCACAGGAGAGGTTCAAATCATAGAGAGTTAGGGTGTCGGTACTCTTGTATTTAAGTCGGCATTGTGCCTTTTGTATTAAATTCGGATGCAATTTCTGCGTTTCATCGTCAATAAGAAGGTCTAAGGGATACAGTAAACCTGAAGTGAAACATCGTAATCTAAAACTGGACTCACAGGAGAGGTAAAATCATAGAGAGTTAGGGTGTCGGTACTCTTGTATTTAAGTGGGCATTGTGCCTTTTGTATTAAATTCGGATGCAATTTCTGTGTTTCATCGTCAATAAGAAGGTCCAAGGGATACAATAAACCTGAATTGAAGCATCGGAATCTAAAACTGGACTGACACTAGAGGTTCAAATCATAGAGTGTTAGAGTGTCAGTCCTTTTGTACTTAAGACGGCATTGTGCCTTTTGTATTAAATTCGGATGCAATTTCTGTGTTTCATCGTCAATAAGAAGGTCCAAGGGATACAATAAACCTGAAGTGAAGCATCGGAATCTAAAACTGGACTCACACTAGAGGTTCAAATCATAGAGTGTTAGAGTGTCAGTCCTTTTGTACTTAAGACGGCATTGTGCCTTTTGTATTAAATTCGGATGCAATTTCTGTGTTTCATCGTCAATAAGAAGGTCCAAGGGATACAATAAACCTGAGGTGAAGCATCGGAATCTAAAACTGGACTCACGGGAGAGGTTCAAATCATAGAGAGTTAGAGTGTCAGTACTCTTGTATTTAAGTCGGCATTGTGCCTTTTGTATTAAATTCGGATGCAATTTCTGCGTTTCATCGTCAATAAGAAGGTCCAAGGGATACAATAAACCTGAGGTGAAGCATCGGAATCTAAAACTGGACTCACGGGAGAGGTTCAAATCATAGAGAGTTAGAGTGTCAGTACTCTTGTATTTAAGTCGGCATTGTGCCTTTTGTATTAAATTCGGATACAATTTCTGCGTTTCATCGTCAATAAGAAGGTGCAAGGGATACAGTAAACCTGAAGAGAAGCATCGTAATCTAAAACTAGACTCACAGGAGAGGTTCAACTCATAAAGAGTTAGAGTGACTGTCCTTTTGTACGTAAGACGGCATTGTGCCTTTTGTATTAAATTCGGATGCAATTTCTGTGTATCATCGTCAATAACAAGGTCCAAGGGATACAGTAAACCTCTAGTGAAGCATCGGAATCTACAACTGGAATCACAGGAGAGGTAAAATCATAGAGAGTTAGGGTGTCGGTACTCTTGTATTTAAGTCGGCATTGTGCCTTTTGTATTAAATTCGGATTCAATTTCTGTGTTTCATCGTCAATGAGAAGGTCCAAGGGATACAATAAACCTGAAGTGAAGCATCGGAATCTAAAACTGGACTCACACAAGAGGTTCAAATCATAGAGTGTTAGAGTGTCAGTCCTTTTGTACTTAAGACGGCATTGTGCCTTTTGTATTAAATTCGGATGCAATTTCTGTGTGTCCTCTGTCAATAAGAAGGTCCAAGGGATACAGTAAACCTGAAGTGAAGCATCGGAATCTAAAACTGGACTCACACGAGAGGTTCAAATCATAGAGAGTTAGAGTGTCAGCCCTCTTTTACTTAAGTCGGCATTGTGCTTTTTGTATTACATTTGGATGCAATTTCTGAGTTTCATCGTCAATAAGAAGGTCCAAGGGATACAGTAACCTGAAGTGAAGCATCGGAATCAAAACTGGACTCTCAGGAGTGGTTCAAATCATAGTAAGTTAGAGTGTTAATCCTCTTCAATTAAGTCGGCATTGTGCCTTTTGTATTAAATTCGGATGCAATTTCCGTGTTTCATTGTCAGTAAGAAGGTCCAAGGGATACAGTAAACCTATAGTGAAGCCTCGGAATCTCAAACTGGACTCACAGGAGGGGTTCAGATCATAGAGAGTGTCAGTCCTCTTTTACTTAAGTCGGCATCATGCCTTTTGTATTAAATTAGGATGCAATTTCCGTGTTTCATGGTCAGTAAGAAAGTCCAAGGGATACAGTAAACCTACAGTGAAGCATTGGAATCTAAAACTGGACTCACAGGAGAGGTTCAAATCATAGAGAGTTAGAGTGTCAGTACACTTTTACTTAAGTCGGCATTGTGCCTTTTGTACTTAATTCAGATGCAATTTCTGGGTTTCATCGTCAATAAGACGGTCCAAGGGGTACAGTAAACCTGAAGTGAAGCATCGGAATCTAAAACTGGACTCACAGGAGAGGTTCAAAACATAGAGAGTTAGAGTGTCAGTTCTCTTGTATTTAAGTCGGCATTGTGCCTTTTGTATTAAATTCGGATGCAATTTCTGTGTTTATTCGTCAATAAGAAGGTCTAAGGGATACAGTAAACCTGAAGTGAAGCATCGTAATGTAAAACTGGACTCACAGGAGAGGTTCAAATCATGGAGAGTTAGAGTGTCAGTCCTCTTTTACTTAAGTCGGCATCGTGCATTTTGTATTAAATTCAGATACAATTTCTGTGTTTCATCGTCAATAAGAAGGTCCGTGGGATACAGTAAACCTGAAGTGCAGCATCGGAAAATAAAACTGGACTCACAGGAGAGGTTCAAATCATAGAAAGTTAGAGTGTCAGTACTCTTGTATTTAAGTCGGCATTGTGCCTTTTTTATTAAATTCGGATTCAATTTCTGTGTTTCATCGTCAATAAGAAAGCCCAAAGGATACAGTAAACCAGAAGTGAGGCATCGGAATCTAAAACTGGACTCACAGGAGAGGTTCAAATCATAGAAAGTTAGAGTGTCAGTCCTCTTGTACGTAAGTCGGCATTGTGCAATTTGTATTACATTCGGATGCAATTTCTGTGTTTCATTGTCAATAACAAGTTCCAAGGGATACAGTAAACCTGAAGTGTAGCATCGGAATCTAAAACTGGACTCACAGGAGAGGTTCAAAACATAGAGAGTTAGAGTGTCAGTTCTCTTGTATTTAAGTCGGCATTGTGCCTTTTGTATTAAATTCGGATGCAATTTCTGTGTTTATTCGTCAATAAGAAGGTCTAAGGGATACAGTAAACCTGAAGTGAAGCATCGTAATGTAAAACTGGACTCACAGGAGAGGTTCAAATCATGGAGAGTTAGAGTGTCAGTCCTCTTTTACTTAAGTCGGCATCGTGCATTTTGTATTAAATTCAGATACAATTTCTGTGTTTCATCGTCAATAAGAAGGTCCGTGGGATACAGTAAACCTGAAGTGCAGCATCGGAAAATAAAACTGGACTCACAGGAGAGGTTCAAATCATAGAAAGTTAGAGTGTCAGTACTCTTGTATTTAAGTCGGCATTGTGCCTTTTTTATTAAATTCGGATTCAATTTCTGTGTTTCATCGTCAATAAGAAAGCCCAAAGGATACAGTAAACCAGAAGTGAGGCATCGGAATCTAAAACTGGACTCACAGGAGAGGTTCAAATCATAGAAAGTTAGAGTGTCAGTCCTCTTGTACGTAAGTCGGCATTGTGCAATTTGTATTACATTCGGATGCAATTTCTGTGTTTCATTGTCAATAACAAGTTCCAAGGGATACAGTAAACCTGAAGTGAAGCATCGTAATGTAAAACTGGACTCACAGGAGAGGTTCAAATCATGGAGAGTTAGAGTGTCAGTCCTCTTTTACTTAAGTCGGCATCGTGCATTTTGTATTAAATTCAGATACAATTTCTGTGTTTCATCGTCAATAAGAAGGTCCAAGGGATACAGTAAACCTGAAGTGAAGCATCGTAATCTAAAACTGGACTCACAGGAGAGGTTCAAATCATAGAGAGTTAGAGTGTCAGTATTTTTGTACGTAAGACGGCATTGTGCCTTTTGTATTATATTCGGATGCAATTTCTGTGTATCATCGTCAATAAGAAGGTCCAAGGGATACAGTAAACCAGAAGTGAGGCATCGGAATGTGAAACTGGAATCACAGGAGAGGTTCAAATCATAGAAAGTTAGAGTGTCAGTCCTCTTGTACGTAAGTCGGCATTGTGCAATTTGTATTACATTCGGATGCAATTTCTGTGTTTCATCGTCAATAACAAGTTCCAAGGGATACAGTAAACCTGAAGTGAAGCATCGGTATCTAAAACTGGACTCACAGGAGATGTTAAAATCATAGAGAGTTAGAGTATCGGTACTCTTGTATTTAAGTCGGCATTGTGCTTTTTGTATTAAATTCGGATGTAATATCTGTGTTTCATCGTCAATAAGAAGGTCCAAGGGATACAGTAAACCTGAAGTGAAGCATCGTAATCTAAAACTGGACTCACAGGAGAGGTTGAAATCATAGAGAGTTAGAGTGTCAGTCCTTTTGTACGTAAGACGGCATTGTGCCTTTTGTATTAAATTTGGATGCAATTTCTGTGTATCATCGTCAATAAGAAGGTCCAAAGGATACAGTAAACATGTAGTGAAGATTCGGAATCTACAACTGGACTCACAGGAGAGGTTCAAATCATAGAGAGTTAGGGTGTCGGTACTCTTGTATTTAAGTCGGCATTGTGCCTTTTGTATTAAATTCGGATGCAATTTCTGCGTTTCATCGTCAATAAGAAGGTCTAAGGGATACAGTAAACCTGAAGTGAAACATCGTAATCTAAAACTGGACTCACAGGAGAGGTAAAATCATAGAGAGTTAGGGTGTCGGTACTCTTGTATTTAAGTGGGCATTGTGCCTTTTGTATTAAATTCGGATGCAATTTCTGTGTTTCATCGTCAATAAGAAGGTCCAAGGGATACAATAAACCTGAATTGAAGCATCGGAATCTAAAACTGGACTGACACTAGAGGTTCAAATCATAGAGTGTTAGAGTGTCAGTCCTTTTGTACTTAAGACGGCATTGTGCCTTTTGTATTAAATTCGGATGCAATTTCTGTGTTTCATCGTCAATAAGAAGGTCCAAGGGATACAATAAACCTGAAGTGAAGCATCGGAATCTAAAACTGGACTCACACTAGAGGTTCAAATCATAGAGTGTTAGAGTGTCAGTCCTTTTGTACTTAAGACGGCATTGTGCCTTTTGTATTAAATTCGGATGCAATTTCTGTGTTTCATCGTCAATAAGAAGGTCCAAGGGATACAATAAACCTGAGGTGAAGCATCGGAATCTAAAACTGGACTCACGGGAGAGGTTCAAATCATAGAGAGTTAGAGTGTCAGTACTCTTGTATTTAAGTCGGCATTGTGCCTTTTGTATTAAATTCGGATGCAATTTCTGCGTTTCATCGTCAATAAGAAGGTGCAAGGGATACAGTAAACCTGAAGAGAAGCATCGTAATCTAAAACTAGACTCACAGGAGAAGTTCAACTCATAAAGAGTTAGAGTGACTGTCCTTTTGTACGTAAGACGGCATTGTGCCTTTTGTATTAAATTCGGATGCAATTTCTGTGTATCATCGTCAATAACAAGGTCCAAGGGATACAGTAAACCTCTAGTGAAGCATCGTAATCTACAACTGGAATCACAGGAGAGGTAAAATCATAGAGAGTTAGGGTGTCGGTACTCTTGTATTTAAGTCGGCATTGTGCCTTTTGTATTAAATTCGGATTCAATTTCTGTGTTTCATCGTCAATGAGAAGGTCCAAGGGATACAATAAACCTGAAGTGAAGCATCGGAATCTAAAACTGGACTCACACAAGAGGTTCAAATCATAGAGTGTTAGAGTGTCAGTCCTTTTGTACTTAAGACGGCATTGTGCCTTTTGTATTAAATTCGGATGCAATTTCTGTGTGTCCTCTGTCAATAAGAAGGTCCAAGGGATACAGTAAACCTGAAGTGAAGCATCGGAATCTAAAACTGGACTCACACGAGAGGTTCAAATCATAGAGAGTTAGAGTGTCAGCCCTCTTTTACTTAAGTCGGCATTGTGCTTTTTGTATTACATTTGGATGCAATTTCTGAGTTTCATCGTCAATAAGAAGGTCCAAGGGATACAGTAACCTGAAGTGAAGCATCGGAATCAAAACTGGACTCTCAGGAGTGGTTCAAATCATAGTAAGTTAGAGTGTTAATCCTCTTCAATTAAGTCGGCATTGTGCCTTTTGTATTAAATTCGGATGCAATTTCCGTGTTTCATTGTCAGTAAGAAGGTCCAAGGGATACAGTAAACCTATAGTGAAGCCTCGGAATCTCAAACTGGACTCACAGGAGGGGTTCAGATCATAGAGAGTGTCAGTCCTCTTTTACTTAAGTCGGCATCATGCCTTTTGTATTAAATTAGGATGCAATTTCCGTGTTTCATGGTCAGTAAGAAAGTCCAAGGGATACAGTAAACCTACAGTGAAGCATTGGAATCTAAAACTGGACTCACAGGAGAGGTTCAATCATAGAGAGTTAGAGTGTCAGTACACTTTTACTTAAGTCGGCATTGTGCCTTTTGTACTTAATTCAGATGGAATTTCTGGGTTTCATCGTCAATAAGACGGTCCAAGTGATACAGTAAACCTGAAGTGAAGCATCGGAATCTAAAACTGGACTCACAGGAGAGGTTCAAAACATAGAGAGTTAGAGTGTCAGTTCTCTTGTATTTAAGTCGGCATTGTGCCTTTTGTATTAAATTCGGATGCAATTTCTGTGTTTCTTCGTCAATAAGAAGGTCTAAGGGATACAGTAAACCTGAAGTGAAGCATCGTAATCTAAAACTGGACTCACAGGAGAGGTTCAAATCATGGAGAGTTAGAGTGTCAGTCCTCTTTTACTTAAGTCGGCATCGTGCATTTTGTATTAAATTCAGATACAATTTCTGTGTTTCATCGTCAATAAGAAGGTCCGTGGGATACAGTAAACCTGAAGTGCAGCATCGGAAAATAAAACTGGACTCACAGGAGAGGTTCAAATCATAGAAAGTTAGAGTGTCAGTACTCTTGTATGTAAGTCGGCATTGTGCCTTTTGTATTAAATTCGGATTCAATTTCTGTGTTTCATCGTCAATAAGAAGGTCCAAAGGATACAGTAAACCAGAAGTGAGGCATCGGAATCTAAAACTGGACTCACAGGAGAGGTTCAAATCATAGAAAGTTAGAGTGTTAGTCCTCTTGTACGTAAGTCGGCATTGTGCAATTTGTATTACATTCGGAAGCAATTTCTGTGTTTCATTGTCAATAACAAGTTCCAAGGGATACAGTAAACCTGAAGTGAAGCATCGGAATCTAAAACTGAACTCACAGGAGAGGTTCAAATCATAGAGAGTTAGAGTGTCAGTGCTCTTGTATTTAAGTCGGCATTGTGCCTTTTCTATTAAATTCGGATGTAATATCTGTGTTTCATCGTCAATAAGAAGGTCCATGGGATACAGTAAACCTGAAGTGAAGCATCGTAATCTAAAACTGGACTCACAGGAGAGGTTCAAATCATAGAGAGTTAGAGTGTCAGTATTTTTGTACGTAAGACGGCATTGTGCCTTTTGTATTAAATTCGGATGCAATTTCTGTGTATCATCGTCAATAAGAAGGTCCAAGGGATACAGTAAACATGTAGTGAAGATTCGGAATCTACAACTGGACTCACAGGAGAGATTCAAATCATAGAGAGTTAGGGTGTCGGTACTCTTGTATTTAAGTCGGCATTGTGCCTTTTGTATTAAATTCGGATGCAATTTCTGTGTTTCATCGTCAATAAGAAGGTCCAAGGGATACAGTAAACCTGAAGTCGTGCATCGGAAAATAAAACTGGACTCACACGAGAGGTTCAAATCATAGAGAGTAAGAGTGTCAGTCCTCTTGTACTTAAGAAGGCATTGTGCCTTTTGTATTAAATTCGGATGCAATTTCTGCGTTTCATCGTCAATAAGAAGGTCTAAGGGATACAGTAAACCTGAAGTGAAGCATCGTAATCTAAAGCTGGACTCACAGGAGAGGTAAAATCATAGAGAGTTAGGGTGTCGGTACTCTGGTATTTAAGTCGGCATTGTGCCTTTTGTATTAAATTCGGATGCAATTTCTGTGTTTCATCGTCAATAAGAAGGTCCAAGGGATACAATAAACCTGAAGTGAAGCATCGGAATCTAAAACTGGACTGACACTAGAGGTTCAAATCATAGAGTGTTAGAGTGTCAGTCCTTTTGTACTTAAGACGGCATTGTGCCTTTTGTATTAAATTCGGATGCAATTTCTGTGTTTCATTGTCAATAAGAAGGTCCAAGGGAAACAATAAACCTGAGGTGAAGCATCGGAATCTAAAACTGCACTCACGGGAGAGGTCCAAATCATAGAGAGTTAGAGTGTCAGTACTCTTGTATTTAAGTCGGCATTGTGCCTTTTGTATTAAATTCGGATGCAATTTCTGCTCTTCAACGTCAATAAGAAGGTCCAAGGGATACAGTAAACCTGAAGAGAAGCATCGTAATCTAAAACTGGACTCACAGGAGAGGTTCAACTCATAGAGAGTTAGAGTGACTGTCCTTTTGTACGTAAGACGGCATTGTGCCTTTTGTATTAAATTCGGTTGCAATTTCTGTGTGTCATCGTCAATAACAAGGTCCAAGGGATACAGTAAACCTCTAGTGAAGCATCGGAATCTAAAACTGGAATCACAGGAGAGGTAAAATCATAGAGAGTTAGGGTGTCGGTACTCTTGTATTTAAGTCGGCATTGTGCCTTTTGTATTAAATTCGGATGCAATTTCTGTGTTTCATCGTCAATAAGAAGGTCCAAGGGATATAATAAACCTGAAGTGAAGCATCGGAATCTAGAACTGGACTCACACTAGAGGTTCAAATCATAGAGAGTTAGAGTGTCAGTCCTTTTGTACTTAAGACGGCATTGTGCCTTTTGTATTAAATTCGGATGCAATTTCTGTGTTTCATCGTCAATAAGAAGGTCCAAGGGATACAGTAAACCTGAAGTGAAGCATCGGAATCTAAAACTGGACTCACAGGAGAGGTTCAAATCATAGAGAGTTAGAGTGTCAGCCCTCTTTTACTTAAGTCGGCATTGTGCTTTTTGTTTTAATTTCAGATGCAATTACTGTGTTTCATCGTCAATAAGAAGGTCCAAGGGATACAGTAAACCCGAAGTGAAGCATCGGAATCTAAAAGTGGACTCACAGGAGAGGTTCAAATCATACAATGTTAGAGTGTTAATCCTCTTGAATTAAGTCGGCATTGTGCCTTTTGTATTAAATTCGGATGCAATTTCTGTATTTCAGCGTCAGTAAGAAGGTCCAAGGGATACAGTAAACCTATAGTGAAGCATCGGAATCTCAAACTGGACTCACGGGAGAGGTTCAAATCATAGAGAGTTAGAGTGTCAGTCCTCTTTTACTTAAGTCGGCATCGTGCATTTTGTATTAAATTCAGATACAATTTCTGTGTTTCATCGTCAATAAGAAGGTCCAAGGGATACAGTAAACCTGAAGTGGAGCATCGGAAAATAAAACTGGACTCACAGGAGAGGTTCAAATCATAGAGAGTTAGAGTGTCAGTGCTCTTTTACTTAAGTCGGCATTGTGATTTTTGTATTAAATTCGGATGCAATTTCTTTGTTTCATCGTCAACAAGAAGGTCCAAGGGATACAGTAAACCTGAAGTGAAGCATCGGAATCTAAAACTGGACTCACAGGAGAGGTTCAAATCATAGAAAGTTAGAGTGTTAATCCTCTTCAAATAAGTCGGCATTGTGCCTTTTGTATTAAATTCGGATGCAATTTCCGTGTTTCATGGTCAGTAAGAAGGTCCAAGGGATACAGTAAACCTATAGTGAAGCCTCGGAATCTCAAACTGGACTCACAGGAGGGGTTCAAATCATAGAGAGTTAGAGTGTCAGTCCTCTTTTACTTAAGTCGGCATCATGCCTTTTGTATTAAATTAGGATGCAATTTCCGTGTTTCATGGTCAGTAGGAAAGTCCAAGGGATACAGTAAACCTATAGTGAAGCATCGGAATCTAAAACTGGACTCACAGGAAGGTTCAAATCATAGAGAGTTGGAGTGTCAGTACACTTTTACTTAAGTCGGCATTGTGCCTTTTGTACTTAATTCAGATGCAATTTCTGGGTTTCATCGTCAATAAGACGGTCCAAGGGATACAGTAAACCTGAAGTGAAGCATCAGAATCTAAAACTGGTCTCACAGGAGAGGTTCAAAACATAGAGAGTTAGAGTGTCAGTTCTCTTGTATTTAAGTCGGCATTGTGCCTTTTGTATTAAATTCGGATGCAATTTCTGTGTTTCTTCGTCAATAAGAAGGTCCAAGGGATACAGTAAACCTGAAGTGAAGCATCGTAATCTAAAACTGGACTCACAGGAGAGGTTCAAATCATGGAGAGTTAGAGTGTCAGTCCTCTTTTACTTAAGTCGGCATCGTGCATTTTGTATTAAATTCAGATACAATTTCTGTGTTTCATCGTCAATAAGAAAGTCCAAGGGATACAGTAAACCTGAAGTGCAGCATCGGAAAATAAAACTGGACTCACAGGAGAGGTTCAAATCATAGAAAGTTAGAGCGTCAGTACTCTTGTATTTAAGTCGGCATTGTGCCTTTTGTATTAAATTCGGATGCAATTTCTGTTTTTCATCGTCAATAAGAAGGTCCAAGGGATACAGTAAACCTGAAGTGCAGCATCGGAAAATAAAACTGGACTCACAGGAGAGGTTCAAATCACAGAAAGTTAGAGTGTCAGTACTCTTGTATTTAAGTCGGCATTGTGCCTTTTGTATTAAATTCGGATTCAATTTCTGTGTTTCATCGTCAATAAGAAGGTCCAAAGGATACAGTAAACCAGAAGTGAGGCATCGGAATCTAAAACTGGACTCACAGGAGAGGTTCAAATCATAGAAAGTTAGAGTGTCAGTCCTCTTGTACGTAAGTCGGCATTGTGCAATTTGTATTACATTCGGATGCAATTTCTGTGTTTCATTGTCAATAACAAGTTCCAAGGGATACAGTAAACCTGAAGTGAAGCATCGGAATCTAAAACTGGACTCACAGGAGAGGTTCAAATCATAGAGAGTTAAAGTGTCAGTACTCTTGTATTTAAGTCGGCATTGTGCCTTTTCTATTAAATTCGGATGTAATATCTGTGTTTCATCGTCAATAAGAAGGTCCAAGGGATACAGTAAACCTGAAGTGAAGCATCGTAATCTAAAACTGGACTCACAGGAGAGGTTCAAATCATAGAGAGTTAGAGTGTCAGTCCTTTTGTACGTAAGACGGCATTGTGCCTTTTGTATTAAATTCGGATGCAATTTCTGTGTATCATCGTCAATAAGAAGGTCCAAGGGATACAGTAAACATGTAGTGAAGATTCGGAATCTACAACTGGACTCACAGGAGAGGTTCAAATCATAGACAGTTAGGGTGTCGGTACTCTTGTATTTAAGTCGGCATTGTGCCTTTTGTATTAAATTCGGATGCAATTTCTGTGTTTCATCGTCAATAAGAAGGTCCAAGGGATACAGTAAACCTGAAGTGGTGCATCGGAAAATAAAACTGGACTCACACGAGAGGTTCAAATCATAGGGAGTAAGAGTGTCAGTCCTCTTGTACTTAAGAAGGCATTGTGCCTTTTGTATTAAATTCGGATGCAATTTCTGCGTTTCATCGTCAATAAGAAGGTCTAAGGGATACAGTAAACCTGAAGTGAAGCATCGTAATCTAAAGCTGGACTCACAGGAGAGGTAAAATCATAGAGAGTTAGGGTGTCGGTACTCTTGTATTTAAGTCGGCATTGTGCCTTTTGTATTAAATTCGGATGCAATTTCTGTGTTTCATCGTCAATAAGAAGGTCCGAGGGATACAATAAACCTGAATTGAAGCATCGGAATCTAAAACTGGACTGACACTAGAGGTTCAAATCATAGAGTGTTAGAGTGTCAGTCCTTTTGTACTTAAGACGGCATTGTGCCTTTTGTATTAAATTCGGATGCAATTTCTGTGTTTCATTGTCAATAAGAAGGTCCAAGGGATACAATAAACCTGAGGTGAAGCATCGGAATCTAAAACTGGACTCACGGGAGAGGTTCAAATCATAGAGAGTTAGAGTGTCAGTACTCTTGTATTTAAGTCGGCATTGTGCCTTTTGTATTAAATTCGGATGCAATTTCTGCGCTTCATCGTCAATAAGAAGGTCCAAGGGATACAGTAAACCTGAAGAGAAGCATCGTAATCTAAAACTGGACTCACAGGAGAGGTTCAACTCATAGAGAGTTAGAGTGACTGTCCTTTTGTACGTAAGACGGCATTGTGCCTTTTGTATTAAATTCGGATGCAATTTCTGTGTGTCATCGACAATAACAAGGTCCAAGGGATACAGTAAACCTCTAGTGAAGCATCGGAATCTACAACTGGAATCACAGGAGAGGTAAAATCATAGAGAGTTAGGGTGTCGGTACTCTTGTATTTAAGTCGGCATTGTGCCTTTTGTATTAAATTCGGATGCAATTTCTGTGTTTCATCGTCAATAAGAAGGTCCAAGGGATATAATAAACCTGAAGTGAAGCATCGGAATCTAGAACTGGACTCACACTAGAGGTTCAAATCATAGAGAGTTAGAGTGTCAGTCCAATTGTACTTAAGACGGCATTGTGCCTATTGTATTAAATTCGGATGCAATTTCTGTGTTTCATCGTCAATAAGAAGGTCCAAGGGATACAGTAAACCTGAAGTGAAGCATCGGAATCTAAAACTGGACTCACAGGAGAGGTTCAAATCATAGAGAGTTAGAGTGTCAGCCGTCTTTTACTTAAGTCGGCATTGTGCTTTTTGTTTTAAATTCGGATGCAATTACTGTGTTTCATCGTCAACAAGAAGGTCCAAGGGATACAGTAAACCCGAAGTGAAGCATCGGAATCTAAAACTGGACTCACAGGAGAGGTTCAAATCATACAATGTTAGAGTGTTAATCCTCTTGAATTAAGTCGGCATTGTGCCTTTTGTATTAAATTCGGATGCAATTTCTGTATTTCAGCGTCAGTAAAAAGGTCCAAGTGATACTGTAAACCTATAGTGAAGCATCGGAATCTCAAACTGGACTCACGGGAGAGGTTCAAATCATAGAGAGTTAGAGTGTCAGTCCTCTTTTACTTGAGTCGGCATCGCGCATTTTGTATTAAATTCAGATACAATTTCTGTGTTTCATCGTCAATAAGAAGGTCCAAGGGATACAGTAAACCTGAAGTGGAGCATCGGAAAATAAAACTGGACTCACAGGAGAGGTTCAAATCATAGAGAGTTAGAGTGTCAGTGCTCTTTTACTTAAGTCGGCATTGTGATTTTTGTATTAAATTCGGATGCAATTTCTGTGTTTCATCGTCAACAAGAAGGTCCAAGGGATACAGTAAACCTGAAGTGAAGCATCGGAATCTAAAACTGGACTCACAGGAGAGGTTCAAATCATAGAAAGTTAGAGTGTTAATCCTCTTCAAATAAGTCGGCATTGTGCCTTTTGTATTAAATTCGGATGCAATTTCCGTGTTTCATGGTCAGTGAGAAGGTCCAAGGGATACAGTAAACCTATAGTGAAGCCTCGGAATCTCAAACTGGACTCACAGGAGGGGTTCAAACCATAGAGAGTTAGAGTGTCAGTCCTCTTTTACTTAAGTCGGCATCATGCCTTTTGTATTAAATTAGGATGCAATTTCCGTGTTTCATGGTCAGTAGGAAAGTCCAAGGGATACAGTAAACCTATAGTGAAGCATCGGAATCTAAAACTGGACTCACAGGAAGGTTCAAATCATAGAGAGTTGGAGTGTCAGTACACTTTTACTTAAGTCGGCATTGTGCCTTTTGTACTTAATTCAGATGCAATTTCTGGGTTTCATCGTCAATAAGACGGTCCAAGGGATACAGTAAACCTGAAGTGAAGCATCGGAATCTAAAACTGGCCTCACAGGAGCGGTTCATATCATAGAGACTTAGAGTGTCAGTCCTCTTTTACTTAAATCGGCATTGTGCCTCTTGTATTAAATTCAGATGCAATTTGTGTGTTTCATCGTCAATAAGACGGTCCAAGGGATACAGTAAACCTGAAGAGAAGCATCGGAATCTAAAACTGGACTCACAGGAGAGGTTCAAAACATAGAGAGTTAGAGTGTCAGTTCTCTTGTATTTAAGTCGGCATTGTGCCTTTTGTATTAAATTCGGATGCAATTTCTGTGTTTCTTCGTCAATAAGAAGGTCCAAGGGATACAGTAAACCTGAAGTGAAGCATCGTAATCTAAAACTGGACTCACAGGAGAGGTTCAAATCATGGAGAGTTAGAGTGTCAGTCCTCTTTTACTTAAGTCGGCATCGTGCATTTTGTATTAAATTCAGATACAATTTCTGTGTTTCATCGTCAATAAGAAGGTCCAAGGGATACAGTAAACCTGAAGTGTAGCATCGGAAAATAAAACTGGACTCACAGGAGAGGTTCAAATCATAGAAAGTTAGAGTGTCAGTACTCTTGTATTTAAGTCGGCATTGTGCCTTTTGTATTAAATTCGGATGCAATTTCTGTGTTTCATCGTCAATAAGAAGGTCCAAGGGATACAGTAAACCAGAAGTGAGGCATCGGAATCTAAAACTGGACTCACAGGAGAGGTTCAAATCATAGGGAGTTAGAGTGTCAGTCCTTTTGTACGTAAGACGGCATTGTGCCTTTTGTATTAAATTCGGATGCAATTTCTGTGTATCATCGTCAATAAGAAGGTCCAAGGGATACAGTAAACATGTAGTGAAGATTCGGAATCTACAACTGGACTCACAGGAGAGGTTCAAATCATAGAGAGTTAGGGTGTCGGTACTCTTGTATTTAAGTCGGCATTGTGCCTTTTGTATTAAATTCGGATGCAATTTCTGTGTTTCATCGTCAATAAGAAGGTCCAAGGGATACAGTAAACCTGAAGTGGAGCAACGGAAAATAAAACTGGACTCACACTAGAGGTTCAAATCATAGAGTGTAAGAGTGTCAGTCCCCTTGTACTTAAGAAGGCATTGTGCCTTTTGTATTAAATTCGGATGCAATTTCTGCGTTTCATCGTCAATAAGACGGTCTAAGGGATACAGTAAACCTGAAGTGAAGCATCGTAATCTAAAACTGGACTCACAGGAAAGGTAAAATCATAGAGAGTTAGGGTGTCGGTACTCTTGTATTTAAGTCGGCATTGTGCCTTTTGTATTAAATTCGGATGCAATTTCTGTGTTTCATAGTCAATAAGAAGGTCCAAGGGATACAATAAATCTGAAGTGAAGCATCGGAATCTAAAACTGGACTGACACTAGAGGTTCAAATCATAGAGTGTTAGAGTGTCAGTCCTTTTGTACTTAAGACGGCATTGTGCCTTTTGTATTAAATTCGGATGCAATTTCTGTGTTTCATCGTCAATAAGAAGGGCCAAGGGATACAAGAAACCTGAAGTGAAGCATCGGAATCTAAAACTGGACTCACACTAGAGGTTCAAATCATAGAGTGTTAGAGTGTCAGTCCTTTTGTACTTAAGACGGCATTGTGCCTTTTGTATTAAATTCGGATGCAATTTCTGTGTTTCATCGTCAATAAGAAGGTCCAAGGGATACAATAAACCTGAAGTGAAGCATCGGAATCTAAAACTGGACTCACGGGAGAGGTTCAAACCATAGAGAGTTAGAGTGTCAGTACTCTTGTATTTAAGTCGGCATTGTGCCGTTTGTATTAAATTCGGATGCAATTTCTGCGTTTCATCGTCAATAAGAAGGTCCAAGGGATACAGTAAACCTGAAGAGAAGCATCGTAATCTAAAACTGGACTCACAAGAGAGGTTCAACTCATAGAGACTTAGAATGACTGTCCTTTTGTACGTAAGACGGCATTGTGCCTTTTGTATTAAATTCGGATGCAATTTCTGTGTGTCATCGTCAATAACAAGGTCCAAGGGATACAGTAAACCTCTAGTGAAGCATCGGAATCTACAACTGGAATCACAGGAGAGGAAAAATCATAGAGAGTTAGGGTGTCGGTACTCTTGTATTTAAGTCGGCATTGTGCCTTTTGTATTACATTCGGATGCAATTTCTGTGTTTCATCGTCAATAAGAAGGTCCAAGGGATACAATAAACCTGTAGTGAAGCATCGGAATCTAAAACTGGACTCACACTAGAGGTTCAAATCATAGAGTGTTAGAGTGTCAGTCCTTTTGTACTTAAGACGGCATTGTGCCTTTTGTATTAAATTCGGATGCAATTTCTGTGTGTCCTCTGTCAATAAGAAGGTCCAAGGGATACAGTAAACCTGAAGTGAAGCATCGGAATCTGAAACTGGACTCACAGGAGAGGTTCAAATCATAGAGAGTTAGAGTGTCAGCCCTCATTTACTTAAGTCGGCATTGTGCTTTTTGTATTAAATTTGGATGCAATTTCTGTGTTTCATCGTCAATAACTAGGTCCAACGTATACAGTAACCTGAAGTGAAGCATCGGAATCAAAACTGGACTCTCAGGAGAGGTTAAAATCATACAAAGTTAGAGTGTTAATCCTCTTGAATTAAGTCGGCATTGTGCCTTTTGTATTAAATTCGGATGCAATTTCCGTGCTTCAGCGTCAGTAAGAAGGTCCAAGGGATACAGTAATCCTATAGTGAAGCTTCGGAATCTCAAACTGGACTCACACGAGAGGTTAAAATCATAGAGAGTTAGAGTGTCAGTCCTCTTTTACTTAAGTTGGCATCGTGCATTTTGTATTAAATTCAGATACAATTTCTGTGTTTCATCGTCAATAAGAAGGTCCAAGGGATACAGTAAACCTGAAGTGGAGCATCGGAAAATAAAACTGGACTCACACGAGTGGTTCAAATCAAAGAGAGTAAGAGTGTCAGTCCTCTTGTACTTAAGTCGGCATTGTGCCATTTGTATTAAATTCGGATGCAATTTCTGTGTTTCATCGTCAATAAGAAGGTCCAAGGGATACAGTAAACCTATAGTGAAGCATCGGAATCTAAAACTGGACTCACAGTGCAGGTTCAAATCATAGAGAGTTAGAGTGTCAGTACTCTTTTACTTAAGTCGTCATTGTGCCTTTTGTATTAAATTCAGATGCAATTTCTGGGTTTCATCGTCAATAAGACGGTCCAAGGGATACAGTAAACCTGAAGTGAAGCATCGGAATCTAAAACTGTACTCACAGGAGAGGTTCAAATCATAGAGAGTTAGAGTGTCAGTACTCTATTATTTAAGTCGGCATTGTGCCTTTTGTATTAAATTCGGATGCAATTTCTGCGTTTCATCGTCAATAAGACGGTCCAAGGGATACAGTCAACCTGAAGTGAAGCATCGTAATCTAAAACTGGACTCACAGGAGAGGTTCAACTCATAGAGAGTTAGAGTGACTGTCCTTTTGTACGTAAGACGGCATTGTGCCTTTTGTATTAAATTCGGATGCAATTTCTGTGTATCATCGTCAATAAGATGGTCCAAGGGATACAGTAAACCTCTAGTGAAGCATCGGAATCTACAAATGGAATCACAGGAGAGGTAAAATCATAGAGAGTTAGGGTGTCGGAACTATTGTATTTAAGTCGGCATTGTGCCTTTTGTATTAAATTCGGATGCAATTTCTGTGTTTCATCGTCAATAAGAAGGTCCAAGGGATACAATAAACCTGAAGTGAAGCATCGGAATCTAAAACTAAACTCACACTGGAGGTTCAAATCATAGAGAGTTGGAGTGTCAGTCCTTTTGTACTTAAGACGGCATTGTGCCTTTTGTATTAAATTCGGATGCAATTTCTGTGTGTCATCGTCAATACGAACGTCCATGTGATACAGTAAACCTGAAGTGAAGCATCGGAATTCTAAAAGTGGACTCAGAGGAGAGGTTCAAATCATAGAGAGTTAGAGTGTCAGCCCTCTTTTACTTAAGTCGGCATCATGCCTTTTGTATTAAATTAGGATGCAATTTCCGTGCTTCATGGTCAGTAGGAAAGTCCAAGGGATACAGTAAACCTATAGTGAAGCATCGGAATCTAAAACTGGACTCACAGGAAGGTTCAAATCATAGAGAGTTGGAGTGTCAGTACACTTTTACTTAAGTCGGCATTGTGCCTTTTGTACTTAATTCAGATGCAATTTCTGGGTTTCATCGTCAATAAGACGGTCCAAGGGATACAGTAAACCTGAAGTGAAGCATCGGAATCTAAAACTGGCCTCACAGGAGCGGTTCATATCATAGAGACTTAGAGTGTCAGTCCTCTTTTACTTAAATCGGCATTGTGCCTCTTGTATTAAATTCAGATGCAATTTGTGTGTTTCATCGTCAATAAGACGGTCCAAGGGATACAGTAAACCTGAAGAGAAGCATCGGAATCTAAAACTGGACTCACAGGAGAGGTTCAAAACATAGAGAGTTAGAGTGTCAGTTCTCTTGTATTTAAGTCGGCATTGTGCCTTTTGTATTAAATTCGGATGCAATTTCTGTGTTTCTTCGTCAATAAGAAGGTCCAAGGGATACAGTAAACCTGAAGTGAAGCATCGTAATCTAAAACTGGACTCACAGGAGAGGTTCAAATCATGGAGAGTTAGAGTGTCAGTCCTGTTTTACTTAAGTCGGCATCGTGCATTTTGTATTAAATTCAGATACAATTTCTGTGTTTCATCGTCAATAAGAAGGTCCAAGGGATACAGTAAACCTGAAGTGCAGCATCGGAAAATAAAACTGGACTCACAGGAGAGGTTCAAATCATAGAAAGTTAGAGTGTCAGTACTCTTGTATTTAAGTCGGCATTGTGCCTTTTGTATTAAATTCGGATGCAATTTCTGTGTTTCATCGTCAATAAGAAGGTCCAAGGGATACAGTAAACCAGAAGTGAGGCATCGGAATCTAAAACTGGACTCACAGGAGAGGTTCAAATCATAGGGAGTTAGAGTGTCAGTCCTTTTGTACGTAAGACGGCATTGTGCCTTTTGTATTAAATTCGGATGCAATTTCTGTGTATCATCGTCAATAAGAAGGTCCAAGGGATACAGTAAACATGTAGTGAAGATTCGGAATCTACAACTGGACTCACAGGAGAGGTTCAAATCATAGAGAGTTAGGGTGTCGGTACTCTTGTATTTAAGTCGGCATTGTGCCTTTTGTATTAAATTCGGATGCAATTTCTGTGTTTCATCGTCAATAAGAAGGTCCAAGGGATACAGTAAACCTGAAGTGGAGCAACGGAAAATAAAACTGGACTCACACTAGAGGTTCAAATCATAGAGTGTAAGAGTGTCAGTCCCCTTGTACTTAAGAAGGCATTGTGCCTTTTGTATTAAATTCGGATGCAATTTCTGCGTTTCATCGTCAATAAGACGGTCTAAGGGATACAGTAAACCTGAAGTGAAGCATCGTAATCTAAAACTGGACTCACAGGAAAGGTAAAATCATAGAGAGTTAGGGTGTCGGTACTCTTGTATTTAAGTCGGCATTGTGCCTTTTGTATTAAATTCGGATGCAATTTCTGTGTTTCATAGTCAATAAGAAGGTCCCAGGGATACAATAATTCTGAAGTGAAGCATCGGAATCTAAAACTGGACTGACACTAGAGGTTCAAATCATAGAGTGTTAGAGTGTCAGTCCTTTTGTACTTAAGACGGCATTGTGCCTTTTGTATTAAATTCGGATGCAATTTCTGTGTTTCATCGTCAATAAGAAGGGCCAAGGGATACAAGAAACCTGAAGTGAAGCATCGGAATCTAAAACTGGACTCACACTAGAGGTTCAAATCATAGAGTGTTAGAGTGTCAGTCCTTTTGTACTTAAGACGGCATTGTGCCTTTTGTATTAAATTCGGATGCAATTTCTGTGTTTCATCGTCAATAAGAAGGTCCAAGGGATACAATAAACCTGAAGTGAAGCATCGGAATCTAAAACTGGACTCACGGGAGAGGTTCAAACCATAGAGAGTTAGAGTGTCAGTACTCTTGTATTTAAGTCGGCATTGTGCCTTTTGTATTAAATTCGGATGCAATTTCTGCGTTTCATCGTCAATAAGAAGGTCCAAGGGATACAGTAAACCTGAAGAGAAGCATCGTAATCTAAAACTGGACTCACAAGAGAGGTTCAACTCATAGAGACTTAGAATGACTGTCCTTTTGTACGTAAGACGGCATTGTGCCTTTTGTATTAAATTCGGGTGCAATTTCTGTGTGTCATCGTCAATAACAAGGTCCAAGGGATACAGTAAACCTCTAGTGAAGCATCGGAATCTACAACTGGAATCACAGGAGAGGTAAAATCATAGAGAGTTAGGGTGTCGGTACTCTTGTATTTAAGTCGGCATTGTGCCTTTTGTATTACATTCGGATGCAATTTCTGTGTTTCATCGTCAATAAGAAGGTCCAAGGGATACAATAAACCTGAAGTGAAGCATCGGAATCTAAAACTGGACTCACACTAGAGGTTCAAATCATAGAGTGTTAGAGTGTCAGTCCTTTTGTACTTAAGACGGCATTGTGCCTTTTGTATTAAATTCGGATGCAATTTCTGTGTGTCCTCTGTCAATAAGAAGGTCCAAGGGATACAGTAAACCTGAAGTGAAGCATCGGAATCTAAAACTGGACTCACAGGAGAGGTTCAAATCATAGAGAGTTAGAGTGTCAGCCCTCATTTACTTAAGTCGGCATTGTGCTTTTTGTATTAAATTTGGATGCAATTTCTGTGTTTCATCGTCAATAACTAGGTCCAACGTATACAGTAACCTGAAGTGAAGCATCGGAATCAAAACTGGACTCTCAGGAGAGGTTAAAATCATACAAAGTTAGAGTGTTAATCCTCTTGAATTAAGTCGGCATTGTGCCTTTTGTATTAAATTCGGATGCAATTTCCGTGCTTCAGCGTCAGTAAGAAGGTCCAAGGGATACAGTAATCCTATAGTGAAGCTTCGGAATCTCAAACTGGACTCACACGAGAGGTTAAAATCATAGAGAGTTAGAGTGTCAGTCCTCTTTTACTTAAGTTGGCATCGTGCATTTTGTATTAAATTCAGATACAATTTCTGTGTTTCATCGTCAATAAGAAGGTCCAAGGGATACAGTAAACCTGAAGTGGAGCATCGGAAAATAAAACTGGACTCACACGAGTGGTTCAAATCAAAGAGAGTAAGAGTGTCAGTCCTCTTGTACTTAAGTCGGCATTGTGCCATTTGTATTCAATTCGGATGCAATTTCTGTGTTTCATCGTCAATAAGAAGGTCCAAGGGATACAGTAAACCTATAGTGAAGCATCGGAATCTAAAACTGGACTCACAGTGCAGGTTCAAATCATAGAGAGTTAGAGTGTCAGTACTCTTTTACTTAAGTCGTCATTGTGCCTTTTGTATTAAATTCAGATGCAATTTCTGGGTTTCATCGTCAATAAGACGGTCCAAGGGATACAGTAAACCTGAAGTGAAGCATCGGAATCTAAAACTGTACTCACAGGAGAGGTTCAAATCATAGAGAGTTAGAGTGTCAGTACTCTATTATTTAAGTCGGCATTGTGCCTTTTGTATTAAATTCGGATGCAATTTCTGCGTTTCATCGTCAATAAGACGGTCCAAGGGATACAGTCAACCTGAAGTGAAGCATCGTAATCTAAAACTGGACTCACAGGAGAGGTTCAACTCATAGAGAGTTAGAGTGACTGTCCTTTTGTACGTAAGACGGCATTGTGCCTTTTGTATTAAATTCGGATGCAATTTCTGTGTATCATCGTCAATAAGATGGTCCAAGGGATACAGTAAACCTCTAGTGAAGCATCGGAATCTACAACTGGAATCACAGGAGAGGTAAAATCATAGAGAGTTAGGGTGTCGGAACTCTTGTATTTAAGTCGGCATTGTGCCTTTTGTATTAAATTCGGATGCAATTTCTGTGTTTCATCGTCAATAAGAAGGTCCAAGGGATACAATAAACCTGAAGTGAAGCATCGGAATCTAAAACTGGACTCACACTGGAGGTTCAAATCATAGAGAGTTAGAGTGTCAGTCCTTTTGTACTTAAGACGGCATTGTGCCTTTTGTATTAAATTCGGATGCAATTTCTGTGTGTCATCGTCAATACGAACGTCCATGTGATACAGTAAACCTGAAGTGAAGCATCGGAATTCTAAAAGTGGACTCAGAGGAGAGGTTCAAATCATAGAGAGTTAGAGTGTCAGCCCTCTTTTACTTAAGTCGGCATTTTGCTTTTTGTATTAAATTCGGATGCAATTTCTGTGTTTCATAGTCAATAAGAAGGTCCAAGGGATACAGTAAACCTGAAGTGAAGCATCGGAATCTAAAACTGGACTCACAGGAGAGGTTAAAATCATACAAAGTTAGAGTGTTAATCCTCTTGAATTAAGTCGGCATTGTGCCTTTTGTATTAAATTCGGATGCAATTTCCGTGTTTCAGCGTCAGTAAGAAGGTCCAAGGGATACAGTAAACCTATAGTGAAGCATTGGAATCTCAAACTGGACTCACAGGAGAGGTTCAAATCATAGAGAGTTAGAGTGTCAGTCCTCTTTTACTTAAGTCGGCAACGTGCATTTTGTATTACATACAGATACAATTTCTGTGTTTCATCGTCAATAAGAAGGTCAAAGGGATACAGTAAACCTGTAGTGAAGCATCGGAATCTACAACTAGACTCACAGGAGAGGTCCAAATCATAGAGAGTTAGGGTGTCAGTACTCTTGTATTTAAGTCGGCATTGTGCCTTTTGTATTAAATTCGGATGCAATTTCTGTGTTTCATCGTCAATTAGGAGGTCCAAGGTATACAGTAAACCTGTAGTGAAGCATCGGAATCTAAAACTGGACTCACAGGAGAGGTTCAAATCATAGAGATTTAGAGTGTCAGTCTTCTTGTACTAAGTCGGCATTGTGCCTTTTGTATTAAATTCGGAAGCAATTTCTGTGTCTCATCGTCAGTAAGAAGGTCCAAGGGATACAGTAAACCAGAAGTGAAACATCGGAATCTATAACTGGACTCACAGGAGAGGTTCAAATCATAGAGAGTTAGAGTGTCATTCCTTTTGTACTTAAGTCGGCATTGTGTCTGTTTTATTGAATTCGGACGCAATATCTGTGTTTCATCGTCAGTAAGAAGGTCCCAGGGATACAGTACACCAGAAGTGAAGCATCGGAATTTAAAACTGGACTCACAGGAGAGGTTCAAATTATAGAAAGTTAGAGTGTAAGTCCTCTTGTACTTAAGTCATCATTGTGCATATTGTATTAAAATCGGATGCAATTTCTGTGTTTCATCGTCAATAAGAAGGTCCAAGGGATACAGTAAACCTCAAGTGAAGCATCGGAATCTAAAACTGGATTCACAGGAGAGGTTCAAATCATAGAGAGTTAGAGTGTCAGTCTTCTTGTACTTAAGTCAGCATTGTGCCTTTTGTATTAAATTCGGATGCCATGTCTGTGTTTCATCGTCAATAAGAAAGTCCAAGGGATACAGTAAACCTGAAGTGAAGCATCGGAGTCTAAAACTGGACTCACAGGGGAGGTTCAAATCATAGAGTGTTAGAGTGTCAGTCCTGTTTTACTTAAGTCGGCATTGTGGCTTTTGTATTGAATTCGGATGCAATTTCTGTGTTTCATCGTCAATAAGAAGGTCCAAGGGATACAGTAAACCTGAAGTGAAGCATCGGAATCTAAAACTGGACTCACAGGAGGGGTTCAAATCATAGAACGTAAGAGTGTTAATCCTCTTGAATTAAGTCGGCATTGTGCCTTTTGTATTAAATTCGGATGCAATTTCCGTTTTTCACCGTCAGTAAGAAGGTCCAAGGGATACATTAAACCTATAGTGAAGCATCGGAATCTCAAACTGGACTCACAGGAGAGGTTCAAATCATAGAGAGTTAGAGTGTCAGTCCTCTTTTACTTCAGTCGGCATCGTGCATTTTGTATTAAATTCAGATACAATTTACGTGTTTCATCGTCAATAAGAAGGTCCAAGGGATACAGTAAACCTGAAGTGAAGCGTCGGAAAATAAAACTGGACTCACTGGAGAGGTTCAAATCACAGAGAGTTAGAGTGTCAGTACTCTTTTACTTATATCGGCATTGTGCCTTTTGTATTAAATTCGGATGCAATTTCTGGGTTTCATCGTCAATAAGACGGTCCAAGGGATACAGTAAACCTGAAATGAAGCATCGGATTCTAAAACTGGCCTCACAGGAGATGTTCAAAACATAGAGAGTTACAGTGTCAGTCCTCTTGTACTTATGTCGGCATTGTGCCTTTGTATTAAATTTGGATGCAATTTCTGTGTTTCATCGTCAATTAGAAGGTCCAAGGGATACAGTAAACCAGAAGTGAGGCATCGGAATCTAAAACTGGACTCACAGGAGAGGTTCAAATTATAGAAAGTTAGAGTGTCAGTCCTCTTGTACTTAAGTCATCATTGTGCATATTGTATTAAATTCGGATGCAATTTCTGTGTTTCATCGACAATAAGAGGGTCCAAGGGATACAGTAAACCTGAAGTGAAGCATCGGAATCTAAAACTGGATTCACAGGAGAGGTTCTAATCATAGAGAGTTAGAGTGTCAGTCCTCTTGTACTTAAGTCAGCATTGTGCCTTTTGTATTAAATTCGGATGCAATGTCTGTGTTTCATCGTCAATAAGAAAGTCCAAGGGATACAGTAAACCTGAAGTGAAGCATCGGAATCAAAAACTGGACTCAGAGCAGAGGTAAAAATCAGAGAAAGTTAGTGTGCCAGTCCTCTTGTACTTAAGTCGGCATTGTGCCTTTTGTATTAAATTCGGATGCAATTTCTGTGTTTCATCGTCAATTAGAAGGTCCAAGGGAAACAGTAAACCTGTAGTGAAGCATCAGAATCTAAAACTGGACTCACTGGAGGGGTTCAAATCATAGAGATTTAGAGTGTCGGTCTTCTTGTACTAAGTCGGCATTGTGCCTTTTGTATTAAATTCGGAAGCAATTTCTGTGTCTCATCGTCAATAAGAAGGTCCAAGTGATACAGTAAACCTGAAGTGAAACATCGGAATCTATAACTGGACTCACAGGAGAGGTTCAAATCATAGAGAGTTAGAGTGTCATTCCTTTTGTACTTATGTCGGCTTTGTGCCTTTGTATTAAATTTGGATGCAATTTCTGTGTTTCATCGT
Source organism: Schistocerca serialis cubense (assembly GCF_023864345.2). Taxonomy (NCBI): domain Eukaryota; kingdom Metazoa; phylum Arthropoda; class Insecta; order Orthoptera; family Acrididae; genus Schistocerca; species Schistocerca serialis. The sequence continues at coordinate 87,304,483 of NC_064645.1, forward strand.
CAATTAGAAGGTCCAAGGGATACAGTAAACCAGAAGTGAGGCATCGGAATCTAAAACTGGACTCACAGGAGAGGTTCAAATCATAGAAAGTTAGAAAGTCAGTCCTCTTATACTTAAGTCGGAATTGTGCCTTTTGTATTAAATTCGGATGCAATTTCTGTGTTTCATCGTCAATAAGAAGGTCCAAGGGAGACAGTAAACCTGAAGTGAAGCATCGGAATCTAAAACTGGACTCACAGGAGAGGTTCAAATCATAGAGATTTAGAGTATCATTACTCTTGTATTTAAGTCGGCATTGTGCCATTTGTGTTAAATTCGGATGCAATTTCTGTGTTTCATCGTCAACAAGAAGGTCCAAGGGAGACAGTAAACCTGAAGCGAAGCATCGGAATCTAAAACTGGACTCACAGGAGAGGTTCAAATCATAGAAAGTAAGAGTGTCAGTCCTCTTGTACTTAAGACGGCATTGTGCCTTTTGTATTAAATTCAAATGCAATTTCTGTCTTTCATCGACAATGAGAAGGTCCAAGGGATACAGTAAACCTGAAGTGAAGCATCGGAATCTAAAACTGGACTCACAGGAGAGGTTCAAATCATAGAGAGTTAGAGTGTCATTCCTTTTGTACTTAAGTCGGCATTGTGTCTGTTTTATTGAATTCGGACGCAATATCTGTGTTTCATCGTCAGTAGGAAGGTCCCAGGGATACAGTACACCAGAAGTGAAGCATCGGAATCTAAAACTGTACTCACAGGAGAGGTTCAAATCATAGAGAGTTAGAGTGTCAGTACTCTATTATTTAAGTCGGCATTGTGCCTTTTGTATTAAATTCGGATGCAATTTCTGCGTTTCATCGTCAATAAGACGGTCCAAGGGATACAGTCAACCTGAAGTGAAGCATCGTAATCTAAAACTGGACTCACAGGAGAGGTTCAACTCATAGAGAGTTAGAGTGACTGTCCTCTTGTACTTAAGTCGGCATTGTGCCATTTGTATTAAATTCGGATGCAATTTCTGTGTTTCATCGTCAATAACTAGGTCCAACGTATACAGTAACCTGAAGTGAAGCATCGGAATCAAAACTGGACTCTCAGGAGAGGTTAAAATCATACAAAGTTAGAGTGTTAATCCTCTTGAATTAAGTCGGCATTGTGCCTTTTGTATTAAATTCGGATGCAATTTCCGTGCTTCAGCGTCAGTAAGAAGGTCCAAGGGATACAGTAATCCTATAGTGAAGCTTCGGAATCTCAAACTGGACTCACACGAGAGGTTAAAATCATAGAGAGTTAGAGTGTCAGTACTCTATTATTTAAGTCGGCATTGTGCCTTTTGTATTAAATTCGGATGCAATTTCTGCGTTTCATCGTCAATAAGAAGGTCCAAGGGATACAGTAAACCTGAAGTGGAGCATCGGAAAATAAAACTGGACTCACACGAGTGGTTCAAATCAAAGAGAGTAAGAGTGTCAGTCCTCTTGTACTTAAGTCGGCATTGTGCCATTTGTATTAAATTCGGATGCAATTTCTGTGTTTCATCGTCAATAAGAAGGTCCAAGGGATACAGTAAACCTATAGTGAAGCATCGGAATCTAAAACTGGACTCACAGTGCAGGTTCAAATCATAGAGAGTTAGAGTGTCAGTACTCTTTTACTTAAGTCGTCATTGTGCCTTTTGTATTAAATTCAGATGCAATTTCTGGGTTTCATCGTCAATAAGACGGTCCAAGGGATACAGTAAACCTGAAGTGAAGCATCGGAATCTAAAACTGTACTCACAGGAGAGGTTCAAATCATAGAGAGTTAGAGTGTCAGTACTCTATTATTTAAGTCGGCATTGTGCCTTTTGTATTAAATTCGGATGCAATTTCTGCGTTTCATCGTCAATAAGACGGTCCAAGGGATACAGTCAACCTGAAGTGAAGCATCGTAATCTAAAACTGGACTCACAGGAGAGGTTCAACTCATAGAGAGTTAGAGTGACTGTCCTTTTGTACGTAAGACGGCATTGTGCCTTTTGTATTAAATTCGGATGCAATTTCTGTGTATCATCGTCAATAAGATGGTCCAAGGGATACAGTAAACCTCTAGTGAAGCATCGGAGTCTACAACTGGAATCACAGGAGAGGTAAAATCATAGAGAGTTAGGGTGTCGGAACTCTTGTATTTAAGTCGGCATTGTGCCTTTTGTATTAAATTCGGATGCAATTTCTGTGTTTCATCGTCAATAAGAAGGTCCAAGGGATACAATAAACCTGAAGTGAAGCATCGGAATCTAAAACTGGACTCACACTGGAGGTTCAAATCATAGAGAGTTAGAGTGTCAGTCCTTTTGTACTTAAGACGGCATTGTGCCTTTTGTATTAAATTCGGATGCAATTTCTGTGTGTCATCGTCAATACGAACGTCCATGTGATACAGTAAACCTGAAGTGAAGCATCGGAATTCTAAAAGTGGACTCAGAGGAGAGGTTCAAATCATAGAGAGTTAGAGTGTCAGCCCTCTTTTACTTAAGTCGGCATTTTGCTTTTTGTATTAAATTCGGATGCAATTTCTGTGTTTCATAGTCAATAAGAAGGTCCAAGGGATACAGTAAACCTGAAGTGAAGCATCGGAATCTAAAACTGGACTCACAGGAGAGGTTAAAATCATACAAAGTTAGAGTGTTAATCCTCTTGAATTAAGTCGGCATTGTGCCTTTTGTATTAAATTCGGATGCAATTTCCGTGTTTCAGCGTCAGTAAGAAGGTCCAAGGGATACAGTAAACCTATAGTGAAGCATTGGAATCTCAAACTGGACTCACAGGAGAGGTTCAAATCATAGAGAGTTAGAGTGTCAGTCCTCTTTTACTTAAGTCGGCAACGTGCATTTTGTATTACATACAGATACAATTTCTGTGTTTCATCGTCAATAAGAAGGTCAAAGGGATACAGTAAACCTGCAGTGAAGCATCGGAATCTACAACTAGACTCACAGGAGAGGTCCAAATCATAGAGAGTTAGGGTGTCAGTACTCTTGTATTTAAGTCGGCATTGTGCCTTTTGTATTAAATTCGGATGCAATTTCTGTGTTTCATCGTCAATTAGGAGGTCCAAGGTATACAGTAAACCTGTAGTGAAGCATCGGAATCTAAAACTGGACTCACAGGAGGGGTTCAAATCATAGAGATTTAGAGTGTCAGTCTTCTTGTACTAAGTCGGCATTGTGCCTTTTGTATTAAATTCGGAAGCAATTTCTGTGTCTCATCGTCAGTAAGAAGGTCCAAGGGATTTAGTAAACCTGAAGTGAAACATCGGAATCTATAACTGGACTCACAGGAGAGGTTCAAATCATAGAGAGTTAGAGTGTCAGTACTCTATTATTTAAGTCGGCATTGTGCCTTTTGTATTAAATTCGGATGCAATTTCTGCGTTTCATCGTCAATAAGACGGTCCAAGGGATACAGTCAACCTGAAGTGAAGCATCGTAATCTAAAACTGGACTCACAGGAGAGGTTCAACTCATAGAGAGTTAGAGTGACTGTCCTTTTGTACGTAAGACGGCATTGTGCCTTTTGTATTAAATTCGGATGCAATTTCTGTGTATCATCGTCAATAAGATGGTCCAAGGGATACAGTAAACCTCTAGTGAAGCATCGGAGTCTACAACTGGAATCACAGGAGAGGTAAAATCATAGAGAGTTAGGGTGTCGGAACTCTTGTATTTAAGTCGGCATTGTGCCTTTTGTATTAAATTCGGATGCAATTTCTGTGTTTCATCGTCAATAAGAAGGTCCAAGGGATACAATAAACCTGAAGTGAAGCATCGGAATCTAAAACTGGACTCACACTGGAGGTTCAAATCATAGAGAGTTAGAGTGTCAGTCCTTTTGTACTTAAGACGGCATTGTGCCTTTTGTATTAAATTCGGATGCAATTTCTGTGTGTCATCGTCAATACGAACGTCCATGTGATACAGTAAACCTGAAGTGAAGCATCGGAATTCTAAAAGTGGACTCAGAGGAGAGGTTCAAATCATAGAGAGTTAGAGTGTCAGCCCTCTTTTACTTAAGTCGGCATTTTGCTTTTTGTATTAAATTCGGATGCAATTTCTGTGTTTCATAGTCAATAAGAAGGTCCAAGGGATACAGTAAACCTGAAGTGAAGCATCGGAATCTAAAACTGGACTCACAGGAGAGGTTAAAATCATACAAAGTTAGAGTGTTAATCCTCTTGAATTAAGTCGGCATTGTGCCTTTTGTATTAAATTCGGATGCAATTTCCGTGTTTCAGCGTCAGTAAGAAGGTCCAAGGGATACAGTAAACCTATAGTGAAGCATTGGAATCTCAAACTGGACTCACAGGAGAGGTTCAAATCATAGAGAGTTAGAGTGTCAGTCCTCTTTTACTTAAGTCGGCAACGTGCATTTTGTATTACATACAGATACAATTTCTGTGTTTCATCGTCAATAAGAAGGTCAAAGGGATACAGTAAACCTGCAGTGAAGCATCGGAATCTACAACTAGACTCACAGGAGAGGTCCAAATCATAGAGAGTTAGGGTGTCAGTACTCTTGTATTTAAGTCGGCATTGTGCCTTTTGTATTAAATTCGGATGCAATTTCTGTGTTTCATCGTCAATTAGGAGGTCCAAGGTATACAGTAAACCTGTAGTGAAGCATCGGAATCTAAAACTGGACTCACAGGAGGGGTTCAAATCATAGAGATTTAGAGTGTCAGTCTTCTTGTACTAAGTCGGCATTGTGCCTTTTGTATTAAATTCGGAAGCAATTTCTGTGTCTCATCGTCAGTAAGAAGGTCCAAGGGATTTAGTAAACCTGAAGTGAAACATCGGAATCTATAACTGGACTCACAGGAGAGGTTCAAATCATAGAGAGTTAGAGTGTCATTCCTTTTGTACTTAAGTCGGCATTGTGTCTGTTTTATTGAATTCGGACGCAATATCTGTGTTTCATCGTCAGTAAGAAGGTCCCAGGGATACAGTACACCAGAAGTGAAGCATCGGAATTTAAAACTGGACTCACAGGAGAGGTTCAAATTATAGAAAGTTAGAGTGTAAGTCCTCTTGTACTTAAGTCATCATTGTGCATATTGTATTAAATTCGGATGCAATTTCTGTGTTTCATCGTCAATTAGAAGGTCCAAGGGAAACAGTAAACCTGTAGTGAAGCATCAGAATCTAAAACTGGACTCACTGGAGGGGTTCAAATCATAGAGATTTAGAGTGTCAGTCTTCTTGTACTAAGTCGGCATTGTGCCTTTTGTATTAAATTCGGAAGCAATTTCTGTGTCTCATCGTCAATAAGAAGGTCCAAGTGATACAGTAAACCTGAAGTGAAACATCGGAATCTATAACTGGACTCACAGGAGAGGTTCAAATCATAGAGAGTTAGAGTGTCATTCCTTTTGTACTTATGTCGGCATTGTGCCTTTGTATTAAATTTGGATGCAATTTCTGTGTTTCATCGTCAATTAGAAGGTCCAAGGGATACAGTAAACCAGAAGTGAGGCATCGGAATCTAAAACTGGACTCACAGGAGAGGTTCAAATCATAGAAAGTTAGAAAGTCAGTCCTCTTATACTTAAGTCGGAATTGTGCCTTTTGTATTAAATTCGGATGCAATTTCTGTGTTTCATCGTCAATAAGAAGGTCCAAGGGAGACAGTAAACCTGAAGTGAAGCATCGGAATCTAAAACTGGACTCACAGGAGAGGTTCAAATCATAGAGATTTAGAGTATCATTACTCTTGTATTTAAGTCGGCATTGTGCCATTTGTGTTAAATTCGGATGCAATTTCTGTGTTTCATCGTCAACAAGAAGGTCCAAGGGAGACAGTAAACCTGAAGCGAAGCATCGGAATCTAAAACTGGACTCACAGGAGAGGTTCAAATCATAGAAAGTAAGAGTGTCAGTCCTCTTGTACTTAAGACGGCATTGTGCCTTTTGTATTAAATTCGAATGCAATTTCTGTCTTTCATCGACAATGAGAAGGTCCAAGGGATACAGTAAACCTGAAGTGAAGCATCGGAATCTAAAACTGGACTCAAAGGAGAGGTTCAAATCATAGAGAGTTAGAGTGTCATTCCTTTTGTACTTAAGTCGGCATTGTGTCTGTTTTATTGAATTCGGACGCAATATCTGTGTTTCATCGTCAGTAGGAAGGTCCCAGGGATACAGTACACCAGAAGTGAAGCATCGGAATCTAAAACTGGACTCACAGGAGAGGTTCAAATTATAGAAAGTTAGAGTGTCAGCCCTCTTGTACTTAAGTCATCATTGTGCATATTGTATTAAATTCGGATGCAATTTCTGTGTTTCATCGACAATAAGAAGGTCCAAGGGATACAGTAAACCTGAAGTGAAGCATCGGAATCTAAAACTGGATTCACAGGAGAGGTTCTAATCATAGAGAGTTAGAGTGTCAGTCCTCTTGTACTTAAGTCAGCATTGTGCCTTTTGTATTAAATTCGGATGCAATGACTGTGTTTCATCGTCAATAAGAAAACCAAGGGATACAGTAAACCTGAAGTGAAACATCGGAATCTAAAACTGGACTCAGAGCAGAGGTAAAAATCAGAGAAAGTTAGTGTGCCAGTCCTCTTGTACTTAAGTCGGCATTGTGCCCTTTGTATTAAATTCGGATGCAATTTCTGTGTTTCATCGTCAATTAGAAGGTCCAAGGGATACAGTAAACCTGTAGTGAAGCATCGGAATCTAAAACTGGACTCACAGGAATGGTTCAAATCATAGTGATTTAGAGTGTCAGTCTTCTTGTACTAAGTCGGCATTGTGCCTTTTGTATTAAATTCGGAAGCAATTTCTGTGTCTCATCGTCAATAAGAAGGTCCAAGTGATACAGTAAACCTGAAGTGAAACATCGGAATCTATAACTGGACTCACAGGAGAGGTTCAAATCATAGAGAGTTAGAGTGTCATTCCTTTTGTACTTAAGTCGGCACTGTGTCTGTTTTATTGAATTCGGACGCAATATCTGTGTTTCATCGTCAGTAAGAAGGTCCCAGGGATACAGTACACCAGAAGTGAAGCATCGGAATCTAAAACTGGACTCACAGGAGAGGTTCAAATTATAGAAAGTTAGAGTGTCAGTCCTCTTGTACTTAAGTCATCATTGTGCATATTGTATTAAATTCGGATGCAATTTCTGTGTTTCATCGACAATAAGAGGGTCCAAGGGATACAGTAAACCTGAAGTGAAGCATCGGAATCTAAAACTGGATTCACAGGAGAGGTTCTAATCATAGAGAGTTAGAGTGTCAGTCCTCTTGTACTTAAGTCAGCATTGTGCCTTTTGTATTAAATTCGGATGCAATGTCTGTGTTTCATCGTCAATAAGAAAGTCCAAGGGATACAGTAAACCTGAAGTGAAGCATCGGAATCAAAAACTGGACTCAGAGCAGAGGTAAAAATCAGAGAAAGTTAGTGTGCCAGTCCTCTTGTACTTAAGTCGGCATTGTGCCTTTTGTATTAAATTCGGATGCAATTTCTGTGTTTCATCGTCAATTAGAAGGTCCAAGGGATACAGTAAACCTGTAGTGAAGCATCAGAATCTAAAACTGGACTCACTGGAGGGGTTCAAATCATAGAGATTTAGAGTGTCAGTCTTCTTGTACTAAGTCGGCATTGTGCCTTTTGTATTAAATTCGGAAGCAATTTCTGTGTCTCATCGTCAATAAGAAGTTCCAAGTGATACAGTAAACCTGAAGTGAAACATCGGAATCTATAACTGGACTCACAGGAGAGGTTCAAATCATAGAGAGTTAGAGTGTCATTCCTTTTGTACTTATGTCGGCATTGTGCCTTTGTATTAAATTTGGATGCAATTTCTGTGTTTCATCGTCAATTAGAAGGTCCAAGGGATACAGTAAACCAGAAGTGAGGCATCGGAATCTAAAACTGGACTCACAGGAGAGGTTCAAATCATAGAAAGTTAGAAAGTCAGTCCTCTTATACTTAAGTCGGAATTGTGCCTTTTGTATTAAATTCGGATGCAATTTCTGTGTTTCATCGTCAATAAGAAGGTCCAAGGGAGACAGTAAACCTGAAGTGAAGCATCGGAATCTAAAACTGGACTCACAGGAGAGGTTCAAATCATAGAGATTTAGAGTATCATTACTCTTGTATTTAAGTCGGCATTGTGCCATTTGTGTTAAATTCGGATGCAATTTCTGTGTTTCATCTTCAACAAGATGGTCCAAGGGAGACAGTAAACCTGAAGCGAAGCATCGGAATCTAAAACTGGACTCACAGGAGAGGTTCAAATCATAGAAAGTAAGAGTGTCAGTCCTCTTGTACTTAAGACGGCATTGTGCCTTTTGTATTAAATTCGAATGCAATTTCTGTCTTTCATCGACAATGAGAAGGTCCAAGGGATACAGTAAACCTGAAGTGAAGCATCGGAATCTAAAACTGGACTCACAGGAGAGGTTCAAATCATAGAGAGTTAGAGTGTCATTCCTTTTGTACTTAAGTCGGCATTGTGTCTGTTTTATTGAATTCGGACGCAATATCTGTGTTTCATCGTCAGTAGGAAGGTCCCAGGGATACAGTACACCAGAAGTGTAGCATCGGAATCTAAAACTGGACTCACAGGAGAGGTTCAAATTATAGAAAGTTAGAGTGTCAGTCCTCTTGTACTTAAGTCATCATTGTGCATATTGTATTAAATTCGGATGCAATTTCTGTGTTTCATCGACAATAAGAAGGTCCAAGGGATACAGTAAACCTGAAGTGAAGCATCGGAATCTAAAACTGGATTCACAGGAGAGGTTCTAATCATAGAGAGTTAGAGTGTCAGTCCTCTTGTACTTAAGTCAGCATTGTGCCTTTTGTATTAAATTCGGATGCAATGACTGTGTTTCATAGTCAATAAGAAAAACCAAGGGATACAGTAAACCTGAAGTGAAGCATCGGAATCTAAAACTGGACTCAGAGCAGAGGTAAAAATCAGAGAAAGTTAGTGTGCCAGTCCTCTTGTACCTAAGTCGGCATTGTGCCCTTTGTATTAAATTCGGATGCAATTTCTGTGTTTCATCGTCAATTAGAAGGTCCAAGGGATACAGTAAACCTGTAGTGAAGCATCGGAATCTAAAACTGGACTCACAGGAATGGTTCAAATCATAGTGATTTAGAGTGTCAGTCTTCTTGTACTAAGTCGGCATTGTGCCTCTTGTATTAAATTCGGAAGCAATTTCTGTGTCTCATCGTCAATAAGAAGGTCCAAGTGATACAGTAAACCTGAAGTGAAACATCGGAATCTATAACTGGACTCACAGGAGAGGTTCAAATCATAGAGAGTTAGAGTGTCATTCCTTTTGTACTTAAGTCGGCACTGTGTCTGTTTTATTGAATTCGGACGCAATATCTGTGTTTCATCGTCAGTAAGAAGGTCCCAGGGATACAGTACACCAGAAGTGAAGCATCGGAATCTAAAACTGGACTCACAGGAGAGGTTCAAATTATAGAAAGTTAGAGTGTCAGTCCTCTTGTACTTAAGTCATCATTGTGCATATTGTATTAAATTCGGATGCAATTTCTGTGTTTCATCGACAATAAGAAGGTCCAAGGGATACAGTAAACCTGAAGTGAAGCATCGGAATCTAAAACTGGATTCACAGGAGAGGTTCAAATCATAGAGATTTAGAGTGTCAGTCCTCTTGTACTTAAGTCAGCATTGTGCCTTTTGTATTAAATTCGGATGCAATGTCTGTGGTTCATCGTCAATAAGAAAGTCCAAGGGATACAGTAAACCTGAAGTGAAGCACCGGAATCTCAAAACTGGACTCAGAGGAGAGGTAAAAATCAGAGAAAGTTAGTGTGTCAGTCCTCTTGTAGTTAAGTCGGCATTGTGCCTTTTGTATTAAATTCGGATGCAATTTCTGTGTTTCATCGTCAATAAGAAGGTCCAAGGAATACAGTAAACCTGAAGTGAAGCTTCGGAATCTAAAACTGGACTCACGGGAGAGTTTCAAATCATTGAAAGTTATAGTGTCAGTCCTCTTGTACTTAAGTCAGCATTGTGCGTTTTGTATTAAATTCGGATGCACTTTCTGTGTTTCATCGTGATTAAGAAGGTCCAAGGGATACAGGAAACCTGAAGTGAAGCATCGGAATCTAAAACTGGATTCACAGGCGAGGTTCTAATCATAGAGAGTTAGAGTGTCAGTCCTCTTGTACTTAAGTCAGCATTGTGCCTTTTGTATTAAATTCGGATGCAAAGTCTGTGTTTCATCGTCAATAAGAAAGTCCAAGGGATACAGTAAATCTGAAGTGAAGCATCGGAATCTAAAACTGGACTCAGAGCAGAGGTAAAAATCAGAGAAAGTTAGTGTGCCAGTCCTCTTGTACTTAAGTCGGCATTGTGCCTTTTGTATTAAATTCGGATGCAATTTCTGTGTTTCATCGTCAATTAGAAGGTCCAAGGGATACAGTAAACCTGTAGTGAAGCATCGGAATCTAAAACTGGACTCACAGGAGGGGTTCAAATCATAGAGATTTAGAGTGTCAGTCTTCTTGTACTAAGTCGGCATTGTGCCTTTTGTATTAAATTCGGAAGCAATTTCTGTGTCTCATCGTCAATAAGAAGGTCCAAGTGATACAGTAAACCTGAAGTGAAACATCGGAATCTATAACTGGACTCACAGGAGAGGTTCAAATCATAGAGAGTTAGAGTGTCATTCCTTTTGTACTTATGTCGGCATTGTGCCTTTGTATTAAATTTGGATGCAATTTCTGTGTTTCATCGTCAATTAGAAGGTCCAAGGGATACAGTAAACCAGAAGTGAGGCATCGGAATCTAAAACTGGACTCACAGGAGAGGTTCAAATCATAGAAAGTTAGAAAGTCAGTCCTCTTATACTTAAGTCGGAATTGTGCCTTTTGTATTAAATTCGGATGCAATTTCTGTGTTTCATCGTCAATAAGAAGGTCCAAGGGAGACAGTAAACCTGAAGTGAAGCATCGGAATCTAAAACTGGACTCACAGGAGAGGTTCAAATCATAGAGATTTAGAGTATCATTACTCTTGTATTTAAGTCGGCATTGTGCCATTTGTGTTAAATTCGGATGCAATTTCTGTGTTTCATCGTCAACAAGAAGGTCCAAGGGAGACAGTAAACCTGAAGCGAAGCATCGGAATCTAAAACTGGACTCACAGGAGAGGTTCAAATCATAGAAAGTAAGAGTGTCAGTCCTCTTGTACTTAAGACGGCATTGTGCCTTTTGTATTAAATTCGAATGCAATTTCTGTCTTTCATCGACAATGAGAAGGTCCAAGGGATACAGTAAACCTGAAGTGAAGCATCGGAATCTAAAACTGGACTCACAGGAGAGGTTCAAATCATAGAGAGTTAGAGTGTCATTCCTTTTGTACTTAAGTCGGCATTGTGTCTGTTCTATTGAATTCGGACGCAATATCTGTGTTTCATCGTCAGTAGGAAGGTCCCAGGGATACAGTACACCAGAAGTGAAGCATCGGAATCTAAAACTGGACTCACAGGAGAGGTTCAAATTATAGAAAGTTAGAGTGTCAGTCCCCTTGTACTTAAGTCATCATTGTGCATATTGTATTAAATTCGGATGCAATTTCTGTGTTTTATCGACAATAAGAAGGTCCAAGGGATACAGTAAACCTGAAGTGAAGCATCGGAATCTAAAAATGGATTCACAGGAGAGGTTCTAATCATAGAGAGTTAGAGTGTCAGTCCTCTTGTACTTAAGTCAGCATTGTGCCTTTTGTATTAAATTCGGATGCAATGTCTGTGTTTCATCGTCAATAAGAAAGTCCAAGGGATACAGTAAACCTGAAGTGAAGCATCGGAATCTAAAACTGGACTCAGAGCAGAGGTAAAAATCAGAAAAAGTTAGTGTGCCAGTCCTCTTGTACTTAAGTCGGCATTGTGCCTTTTGTATTAAATTCGGATGCAATTTCTGTGTTTCATCGTCAATTAGAAGGTCCAAGGAATACAGTAAACCTGTAGTAAAGCATCGGAATCTAAAACTGGACTCACAGGAGGGTTTCAAATCATAGAGATTTAGAGTGTCAGTCTTCTTGTACTAAGTCGGCATTGTGCCTTTTGTATTATATTCGGAAGCAATTTCTGTGTCTCATCGTCAATAAGAAGGTCCAAGTGATACAGTAAACCTGAAGTGAAACATCGTAATCTATAACTGGACTCACAGGAGAGGTTCAAATCATAGAGACTTAGAGTGTCATTCCTTTTGTACTTAAGTCGGCATTGTGTCTGTTTTATTGCATTCGGACGCAATATCTGTGTTTCATCGTCAGTAACAAGGTCCCAGGGATACAGTACACCAGAAGTGAAGCATCGGAATCTAAAACTGGACTCACAGGAGAGGTTCAAATTATAGAAAGTTAGGGTGTCAGTCTTCTTGTACTTAAGTCATCATTGTGCATATTGTATTAAATTCGGATGCAATTTCTGTGTTTCATCGACAATAAGAAGGTCCAAGGGATACAGTAAACCTGAAGTGAAGCATCGGAATCTAAAACTGGATTCACAGGAGAGGTTCAAATCATAGAGAGTTAGAGTGTCAGTCCTCTTGTACTTAAGTCAGCATTGTGTCTTTTGTATTAAATTCGGATGCAATGTCTGTGTTTCATCGTCAATAAGAAAGTGCAAGGGATACAGTAAACCTGAAGTGAAGCATCGGAATCTCAAACTGGACTCAGAGGAGAGGTAAAAATCAGAGAAAGTTAGTGTGTCAGTCCTCTTGTACTTAAGTCGGCATTGTGCCTTTTGTATTAAATTCGGATGCAATTTCTGTGTTTCATCGTCAATAAGAAGGTCCAAGGGATACAGTAAACCTGAAGTGAAGCTTCGGAATCTAAAACTGGACTCACGGGAGAGTTTCAAATCATAGAATGTTATAGTGTCAGTCCTCTTGTACTTAAGTCAGCATTGTGCGTTTTGTATTAAATTCGGATGCACTTTCTGTGTTTCATCGTGATTAAGAAGGTCCAAGGGATACAGTAAACCTGAAGTGAAGCATCGGAATCTAAAACTGGACTCACAGGAGTGGTTCAAATCATAGAAAATTAGAGTGTCAGTCCTCTTGTACATAAGTCGGCATTGTGCGTTCTGTATTCAATTCGGATGCAATTTATGTGTTTCATCGTCCATAAGAAGGTCCAAGGGATACAGTAAAATTGTAGTGAAGCATCGAAATCTAAAACTGGACTCACAGGGGAGGTTCAAATCATAGAGTGTTAGAGTGTCAGTCCTGTTTTACTTAAGTCGGCATTGTGGCTTTTGTATTGAATTCGGATGCAATTTCTGTGTTTCATCGTCAATAAGAAGGTCCAAGGGATACAGTAAACCTGAAGTGAAGCATCGGAATCTAAAACTGGACTCACAGGAGGGGTTCAAATCATAGAACGTAAGAGTGTTAATCCTCTTGAATTAAGTCGGCATTGTGCCATTTTTATTACATTCGGATGCAATTTCCGTGTTTCATCGTCAGTAAGAAGGTCCAAGGGATACAGTAAAATTGTAGTGAAGCATCGGAATCTAAAACTGGACTCACAGGGGAGGTTCAAATCATAGAGTGTTAGAGTGTCAGTCCTGTTTTACTTAAGTCGGCATTGTAGCTTTTGTATTGAATTCGGATGCAATTTCTGTGTTTCATCGTCAATAAGAAGGTCCAAGGGATACAGTAAACCTGAAGTGAAGCATCGGAATCTAAAACTGGACTCACAGGAGGGGTTCAAATCATAGAACGTAAGAGTGTTAATCCTCTTGAATTAAGTCGGCATTGTGCCATTTTTATTAAATTCGGATGCAATTTCCGTGTTTCATCGTCAGTAAGAAGGTCCAAGGGATACATTAAACCTATAGTGAAGCATCGGAATCTCAAACTGGACTCACAGGAGAGGTTCAAATCATAGAGAGTTAGAGTGACAGTCCTCTTTTACTTCAGTCGGCATCGTGCATTTTGTATTAAATTCAGATACAATTTACGGGTTTCATCGTCAATAACATGGTCCAAAGGATACAATAACCTGAAGTGAAGCGTCGGAAAATAAAACTGGACTCACTGGAGAGGTTCAAATCAGAGAGAGTTAGAGTGTCAGTACTCTTTTACTTAAGTCGGCATTGTGCCTTTTGTATTAAATTCGGATGCAATTTCTGTGTTTCATCGTCAATTAGAAGGCCCAAGGGATACAGTAAAACTGTAGTGAAGCATCGGAATCTAAAACTGGACTCACAGGAGGGGTTCAAATCATAGAGATTTAGAGTGTCAGTCTTCTTGTACTATGTCGGCATTGTGCCTTTTGTATTAAATTCGGAAGCAATTTCTGTGTCTCATCGTCAATAAGAAGGTCCAAGTGAAACAGTAAACCTGAAGTGAAACATCGGAATCTATAACTGGACTCACAGGAGAGGTTCAAATCATAGAGAGTTAGAGTGTCATTCCTTTTGTACTTATGTCGGCATTGTGCCTTTGTATTAAATTTGGATGCAATTTCTGTGTTTCATCGTCAATTAGAAGGTCCAAGGGATACAGTAAACCTGAAGTGAAGCATCGGAATCTAAAACTGGACTCACAGGAGGGGTTCAAATCATAGAACGTAAGAGTGTTAATCCTCTTGAATTAAGTCGGAATTGTGCCTTTTGTATTAAATTCGGATGCAATTTCTGTGTTTCATCGTCAATAAGAAGGTCCAAGGGAGACAGTAAACCTGAAGTGAAGCATCGGAATCTAAAACTGGACTCACAGGAGAGGTTCAAATCATAGAGATTTAGAGTATCATTACTCTTGTATTTAAGTCGGCATTGTGCCATTTGTGTTAAATTCGGATGCAATTTCTGTGTTTCATCTTCAACAAGATGGTCCAAGGGAGACAGTAAACCTGAAGCGAAGCATCGGAATCTAAAACTGGACTCACAGGAGAGGTTCAAATCATAGAAAGTAAGAGTGTCAGTCCTCTTGTACTTAAGACGGCATTGTGCCTTTTGTATTAAATTCGAATGCAATTTCTGTCTTTCATCGACAATGAGAAGGTCCAAGGGATACAGTAAACCTATAGTGAAGCATCGGAATCTAAAACTGGACTCACAGGAGAGGTTCAAATCATAGAGAGTTAGAGTGTCATTCCTTTTGTACTTAAGTCGGCATTGTGTCTGTTTTATTGAATTCGGACGCAATATCTGTGTTTCATCGTCAGTAGGAAGGTCCCAGGGATACAGTACACCAGAAGTGTAGCATCGGAATCTAAAACTGGACTCACAGGAGAGGTTCAAATTATAGAAAGTTAGAGTGTCAGTCCTCTTGTACTTAAGTCATCATTGTGCATATTGTATTAAATTCGGATGCAATTTCTGTGTTTCATCGACAATAAGAAGGTCCAAGGGATACAGTAAACCTGAAGTGAAGCATCGGAATCTAAAACTGGATTCACAGGAGAGGTTCTAATCATAGAGAGTTAGAGTGTCAGTCCTCTTGTACTTAAGTCAGCATTGTGCCTTTTGTATTAAATTCGGATGCAATGACTGTGTTTCATAGTCAATAAGAAAAACCAAGGGATACAGTAAACCTGAAGTGAAGCATCGGAATCTAAAACTGGACTCAGAGCAGAGGTAAAAATCAGAGAAAGTTAGTGTGCCAGTCCTCTTGTACTTAAGTCGGCATTGTGCCCTTTGTATTAAATTCGGATGCAATTTCTGTGTTTCATCGTCAATTAGAAGGTCCAAGGGATACAGTAAACCTGTAGTGAAGCATCGGAATCTAAAACTGGACTCACAGGAATGGTTCAAATCATAGTGATTTAGAGTGTCAGTCTTCTTGTACTAAGTCGGCATTGTGCCTCTTGTATTAAATTCGGAAGCAATTTCTGTGTCTCATCGTCAATAAGAAGGTCCAAGTGATACAGTAAACCTGAAGTGAAACATCGGAATCTATAACTGGACTCACAGGAGAGGTTCAAATCATAGAGAGTTAGAGTGTCATTCCTTTTGTACTTAAGTCGGCACTGTGTCTGTTTTATTGAATTCGGACGCAATATCTGTGTTTCATCGTCAGTAAGAAGGTCCCAGGGATACAGTACACCAGAAGTGAAGCATCGGAATCTAAAACTGGACTCACAGGAGAGGTTCAAATTATAGAAAGTTAGAGTGTCAGTCCTCTTGTACTTAAGTCATCATTGTGCATATTGTATTAAATTCGGATGCAATTTCTGTGTTTCATCGACAATAAGAAGGTCCAAGGGATACAGTAAACCTGAAGTGAAGCATCGGAATCTAAAACTGGATTCACAGGAGAGGTTCAAATCATAGAGATTTAGAGTGTCAGTCCTCTTGTACTTAAGTCAGCATTGTGCCTTTTGTATTAAATTCGGATGCAATGTCTGTGGTTCATCGTCAATAAGAAAGTCCAAGGGATACAGTAAACCTGAAGTGAAGCACCGGAATCTCAAAACTGGACTCAGAGGAGAGGTAAAAATCAGAGAAAGTTAGTGTGTCAGTCCTCTTGTAGTTAAGTCGGCATTGTGCCTTTTGTATTAAATTCGGATGCAATTTCTGTGTTTCATCGTCAATAAGAAGGTCCAAGGAATACAGTAAACCTGAAGTGAAGCTTCGGAATCTAAAACTGGACTCACGGGAGAGTTTCAAATCATTGAAAGTTATAGTGTCAGTCCTCTTGTACTTAAGTCAGCATTGTGCGTTTTGTATTAAATTCGGATGCACTTTCTGTGTTTCATCGTGATTAAGAAGGTCCAAGGGATACAGGAAACCTGAAGTGAAGCATCGGAATCTAAAACTGGATTCACAGGCGAGGTTCTAATCATAGAGAGTTAGAGTGTCAGTCCTCTTGTACTTAAGTCAGCATTGTGCCTTTTGTATTAAATTCGGATGCAAAGTCTGTGTTTCATCGTCAATAAGAAAGTCCAAGGGATACAGTAAATCTGAAGTGAAGCATCGGAATCTAAAACTGGACTCAGAGCAGAGGTAAAAATCAGAGAAAGTTAGTGTGCCAGTCCTCTTGTACTTAAGTCGGCATTGTGCCTTTTGTATTAAATTCGGATGCAATTTCTGTGTTTCATCGTCAATTAGAAGGTCCAAGGGATACAGTAAACCTGTAGTGAAGCATCGGAATCTAAAACTGGACTCACAGGAGGGGTTCAAATCATAGAGATTTAGAGTGTCAGTCTTCTTGTACTAAGTCGGCATTGTGCCTTTTGTATTAAATTCGGAAGCAATTTCTGTGTCTCATCGTCAATAAGAAGGTCCAAGTGATACAGTAAACCTGAAGTGAAACATCGGAATCTATAACTGGACTCACAGGAGAGGTTCAAATCATAGAGAGTTAGAGTGTCATTCCTTTTGTACTTATGTCGGCATTGTGCCTTTGTATTAAATTTGGATGCAATTTCTGTGTTTCATCGTCAATTAGAAGGTCCAAGGGATACAGTAAACCAGAAGTGAGGCATCGGAATCTAAAACTGGACTCACAGGAGAGGTTCAAATCATAGAAAGTTAGAAAGTCAGTCCTCTTATACTTAAGTCGGAATTGTGCCTTTTGTATTAAATTCGGATGCAATTTCTGTGTTTCATCGTCAATAAGAAGGTCCAAGGGAGACAGTAAACCTGAAGTGAAGCATCGGAATCTAAAACTTGACTCACAGGAGAGGTTCAAATCATAGAGATTTAGAGTATCATTACTCTTGTATTTAAGTCGGCATTGTGCCATTTGTGTTAAATTCGGATGCAATTTCTGTGTTTCATCGTCAACAAGAAGGTCCAAGGGAGACAGTAAACCTGAAGCGAAGCATCGGAATCTAAAACTGGACTCACAGGAGAGGTTCAAATCATAGAAAGTAAGAGTGTCAGTCCTCTTGTACTTAAGACGGCATTGTGCCTTTTGTATTAAATTCGAATGCAATTTCTGTCTTTCATCGACAATGAGAAGGTCCAAGGGATACAGTAAACCTGAAGTGAAGCATCGGAATCTAAAACTGGACTCACAGGAGAGGTTCAAATCATAGAGAGTTAGAGTGTCATTCCTTTTGTACTTAAGTCGGCATTGTGTCTGTTCTATTGAATTCGGACGCAATATCTGTGTTTCATCGTCAGTAGGAAGGTCCCAGGGATACAGTACACCAGAAGTGAAGCATCGGAATCTAAAACTGGACTCACAGGAGAGGTTCAAATTATAGAAAGTTAGAGTGTCAGTCCCCTTGTACTTAAGTCATCATTGTGCATATTGTATTAAATTCGGATGCAATTTCTGTGTTTTATCGACAATAAGAAGGTCCAAGGGATACAGTAAACCTGAAGTGAAGCATCGGAATCTAAAAATGGATTCACAGGAGAGGTTCTAATCATAGAGAGTTAGAGTGTCAGTCCTCTTGTACTTAAGTCAGCATTGTGCCTTTTGTATTAAATTCGGATGCAATGTCTGTGTTTCATCGTCAATAAGAAAGTCCAAGGGATACAGTAAACCTGAAGTGAAGCATCGGAATCTAAAACTGGACTCAGAGCAGAGGTAAAAATCAGAAAAAGTTAGTGTGCCAGTCCTCTTGTACTTAAGTCGGCATTGTGCCTTTTGTATTAAATTCGGATGCAATTTCTGTGTTTCATCGTCAATTAGAAGGTCCAAGGAATACAGTAAACCTGTAGTAAAGCATCGGAATCTAAAACTGGACTCACAGGAGGGTTTCAAATCATAGAGATTTAGAGTGTCAGTCTTCTTGTACTAAGTCGGCATTGTGCCTTTTGTATTATATTCGGAAGCAATTTCTGTGTCTCATCGTCAATAAGAAGGTCCAAGTGATACAGTAAACCTGAAGTGAAACATCGTAATCTATAACTGGACTCACAGGAGAGGTTCAAATCATAGAGACTTAGAGTGTCATTCCTTTTGTACTTAAGTCGGCATTGTGTCTGTTTTATTGCATTCGGACGCAATATCTGTGTTTCATCGTCAGTAACAAGGTCCCAGGGATACAGTACACCAGAAGTGAAGCATCGGAATCTAAAACTGGACTCACAGGAGAGGTTCAAATTATAGAAAGTTAGGGTGCCAGTCTTCTTGTACTTAAGTCATCATTGTGCATATTGTATTAAATTCGGATGCAATTTCTGTGTTTCATCGACAATAAGAAGGTCCAAGGGATACAGTAAACCTGAAGTGAAGCATCGGAATCTAAAACTGGATTCACAGGAGAGGTTCAAATCATAGAGAGTTAGAGTGTCAGTCCTCTTGTACTTAAGTCAGCATTGTGTCTTTTGTATTAAATTCGGATGCAATGTCTGTGTTTCATCGTCAATAAGAAAGTGCAAGGGATACAGTAAACCTGAAGTGAAGCATCGGAATCTCAAACTGGACTCAGAGGAGAGGTAAAAATCAGAGAAAGTTAGTGTGTCAGTCCTCTTGTACTTAAGTCGGCATTGTGCCTTTTGTATTAAATTCGGATACAATTTCTGTGTTTCATCGTCAATAAGAAGGTCCAAGGGATACAGTAAACCTGAAGTGAAGCTTCGGAATCTAAAACTGGACTCACGGGAGAGTTTCAAATCATAGAATGTTATAGTGTCAGTCCTCTTGTACTTAAGTCAGCATTGTGCGTTTTGTATTAAATTCGGATGCACTTTCTGTGTTTCATCGTGATTAAGAAGGTCCAAGGGATACAGTAAACCTGAAGTGAAGCATCGGAATCTAAAACTGGACTCACAGGAGTGGTTCAAATCATAGAAAATTAGAGTGTCAGTCCTCTTGTACATAAGTCGGCATTGTGCGTTCTGTATTCAATTCGGATGCAATTTATGTGTTTCATCGTCCATAAGAAGGTCCAAGGGATACAGTAAAATTGTAGTGAAGCATCGAAATCTAAAACTGGACTCACAGGGGAGGTTCAAATCATAGAGTGTTAGAGTGTCAGTCCTGTTTTACTTAAGTCGGCATTGTGGCTTTTGTATTGAATTCGGATGCAATTTCTGTGTTTCATCGTCAATAAGAAGGTCCAAGGGATACAGTAAACCTGAAGTGAAGCATCGGAATCTAAAACTGGACTCACAGGAGGGGTTCAAATCATAGAACGTAAGAGTGTTAATCCTCTTGAATTAAGTCGGCATTGTGCCATTTTTATTACATTCGGATGCAATTTCCGTGTTTCATCGTCAGTAAGAAGGTCCAAGGGATACAGTAAAATTGTAGTGAAGCATCGGAATCTAAAACTGGACTCACAGGGGAGGTTCAAATCATAGAGTGTTAGAGTGTCAGTCCTGTTTTACTTAAGTCGGCATTGTAGCTTTTGTATTGAATTCGGATGCAATTTCTGTGTTTCATCGTCAATAAGAAGGTCCAAGGGATACAGTAAACCTGAAGTGAAGCATCGGAATCTAAAACTGGACTCACAGGAGGGGTTCAAATCATAGAACGTAAGAGTGTTAATCCTCTTGAATTAAGTCGGCATTGTGCCATTTTTATTAAATTCGGATGCAATTTCCGTGTTTCATCGTCAGTAAGAAGGTCCAAGGGATACATTAAACCTATAGTGAAGCATCGGAATCTCAAACTGGACTCACAGGAGAGGTTCAAATCATAGAGAGTTAGAGTGACAGTCCTCTTTTACTTCAGTCGGCATCGTGCATTTTGTATTAAATTCAGATACAATTTACGGGTTTCATCGTCAATAACATGGTCCAAAGGATACAATAACCTGAAGTGAAGCGTCGGAAAATAAAACTGGACTCACTGGAGAGGTTCAAATCAGAGAGAGTTAGAGTGTCAGTACTCTTTTACTTAAGTCGGCATTGTGCCTTTTGTATTAAATTCGGATGCAATTTCTGTGTTTCATCGTCAATTAGAAGGCCCAAGGGATACAGTAAAACTGTAGTGAAGCATCGGAATCTAAAACTGGACTCACAGGAGGGGTTCAAATCATAGAGATTTAGAGTGTCAGTCTTCTTGTACTATGTCGGCATTGTGCCTTTTGTATTAAATTCGGAAGCAATTTCTGTGTCTCATCGTCAATAAGAAGGTCCAAGTGAAACAGTAAACCTGAAGTGAAACATCGGAATCTATAACTGGACTCACAGGAGAGGTTCAAATCATAGAGAGTTAGAGTGTCATTCCTTTTGTACTTATGTCGGCATTGTGCCTTTGTATTAAATTTGGATGCAATTTCTGTGTTTCATCGTCAATTAGAAGGTCCAAGGGATACAGTAAACCAGAAGTGAGGCATCGGAATCTAAAACTGGACTCACAGGAGAGGTTCAAATCATAGAAAGTTAGAAAGTCAGTCCTCTTATACTTAAGTCATCATTGTGCATATTGTATTAAATTCGGATGCAATTTCTGTGTTTCATCGGCAATAAGAAGGTCCAAGGGATACAGTAAACCTGAAGTGAAGCATCGGAATCTAAAACTGGATTCACAGGAGAGGTTCTAATCATAGAGAGTTAGAGTGTCAGTCCTCTTGTACTTAAGTCAGCATTGTGCCTTTTGTATTAAATTCGGATGCAATGTCTGTGTTTCATCGTCAATAAGAAGGTCCAAGGGATACAGTAAATCTGAAGTGAAGCGTTGGAAAATAAAACTGGACTCACTGGAGAGGTTCAAATCACAGAGAGTTAGAGTGTCAGTACTCTTTTACTTAAGTCGGCATTGTGCCTTTTGTATTAAATTCGAATGCAATTTCTGTCTTTCATCGACAATGAGAAGGTCCAAGGGATACAGTAAACCTGAAGTGAAGCATCGGAATCTAAAACTGGACTCACAGGAGAGGTTCAAATCATGGAGAGTTAGAGTGTCATTCCTTTTGTACTTAAGTCGGCATTGTGTCTGTTTTATTGAATTCGGACGCAATATCTGTGTTTCATCGTCAGTAGGAAGGTCCCAGGGATACAGTACACCAGAAGTGAAGCATCGGAATCTAAAACTGGACTCACAGGAGAGGTTCAAATTATAGAATGTTAGAGTGTCAGTCCTCTTGTACTTAAGTCATCATTGTGCATATTGTATTAAATTCGGATGCAATTTCTGTGTTTCATCGACAATAAGAAGGTCCAAGGGATACAGTAAACCTGAAGTGAAGCATCGGAATCTAAAACTGGATTCACAGGAGAGGTTCTAATCATAGAGAGTTAGAGTGTCAGTCCTCTTGTACTTAAGTCAGCATTGTGCCTTTTGTATTAAATTCGGATGCAATGTCTGTGTTTCATCGTCAATAAGAAAGTCCAAGGGATACAGTAAACCTGAAGTGAAGCATCGGAATCTAAAACTGGACTCAGAGCAGAGGTAAAAATCAGAGAAAGTTAGTGTGCCAGTCCTCTTGTACTTAAGTCGGCATTGTGCCTTTTGTAGTAAATTCGGATGCAATTTCTGTCTTTCATCGTCAATTAGAAGGTCCAAGGGATACAGTAAACCTGTAGTGAAGCATCGGAATCTAAAACTGGACTCACAGGAGGGGTTCAAATCATAGAGATTTTGAGTGTCAGTCTTCTTGTACTAAGTCGGCATTGTGCCTTTTGTATTAAATTCGGAAGCAATTTCTGTGTCTCATCGTCAATAAGAAGGTCCAAGTGATACAGTAAACCTGAAGTGAAACATCGGAATCTATAACTGGACTCACAGGAGAGGTTCAAATCATAGAGAGTTAGAGTGTCATTCCTTTTGTACTTAAGTCGGCATTGTGTCTGTTTTATTGAATTCGGACGCAATATCTGTGTTTCATCGTCAGTAAGAAGGTCCCAGGGATACAGTACACCAGAAGTGAAGCATCGGAATCTAAAACTGGACTCACAGGAGAGGTTCAAATTATAGAAAGTTAGAGTGTCAGTCCTCTTGTACTAAAGTCAGCATTGTGCCTTTTGTATTAAATTCGGATGCAATGTCTGTGTTTCATCGTCAATAAGAAAGTCCAAGGGATACAGTAAACCTGAAGTGAAGCATCGGAATCTCAAACTGGACTCAGAGGAGAGGTAAAAATCAGAGAAAGTTAGTGTGTCAGTCCTCTTGTACTTAAGTCGGCATTGTGCCTTTTGTATTAAATTCGGATGCAATTTCTGTGTTTCATCGTCAATAAGAAGGTCCAAGGGATACAGTAAACCTGAAGTGAAGCTTCGGAATCTAAAACTGGACTCACGGGAGAGTTTCAAATCATAGAAAGTTATAGTGTCAGTCCTCTTGTACTTAAGTCAGCATTGTGCGTTTTGTATTAAATTCGGATGCACTTTCTGTGTTTCATCGTGATTAAGAAGGTCCAAGGGATACAGTAAACCTGAAGTGAAGCATCGGAATCTAAAACTGGACTCACAGGAGAGGTTCAAATCATAGAAAATTAGAGTGTCAGTCCTCTTGTACATAAGTCGGCATTGTGCGTTCTGTATTCAATTCGGATGCAATTTATGTGTTTCATCGTCCATAAGAACGTCCAAGGGATACAGTAAAATTGTAGTGAAGCATCGGAATCTAAAACTGGACTCACAGGGGAGGTTCAAATCATAGAGTGTTAGAGTGTCAGTCCTGTTTTACTTAAGTCGGCATTGTGGCTTTTGTATTGAATTCGGATGCAATTTCTGTGTTTCATCGTCAATAAGAAGGTCCAAGGGATACAGTAAACCTGAAGTGAAGCATCGGAATCTAAAACTGGACTCACAGGAGGGGTTCAAATCATAGAACGTAAGAGTGTTAATCCTCTTGAATTAAGTCGGCATTGTGCCATTTGTATTAAATTCGGATGCAATTTCCGTGTTTCATCGTCAGTAAGAAGGTCCAAGGGATACATTAAACCTATAGTGAAGCATCGGAATCTCAAACTGGACTCACAGGAGAGGTTCAAATCATAGAGAGTTAGAGTGACAGTCCTCTTTTACTTCAGTCGGCATCGTGCATTTTGTATTAAATTCAGATACAATTTACGTGTTTCATCGTCAACAAGAAGGTCCAAGGGATACAGTAAACCTGAAGTGAAGCGTCGGAAAATAAAACTGGACTCACTGGAGAGGTTCAAATCACAGAGAGTTAGAGTGTCAGTACTCTTTTACTTAAGTCGGCATTGTGCCTTTTGTATTAAATTCGGATGCAATTTCTGGGTTTCATCGTCAATAAGACGGACCAAGAGATACAGTAAACCTGAAATGAAGCATCGGATTCTAAAACTGGACTCACAGGAGAGGTTCAAATCATAGAGAGTTAGAGTGTCATTCCTTTTGTACTTAAGTCGGCATTGTGTCTGTTTTATTGAATTCGGACGCAATATCTGTGTTTCATCGTCAGTAGGAAGGTCCCAGGGATACAGTACACCAGAAGTGAAGCATCGGAATCTAAAACTGGACTCACAGGAGAGGTTCAAATTATAGAAAGTTAGAGTGTCAGTCCTCTTGTACTTAAGTCATCATTGTGCATATTGTATTAAATTCGGATGCAATTTCTGTGTTTCATCGACAATAAGAAGGTCCAAGGGATACAGTAAACCTGAAGGGAAGCATCGGAATCTAAAACTGGACTCACAGGAGAGGTTCAAATCAGAGAGAGTTAGAGTGTCATTCCTTTTGTACTTAAGTCGCCATTGTGTCTGTTTTATTGAATTCGGACGCAATATCTGTGTTTCATCGTCAGTAGGAAGGTCCCAGGGATACAGTACACCAGAAGTGAAGCATCGGAATCTAAAACTGGACTCACAGGAGAGGTTCAAATTATAGAAAGTTAGAGTGTCAGTCCTCTTGTACTTAAGTCATCATTGTGCATATTGTATTAAATTCGGATGCAATTTCTGTGTTTCATTGTCAACAAGAAGGTCCAAGGGATACAGTAAACCAGAAGTGAGGCATCGGAATCTAAAACTGGACTCACAGGAGAGGTTCAAATCATAGAACGTAAGAGTGTTAATCCTCTTGAATTAAGTCGGCATTGTGCCATTTGTATTAAATTCGGATGCAATTTCCGTGTTTCATCGTCAGTAAGAAGGTATAAGGGATACATTAAACCTATAGTGAAGCATCGGAATCTCAAACTGGACTCACAGGAGAGGTTCAAATCATAGAGAGTTAGAGTGACAGTCCTCTTTTACTTCAGTCGGCATCGTGCATTTTGTATTAAATTCAGATACAATTTACGTGTTTCATCGTCAAGAAGAAGGTCCAAGGGATACAGTAAACCTGAAGTGAAGCGTCGGAAAATAAAACTGGACTCACTGGAGAGGTTCAAATCACAGAGAGTTAGAGTGTCAGTACTCTTTTACTTAAGTCGGCATTGTGCCTTTTGTATTAAATTCGGATGCAATTTCTGGGTTTCATCGTCAATAAGACGGCCCAAGGAATACAGTAAACCTGAAATGAAGCATCGGATTCTAAATCTGGCCTCACAGGAGAGGTTCAAAACATAGAGAGTTACAGTGTCAGTCCTCTTGTACTTATGTCGGCATTGTGCCTTTGTATTAAATTTGGATACAATTTCTGTGTTTCATCGTCAATTAGAAGGTCCAAGGGATACAGTAAACCAGAAGTGAGGCATCGGAATCTAAAACTGGACTCACAGGAGAGGTTCAAATCATAGAAAGTTAGAAAGTCAGTCCTCTTATACTTAAGTCGGAATTGTGACTTTTGTATTAAATTCGGATGCAATTTCTGTGTTTCATCGTCAATAAGAAGGTCCAAGGGAGACAGTAAACCTGAAGTGAAGCATCGGAATCTAAAACTGGACTCACAGGAGAGGTTCAAATCATAGAGATTTAGAGTATCAGTACTCTTGTATTTAAGTCGGCATTCTGCCATTTGTATTAAATTCGGATGCAATTTCTGTGTTTCATCGTCAACAAGAAGGTCCAAGGGAGACAGTAAACATGAAGCGAAGCATCGGAATCTAAAACTGGACTCACAGGAGAGGTTCAAATCATAGAGAGTTAGAGTGTCATTCCTTTTGTACTTAAATCCGCATTGTGTCTGTTTTATTGAATTCGGACGCAATATCTGTGTTTCATGGTCAGTAAGAAGGTCCCAGGGATACAGTACACCAGAAGTGAAGCATCGGAATCTAAAACTGGACTCACAGGAGAGGTTCAAATTATAGAAAGTTAGAGTGTCAGTCCTCTTGTACTTAAGTCATCATTGTGCATATTGTATTAAATTCGGATGCAATTTCTGTGTTTCATCGACAATAAGAAGGTCCAAGGGATACAGTAAACCTGAAGTGAAGCATCGGAATCTAAAACTGGATTCGCAGGAGAGGTTCAAATCATAGAGAGTTAGAGTGTCAGTCCTCTTGTACTTAAGTCAGCATTGTGCCTTTTGTATTAAATTCGGATGCAATGTCTGTGTTTCATCGTCAATAAGAAAGTCAAAGGGATACAGTAAACCTGAAGTGAAGCATCGGAATCTCAAACTGGACTCAGAGGAGAGGTAAAAATCAGAGAAAGTTAGTGTGTCAGTCCTCTTGTACTTAAGTCGGCATTGTGCCTTTTGTATTAAATTCGGATGCAATTTCTGTGTTTCATCGTCAATAAGAAGGTCCAAGGGATACAGTAAACCTGAAGTGAAGCTTCGGAATCTAAAACTGGACTCACGGGAGAGTTTCAAATCATAGAAAGTTATAGTGTCAGTCCTCTTGTACTTAAGTCAGCATTGTGCGTTTTGTATTAAATTCGGATGCACTTTCTGTGTTTCATCGTGATTAAGAAGGTCCAAGGGATACAGTAAACCTGAAATGAAGCATCGGATCCTAAAACTGGCCTCACAGGAGAGGTTCAAATCATAGAGAGTTACAGTGTCAGTCCTCTTGTACTAAGTCGGCATTGTGCCTTTTGTATTAAATTCGGAAGCAATTTCTGTGTCTCATTGTCAATAAGAAGGTCCAAGTGATACAGTAAACCTGAAGTGAAACATCGGAATCTATAACTGGACTCACAGGAGAGGTTCAAATCATAGAGAGTTAGAGTGTCATTCCTTTTGTACTTATGTCGGCATTGTGCCTTTGTATTAAATTTGGTAGCAATTTCTGTGTTTCATCGTCAATTAGAAGGTCCAAGGGATACAGTAAACCAGAAGTGAGGCATCGGAATCTAAAACTGGACTCACAGGAGAGGTTCAAATCATAGAAAGTTAGAAAGTCAGTCCTCTTATACTTAAGTCGGAATTGTGCCTTTTGTATTAAATTCGGATGCAATTTCTGTGTTTCATCGTCAATAAGAAGGTCCAAGGGAGACAGTAAACCTGAAGTGAAGCATCGGAATCTAAAACTGGACTCACAGGAGAGGTTCAAATCATAGAGATTTAGAGTATCATTACTCTTGTATTTAAGTCGGCATTGTGCCATTTGTGTTAAATTCGGATGCAATTTCTGTGTTTCATCGTCAACAAGAAGGTCCAAGGGAGACAGTAAACCTGAAGCGAAGCATCGGAATCTAAAACTGGACTCACAGGAGAGGTTCAAATCATAGAAAGTAAGAGTGTCAGTCCTCTTGTACTTAAGACGGCATTGTGCCTTTTGTATTAAATTCGAATGCAATTTCTGTCTTTCATCGACAATGAGAAGGTCCAAGGGATACAGTAAACCTGAAGTGAAGCATCGGAATCTAAAACTGGACTCACAGGAGAGGTTCAAATCATAGAGAGTTAGAGTGTCATTCCTTTTGTACTTAAGTCGGCATTGTGTCTGTTTTATTGAATTCGGACGCAATATCTGTGTTTCATCGTCAGTAGGAAGGTCCCAGGGATACAGTACACCAGAAGTGAAGCATCGGAATCTAAAACTGGACTCACAGGAGAGGATCAAATTATAGAAAGTTAAAGTGTCAGTCCTCTTGTACTTAAGTCATCATTGTGCATATTGTATTAAATTCGGATGCAATTTCTGTGTTTCATCGACAATAAGAAGGTCCAAGGGATACAGTAAACCTGAAGTGAAGCATCGGAATCTAAAACTGGATTCACAGGAGAGGTTCTAATCATAGAGAGTTAGATTATCAGTCCTCTTGTACTTAAGTCAGCATTGTGCCTTTTGTATTAAATTCGGATGCAATGTCTGTGTTTCATCGTCAATAAGAAAGTCCAAGGGATACAGTAAACCTGAAGTGAAGCATCGGAATCTCAAACTGGACTCAGAGGAGAGGTAAAAATCAGAGAAAGTTAGTGTGTCAGTCCTCTTGTACTTAAGTCGGCATTGTGCCTTTTGTATTAAATTCGGATGCAATTTCTGTGTTTCATCGTCAATAAGAAGGTCCAAGGGATACAGTAAACCTGAAGTGAAGCTTCGGAATCTAAAACTGGACTCACGGGAGAGTTTCAAATCATAGAAAGTTATAGTGTCAGTCCTCTTGTACTTAAGTCAGCATTGTGCGTTTTGTATTACATTCGGATGCACTTTCTGTGTTTCATCGTGATTAAGAAGGTCCAAGGGATACAGTAAACCTGAAGTGAAGCATCGGAATCTAAAACTGGACTCACAGGAGAGTTTCAAATCATAGAAAATTAGAGTGTCAGTCCTCTTGTACATAAGTCGGCATTGTGCGTTCTGTATTCAATTCGGATGCAATTTATGTGTTTCATCGTCCATAAGAAGGTCCAAGGAATACAGTAAAATTGTAGTGAAGCATCGGAATCTAAAACTGGACTCACAGGGGACGTTCAAATCATAGAGTGTTAAAGTGTCAGTCCTGTTTTACTTAAGTCGGCATTGTGGCTTTTGTATTGAATTCGGATGCAATTTCTGTGTTTCATCGTCAATAAGAAGGTCCAAGGGATACAGTAAACCTGAAGTGAAGCATCGGAATCTAAAACTGGACTCACAGGAGGGGTTCAAATCATAGAACATAAGAGTGTTAATCCTCTTGAATTAAGTCGGCATTGTGCCATTTGTATTAAAAATCGGATGCAATTTCCGTGTTTCATCGTCAGTAAGAAGTTCCAAGGGATACATTAAACCTATAGTGAAGCATCGGAATCTCAAACTGGACTCACAGGAGAGGTTCAAATCATAGAGAGTTAGAGTGACAGTCCTCTTTTACTTCAGTCGGCATCGTGCATTTTGTATTAAATTCAGATACAATTTACGTGTTTCATCGTCAACAAGAAGGTCCAAGGGATACAGTAAACCTGAAGTGAAGCGTCGGAAAATCAAACTGGACTCACTGGAGAGGTTCAAATCACAGAGAGTTAGAGTGTCAGTACTCTTTTACTTAAGTCGGCATTGTGCCTTTTGTATTAAATTCGGATGCAATTTCTGGGTTTCATCGTCAATAAGATGGTCCAAGGGATACAGTAAACCTGAAATGAAGCATCGGATTCTAAAACTGGCCTCACAGGAGAGGTTCAAAACATAGATAGTTACAGTGTCAGTCCTCTTGTACTTATGTCGGCATTGTGCCTTTGTATTAAATTTGGATGCAATTTCTGTGTTTCATCGTCAATTAGAAGGTCCAAGGGATACAGTAAACCAGAAGTGAGGCATCGGAATCTAAAACTGGACTCACAGGAGAGGTTCAAATCATAGAAAGTTAGAAAGTCAGTCCTCTTATACTTAAGTCGGAATTGTGCCTTTTGTATTAAATTCGGATGCAATTTCTGTGTTTCATCGTCAATAAGAAGGTCCAAGGGAGACAGTAAACCTGAAGTGAAGCATCGGAATCTAAAACTGGACTCACAGGAGAGGTTCAAATCATAGAGATTTAGAGTATCAGTACTCTTGTATTTAAGTCGGCATTGTGCCATTTGTATTAAGTTCGGATGCAATTTCTGTGTTTCATCGTCAACAAGAAGGTCAAAGGGAGACAGTAAACATGAAGCGAAGCATCGGAATCTAAAACTGGATTCACAGGAGAGGTTCAAATCATAGAAAGTAAGAGTGTCAGTCCTCTTGTACTTAAGACGGCATTGTGCCTTTTGTATTAAATTCGAATGCAATTTCTGTCTTTCATCGACAATGAGAAGGTCCAAGGGATACAGTAAACCTGAAGTCAAGCATCGGAATCTAAAACTGGACTCACAGGAGAGGTTCAAATCATAGAGAGTTAGAGTGTCATTCCTTTTGTACTTAAATCGGCATTGTGTCTGTTTTATTGAATTCGGACGCAATATCTGTGTTTCATCGTCAGTAAGAAGGTCCCAGGGATACAGTACACCAGAAGTGAAGCATCGGAATCTAAAACTGGACTCACAGGAGAGGTTCAAATTATAGAAAGTTAGAGTGTCAGTCCTCTTGTACTTAAGTCATCATTGTGCATATTGTATTGAATTCGGATGCAATTTCTGTGTTTCATCGACAATAAGAAGGTCCAAGGGATACAGTAAACCTGAAGTGAAGCATCGGAATCTAAAACTGGATTCACAGGAGAGGTTCAAATCATAGAGAGTTAGAGTGTCAGTCCTCTTGTACTTAAGTCAGCGTTGTGCCTTTTATATTAAATTCGGATGCAATGTCTGTGTTTCATCGTCAATAAGAAAGTCCAAGGGATACAGTAAACCTGAAGTGAAGCATCGGAATCTCAAACTGGACTCAGAGGAGAGGTAAAAATCAGAGAAAGTTAGTGTGTCAGTCCTCTTGTACTTAAGTCGGCATTGTGCCTTTTGTATTAAATTCGGATGCAATTTCTGTGTTTCATCGTCAATAAGAAGGTCCAAGGGATACAGTAAACCTGAAGTGAAGCTTCGGAATTTAAACTGGACTCACGGGAGAGTTTCAAATCATAGAAAGTTATAGTGTCAGTCCTCTTGTACTTAAGTCAGCATTGTGCGTTTTGTATTAAATTCGGATGCACTTTCTGTGTTTCATCGTGATTAAGAAGGTCCAAGGGATACAGTAAACCTGAAGTGAAGCATCGGAATCTAAAACTGGACTCACAGGAGAGGTTCAAATCATAGAAAATTAGAGTGTCAGTCCTCTTGTACATAAGTCGGCATTGTGCGTTCTGTATTCAATTCAGATGCAATTTATGTGTTTCATCGTCCATAAGAAAGTCCAAGGGATACAGTAAAATTGTAGTGAAGCATCGGAGTCTAAAACTGGACTCACAGGGGAGGTTCAAATCATAGAGTGTTAGAGTGTCAGTCCTGTTTTACTTAAGTCGGCATTGTGGCTTTTGTATTGAATTCGGATGCAATTTCTGTGTTTCATCGTCAATAAGAAGGTCCAAGGGATACAGTAAACCTGAAGTGAAGCATCGGAATCTAAAACTGGACTCACAGGAGGGGTTCAAATCATAGAACGTAAGAGTGTTAATCCTCTTGAATTAAGTCGGCATTGTGCCATTTGTATTAAATTCGGATGCAATTTCCGTGTTTCATCCTCAGTAAGAAGGTCCAAGGGATACATTAAACCTATAGTGAAGCATGGGAATCTCAAACTGGACTCACAGGAGAGGTTCAAATCATAGAGAGTTAGAGCGACAGTCCTCTTTTACTTCAGTCGGCATCGTGCATTTTGTATTAAATTCAGATACAATTTACGTGTTTCATCGTCAATAAGAAGGTATAAGGGATACAGTAAACCTGAAGTGAAGCGTCGGAAAATAAAACTGGACTCACTGGAGAGGTTCAAATCACAGAGAGTTAGAGTGTCAGTACTCTTTTACTTAAGTCGGCATTGTGCCCTTTGTATTAAATTCGGATGCAATTTCTGGGTTTCATCGTCAATAAGACGGTCCAAGGGATACAGTAAACCTGAAATGAAGCATCGGATTCTAAAACTGGCCTCACAGGAGAGGTTCAAATCATAGAGGGTTACAGTGTCAGTCCTCTTGTACTTATGTCGGCATTGTGCCTTTGTATTAAATTTGGATGCAATTTCTGTGTTTCATCGTCAATTAGAAGGTCCAAGGGATACAGTAAACCAGAAGTGAGGCATCGGAATCTAAAACTGGACTCACAGGAGAGGTTCAAATCATAGAAAGTTAGAAAGTCAGTCCTCTTATACATAAGTCGGAATTGTGCCTTTTGTATTAAATTCGGATGCAATTTCTGTGTTTCATCGTCAATAAGAAGGTCCAAGGGAGACAGTAAACCTGAAGTGAAGCATCGGAATCTAAAACTGGACTCACAGGAGAGGTTCAAGTCATAGAGATTTAGAGTATCAGTACTCTTGAATTTAAGTCGGCATTGTGCCATTTGTATTAAATTCGGATGCAATTTCTGTGTTTCATCGTCAACAAGAAGGTCCAAGGGAGACAGTAAACCGGAAGCGAAGCATCGGAATCTAAAACTGGATTCACAGGAGAGGTTCAAATCATAGAAAGTAAGAGTGTCAGTCCTCTTGTACTTAAGACGGCATTGTGCCTTTTGTATTAAATTCGAATGCAATTTCTGTCTTTCATCGACAATGAGAAGGTCCAAGGGATACAGTAAACCTGAAGTGAAGCATCGGAATCTAAAACTGGACTCACAGGAGAGGTTCAAATCATAGAGAGTTAGAGTGTCATTCGCTTTGTACTTAAATCGGCATTGTGTCTGTTTTATTGAATTCGGACGCAATATCTGTGTTTCATCGTCAGTAAGAAGGTCCAAGGGATACAGTACACCAGAAGTGAAGCATCGGAATCTAAAACTGGACTCACAGGAGAGGTTCAAATTATAGAAAGTTAGAGGGTCAGTCCTCTTGTACTTAAGTCATCATTGTGCATATTGTATTAAATTCGGATGCAATTTCTGTGTCTCATCGACAATAAGAAGGTCCATGGGATACAGTAAACCTGAAGTGAAGCATCGGAATCTAAAACTGGATTCACAGGAGAGGTTCAAATCATAGAGAGTTGGAGTGTCAGTCCTCTTGTACTTAAGTCAGCATTGTGCCTTTTGTGTTAAATTCGGATCCTATGTCTGTGTTTCATCGTCAATAAGAAAGTCCAAGGAATACAGTAAACCTTAAGTGATGCATCGGAATCTGAAACTGGACTCAGAGGAGAGGTAAAAATCAGAGAAAGTTTGTGTGTCAGTCCTCTTGTACTTAAGTCGGCATTGTGCCTTTTGTATTAAATTCGGATGCAATTTCTGTGTTTCATCGTCAATAAGAAGGTCCAAGGGATACAGTAAACCTGAAGTGAAGCTTCGGAATCTAAAACTGGACTCACGGGAGAGTTTCAAATTATAGAAAGTTATAGTGTCAGTCCTCTTGTACTTAAGTCAGCATTGTGCGTTTTGTATTAAATTCGGATGCACTTTCTGTGTTTCATCGTGATTAAGAAGGTCCAAGGGATACAGTAAACCTGAAGTGACGCATCGGAATCTAAAACTGGACTCACAGGAGAGGATCAAATCATAGAAAATTAGAGTGTCAGTCCTCTTGTACATAAGTCGGCATTGTGCGCTCTATATTCAATTCGGATGCAATTTATGTGTTTCATCGTCCATAAGAAGGTCCAAGGAATACAGTAAAATTGTAGTGAAGCATCGGAATCTAAAACTGGACTCACAGGGGAGGTTCAAATCATAGAGTGTTAGAGTGTCAGTCCTGTTTTACTTAAGTCGGCATTGTGCCTTTTGTATTAAATTCGGATGCAATTTCCGTGTTTCATCGTCAGTAAGAAGGTCCAAGGGATACATTAAACCTATAGTGAAGCATCGGAATCTCAAACTGGACTCACAGGAGAGGTTCAAATCATAGAGAGTTAGAGTGTCAGTCCTCATTTACTTCAGTCGGCATCGTGCATTTTGTATTAAATTCAGATACAATTTATGTGATTCATCGTCAATAAGAAGGTCCAAGGGATACAGTAAACCTGAAGTGAAGCGTCGGAAAATGAAACTGGACTCACTGGAGAGGTTCAAATCACAGAGAGTTAGTGTGTCAGTACTCTTTTACTTAAGTCGGCATTGTGCCTTTTGTATTAAATTCAGATGCAATTTCTGGGTTTCATCGTCAATAAGACGGTCCAAGGGATACAGTAAACCTGAAATGAAGCATCGGATTCTAAAACTGGCCTCACAGGAGAGGTTCAAAACATAGAGAGTTACAGTGTCAGTCCTCTTGTACTTATGTCGGCATTGTGCCTTTGTATTAAAATTGGATGCAATTTCTGTGTTTCATCGTCAATTTGAAGGTCCAAGGGATACAGTAAGCCAGAAGTGAGGCATCGGAATCTTAAACTGGACTCACAGGAGAGGTTCAAATCATAGAGAGTTAGAAAGTCAGTCCTCTTATACTTAAGTCGGAATTGTGCCTTTTGTATTAAATTCGGATGCAATTTCTGTGTTTCATCGTCAATAAGAAGGTCCAAGGGAGACAGTAAACCTAAAATGAAGCATCGGAATCTAAAACTGGTCTCACAGGAGAGGTTCAAATCATAGAGATTTAGAGTATCAGTACTCTTGTATTTAAGTCGGCATTGTGCCATTTGTATTAAATTCGGATGCAATTTCTGTGTTTCATCGTCAACAAGAAGGTCCAAGGGATACAGTAAACCTGAAGTGACGCATCGGAATCTAAAACTGGATTCACAGGAGAGGTTCAAATCATAAAGAGTTAGAGTGTCAGTCCTCTTGTACTTAAGTCAGCATTGTGCCTTTTGTATTAAATTCGGATGCAATGTCTGTGTTTCATCGTCAATAAGAAAGTCCAAGGGATACAGTAAACCGGAAGTGAAGCATCGGAATCTCAAACTGGACTCAGAGGAGAGGTAAAAATCGGAGAAAGTTAGTGTGTCAGTCCTCTTGTACTTAAGTCGGCATTGTGCCTTTTGTATTAAATTCGGATGCAATTTCTGTGTTTCATCGTCAATAAGAAGGTCCAAGGGATACAGTAAACCTGAAGTGAAGCTTCGGAATCTAAAACTGGACTCACGGGAGAGTTTCAAATCATAGAAAGTTATAGTGTCAGTCCTCTTGTACTTAAGTCAGCATTGTGCGTTTTGTATTAAATTCGGATGCACTTTCTGTGTTTCATCGTGATTAAGAAGGTCCAAGGGATACAGTAAACCTGAAGTGAAGCATCGGAATCTAAAACTGGACTCACAGGAGAGGTTCAAATCATAGAAAATTAGAGTGTCAGTCCTCTTGTACATAAGTCGGCATTGTGCGTTCTGTATTCAATTCGGATGCAATTTATGTGTTTCATCGTCCATAAAAAGGTCCAAGGGATACAGTAAAATTGTAGTGAAGCATCGGAATCTAACACTGGACTCACAGGAGGGGTTCAAATCATAGAACGTAAGAGTGTTAATCCTCTTGAATGAAGTCGGCATTGTGCCATTTGTATTAAATTCGGATGCAATTTCCGTGTTTCATCGTCAGTAAGAAGGTCCAAGGGATACATTAAACCTATAGTGAAGCATCGGAATCTCAAACTGGACTCACAGGAGAGGTTCAAATCATAGAGAGTTAGAGTGTCAGTCCTCTTTTCTTCAGTCGGCATCGTACATTTTGTATTAAATTCAGATACAATTTACGTGTTTCATCGTCAATAAGAAGGTCCAAGGGATACAGTAAACCTGAAGTGAAGCATCGGAATCTAACACTGGACTCACAGGAGGGGTTCAAATCATAGAACGTAAGAGTGTTAATCCTCTTGAATGAAGTCGGCATTGTGCCATTTGTATTAAATTCGGATGCAATTTCCGTGTTTCATCGTCAGTAAGAAGGTCCAAGGGATACATTAAACCTATAGTGAAGCATCGGAATCTCAAACTGGACTCACAGGAGAGGTTCAAATCATAGAGAGTTAGAGTGTCAGTCCTCTTTTCTTCAGTCGGCATCGTGCATTTTGTATTAAATTCAGATACAATTTACGTGTTTCATCGTCAATAAGAAGGTCCAAGGGATACAGTAAACCTGAAGTGAAGCGTCGGAATCTAAAACTGGACTCACAGGAGAGGTTCAAATCATAGAATGTTAGAAAGTCAGTCCTCTTATACTTAAGTCGGAATTGTGCCTTTTGTATTAAATTCGGATGCAATTTCTGTGTTTCATCGTCAATAAGAAGGTCCAAGGGAGACAGTAAACCTGAAGTGAAGCATCGGAATCTAAAACTGGTCTCACAGGAGAGGTTCAAATCATAGAGATTTAGAGTATCAGTACTCTTGTATTTAAGTCGGCATTGTGCCATTTGTATTAAATTCGGATGCAATTTCTGTGTTTCATCGTCAACAAGAAGGTCCAAGGGATACAGTAAACCTGAAGTGACGCATCGGAATCTAAAACTGGACTCACAGGAGAGGTTCAAATCATAGAGATTTAGAGTATCAGTACTCTTGTATTTAAGTCGGCATTGTGCCATTTGTATTAAATTCGGATGCAATTTCTGTGTTTCATCGTCAACAAGATGGTCCAAGGGATACAGTAAACCTGAAGTGACGCATCGGAATCAAAGACTGGACTCACTGGAGAGGTTCAAATCATAGAGAGTTAGAGTGTCAGTTCTTTTGTACGTAAGACGGCAATGTTTCTTTTGTATTAAATTCGAATGCAATTTCTGTGCTTCATCGTCAATAAGAAGGTCCAAGGTACACAGTAAACCTGAAGCGAAGCATCGGAATCTAAGACTGGACTCACAGTAGAGAGGTTCAAATCATAGAAAGTAAGAGTGTCAGTCCTCTTGTACTTAAGTCGGCA
This sequence comes from Schistocerca serialis cubense, assembly GCF_023864345.2. NCBI lineage: Eukaryota > Metazoa > Arthropoda > Insecta > Orthoptera > Acrididae > Schistocerca > Schistocerca serialis. The sequence goes on from NC_064645.1 coordinate 87,340,987, forward strand.
TTGTGCCTTTTGTATTAAATTCGAATGCAATTTCTGTCTTTCATCGACAATGAGAAGGTCCAAGGGATACAGTAAACCTGAAGTGAAGCATCGGAATCTAAATCTGGACTCACAGGAGAGGTTCACATCATAGAGAGTTAGAGTGTCAGTCCTCTTGTACTTAAGTCGGCATTGTGCGTTTTGTATTAAATTCAGATGCAATTTCTGTGTTTCATCGTCAATAAGAAGGTCCAAGGGATACAGTAAAACTGAAGTTAAGGATCGGAATCTAAAACTGGACTCACAGGAGAGGTTCAAATCATAGGGAGTTAGAGTGTCAGTCCCCTTGTACTTAAGTCGGCATTGTGCGTTTTGTATTAAATTCAGATGCAATGTCTGTGATTCATCGTCAATAAGAAAGTCCAAGGGATACAGTAAACCTTAAGTGAAGCATGGGAATCTAAAACTGGACTCAGAGGAGAGGTAAAAATCAGAGAAAGTCAGTGTGTCAGTCCTCTTGTACTTATGTCGGCATTGTGCCTTTTGTATTAAATTCGGATGCAATTTCTGTGTTTCATCGTCAATTAGAAGGTCCAAGGGATACAGTAAACCTGAAGTGAAGCTTCGGAATCTAAAACTGGACTCACGGGAGAGTTTCAAATCATAGAAAGTTATAGTGTCAGTCCTCTTGTAGTTAAGTCAGCATTGTGCGTTTTGTATTAAATTCGGATGCACTTTCTGTGTTTCATCGTGATTAAGAAGGTCCAAGGGATACAGTAAACCTGAAGTGACGCATCGGAATCTAAAACTGGTCTCACAGGAGAGGTTCAAATCATAGAGATTTAGAGTATCAGTACTCTTGTACTTAAGTCGGCATTGTGCCATTTGTATTAAATTCGGATGCAATTTCTGTGTTTCATCGTCCATAAGAAGGTCCAAGGGATACAGTAAAATTGTAGTGAAGCATCGGAATCTAAAACTGGACTCACAGGGGAGGTTCAAATCATAGAGTGTTAGAGTGTCAGTCCTGTTTTACGTATGTCGGCATTGTGCCTTTGTATTACATTTGGATGCAATTTCTGTGTTTCATCGTCAATTAGAAGGTCCAAGGGATACAGTAAACCTGAAGTGAGGCATCGGAATCTAAAACTGGACTCACAGGAGAGGTTCAAATCATAGAAAGTTAGAAAGTCAGTCCTCTTATACTTAAGTCGGAATTGTGCCTTTTGTATTAAATTCGGATGCAATTTCTGTGTTTCATCGTCAATAAGAAGGTCCAAGGGAGGCAGTAAACCTGAAGTGAAGCATCGGAATCTAAAACTGGTCTCACAGGAGAGGTTCAAATCATAGAGATTTAGAGTATCAGTACTCTTGTACTTAAGTCGGCATTGTGCCATTTGTATTAAATTCGGATGCAATTTCTGTGTTTCATCGTCAACAAGAAGGTCCAAGGGATACAGTAAACCTGAAGTGACGCATCGGAATCAAAAACTGGACTCACTGGAGAGGTTCAAATCATAGAGAGTTAGAGTGTCATTCCTTTTGTACTTAAGTCGGCATTGTGTCTGTTTTATTGAATTCGGACGCAATATCTGTGTTTCATCGTCAGTAAGAAGGTCCATGGGATACAGTACACCAGAAGTGAAGCAACGGAATCTAAAACTGGACTCACAGGAGAGGTTCAAATTATAGAAAGTTAGAGTGTCAGTCCTCTTGTACTTAAGTCATCATTGTGCATATTGTATTACATTCGGATGCATTTTCTGTGTTTCATCGACAATAAGAAGATCCAAGGGATACAGTAAACCTGAAGTGAAGCATCGGAATCTAAAACTGGATTCACAGGAGAGGTTCAAATCATAGAGAGCTAGAGTGTCAGTCCTCTTGTACTTAAGTCAGCATTGTGCCTTTTGTATTAAATTCGGATGCAATGTCTGTGTTTCATCGTCAATAAGAAAGTCCAAGGGATACAGTAGACCTGAAGTGAAGCATCGGAATCTAAAACTGGCCTCAGAGGAGAGGTAAAAATCAGAGAAAGTTAGTGTGTCAGTCCTCTTGTACTTAAGTCGGCATTGTGCCTTTTGTATAAAATTCGGATGCAATTTCTGTGTTTCATCGTCAATAAGAAGGTCCAAGGGATACACAAAACCTGAAGTGAAGCTTCGGAATCGAAAACTGGACTCACGGGAGAGTTTCAAATCATAGAAAGTTATAGTGTCAGTCCTCTTGTACTTAAGTCAGCATTGTGCGTTTTGTATTAAATTCGGATGCACTTTCTGTGTTTCATCGTGATTAAGAAGGTCCAAGGGATACAGTAAACCTGAAGTGAAGCATCGGAATCTAAAACTGGACTCACAGGAGAGGATCAAATCATAGAAAATTAGAGTGTCAGTCCTCTTTTACTTAAGGCGGCATTGTGCGTTCTGTATTTAATTCGGATGCAATTTACTTGTTTCATCGTCCATAAGAAGGTCCAAGGGATACAGTAAAATTGTAGTGAAGCATCGGAACCTAAAACTGGACTCACAGGGGAGGTTCAAATCATAGAGTGTTAGAGTGTCAGTCCTGTTTTGCTTAAGTCGGCATTGTGGCTTTTGTATTGAATTCGGATGCAATTTCTGTGTTTCATCGTCAATAAGAAGGTCCAAGGGATACAGTAAACCTGAAGTGAAGCATCGGAATCTAAAACTGGACTCACAGGAGGGTTTCAAATCATAGAACGTAAGAGTGTTAATCATCTTGAATTAAGTCGGCATTGTGCCTTTTGTATTAAATTCGGATGCAATTTATGTGTTTCATCGTCAATAAGAAGGTCCAAGGGATACAGTAAACCTGAAGTGAAGCGTCGGAAAATAAAAGTGGACTCACTGGAGAGGTTAAAATCTCAGAGAGTTAGAGTGTCAGCACTCTTTTACTTAAGTCGGCATTGTGCCTTTTGTATTACATTCGGATGCAATTTCTGGGTTTCATCGTCAATACGACGGTCCAAGGGATACAGTAAACCTGAAATGAAGCATCGGATTCTAAAACTGGCCTCACAGGAGAGGTTCAAAACATAGAGAGTTACAGTGTCAGTCCTCTTGTACTTATGTCGGCATTGTGCCTTTGTATTAAATTTGGATGCCATTTCTGTGTTTCATCGTCAATTAGAAGGTCCAAGGGATAGAGTAAACCAGAAGTGAGGCATCGGAATCTAAAACTGGACTCACAGGAGAGGTTCAAATCATAGAGAGTTAGAGTGTGATTCCTTTTGTACTTAAGTCGGCATTGTGTCGGTTTTATTAAATTCGGACGCAATGTCTGTGTTTCATCGTCAGTAAGAAGGTCCAAGGGATACAGTAAACCTGAAGTGAAACATCGGAATCTAAAACTGGACTCACAGGAGAGGTTCAAATCATAGAAAGTTAGAGTGTCAGTCCTCTTGTACTTAAGTCGTCATTGTGCATATTATATTAAATTCAGATGCAATTTCTGTGTTTCATCGACAATAAGAAGGTCCAAGGGATACAGTAAACCTGAAATAAAGCATCGGAATCTAAAACTGGACTCACAGGAGAGGTTCAAATCATAGAGAGTTAGAGTGTCAGTTATCTTTTAATTAAGTCGGCATTGAGCCTTTTGTATTAAATTCAGATGCAATTTCTGTGTTTCATCGTCAATAAGAAGGTCCAAGGGATACAGTAAACCTGAAGTGAAGCATCGGAATCTAAAACTGGACTCACGGGAGAGGTTCAAATCATAGAGAGTTAGAGTGTCTGTCCTTTTTTACTTAAGTCGGCTTTGTGCCATTTGTATTAAATTCAAATGCAATTTCTGTGTTTCATCGTCAATAAGAAGGTCCAAGGGATACAGTAAACCTGAAGTTAAGCATCGGAATCTAAAACTGGACTCACAGGAGAGGTTCAAATCATAGGGAGTTAGAGTACCAGTCCTCTTTTACTAAAGTCGGCATAGTGCATTTTGTATTACATTCAAATGCAATTTCTGTGTTTCATCGTCAATAAGAATGACCAAGGGATACAGTAAACCTGAAGTGAAGCATCGGAATATAAATCTGGTCTCACAGGAGAGGTTCACATCATAGAGAGTTAGAGTGTCAGTCCTCTTGTACTTAAGTCGGCATTGTGCGTTTTGTATTAAATTCAGATGCAATTTCTGTGTTTCATCGTCAATAAGAAGGTCCAAGGGATACAGTAAACCTGAAGTTAAGGATCGGAATCTAAAACTGGACTCACAGGGGAGGTTCAAATCATAGGGAGTTAGAGTGTCAGTCCTCTTGTACTTAAGTCGGCATTGTGCCTTTTGTATTAAATTCGGATGCAATTTCTGTGTTTCATCGTCAATAAGAAGGTCCAAGGGATACAGTAAACCTGAAGTGAAGCATCGGAATCTAAAACTGGACTCACAGGAGAGGTTCAAATCATAGAGAGTTAGAGTGTCACTCCTTTTGTACTTAAGTCGGCATTGTGTCTGTTTTATTAAATTCGGATGCAATTTCTGTGTTTCATCGTCAGTAAGAATGTCCAAGGGATGCAGTAAACCTGAAGTGAAGCATCGGATTCTAAAACTGGACTCACTGGAGAGGTTCAAACCATAGAAAGTTAGGGTGTCAGTCCTCTTGTACTTAAGTCGGCATTGTGCATATTGTATTAAATTCGGATGCAATATCTGTATCTCATCGACAATAAGAAGGTCCAAAGGATACAGTAAACCTGATGTGAAGCATCGGCATCTAAAACTGGAATCACAGGAGTGGTTCAAATCAGAGAAAGTTAGAGTGTCAGTCCTCTTGTACTTAAGTTGGCATTGTGCTTTTTGTATTAAATTCGGATGCAATATCTGTGTTTCATCGTCAATAAGAAGGTCCAAGGGATACAGTAAACCTGAAGTGAAGCTTCGGAATCCAAAACTGGACTCACAGGAGAGTTTCAAATCATAGAAAGTTAGAGTGTCAATCCACTTGTACTTACGTCAGCCATGTGCCTTTTGTATTTAATTCGGATGTAATTTCTGTGTTTCATCGTCAGTAAGAAGGTCCAAGGGATGCAGTAAACCTGAAGTGAATCATCGGAATCTAAAACTGGACTCACTGGAGAGATTCAAACCATAGAAAGTTAGAGTGTCAGTCCTCTTGTACTTAAGTCGGCATTGTGCATATTGTATTAAATTCGGATGCAATATCTGTGTTTCATCGACAATAAGATGGTCCAAGGGATACAGTAAACCTGAAGTGAAGCATTGGCATCTAAAACTGGACTCACAGGAGTGGTTCATATCAGAGAAAGTTAGAGGGTCAGTCCTCTTGTACTTAAGTCGGCATTGTGCCTTTTGTATTAAATTCGGATTCAATATCTGTGTTTCATCGTCAATAAGAAGGTCCAAGGGATACAGTAAACCTGAAGTGAAGCTTAGGAATCCCAAACTGGACTCACGGGAGAGTTTCAAATCATAGAAAGTTAGAGTGTCAGTCCTCTTGTACTTATGTCAGCATTGTGCTTTTTGTATTAAATTCGGATGCCATTCCTGTGTTTCATCGTCAATAAGAAGGTCCAAGGGATATAGTAAACCTGTAGTGAAGCATCGGAATCTAGAACTGGACTCACAGGAGAGTTTCAAATCATAGAAAGTTAGAGTTTTAGTCCTCTTGTACTTAAGTCGGCATTGTGCCTTTTGTTATAAATTCGGATGCAATTTCTGTGTTTCATCGTCGATTCGAATGTCCAAGGGATACAGTAAACCTGAAGCGAAGCATCGGAATCTAAAACTGGACTCACAGGAGTGGTTCAAATCATAGAAAGTTAGAGTGTCAGTCCTCTTGTACCTAAGTCGGCATTGTGCTTTTGTTATACATTCGTATGCAATATCTGTATTTCATCGTCAATAAGAAGGTCCAAGGGATACAGCAAACCTGTAGTGAAGCATCGGAATTTAAAACTGGAATCACAGGAGAGGTTCAAATCATAGAGAGTTTGAGTGTCAGTCTTCTTTTAATTAAGTCGGCATTGAGGCTTTTGTATTAAACTCGGATGCAATTTCTTTGTTTCATCGTCAATAAGGAGGTCCAAGGGATAGAGTAAACCTGAAGTGAAGCATCGGAATCTAAAACTGGCCTCACAGGAGAGGTTCAAAACATAGAAAGTTAGTCAGTCCTCTTGTACTTAAGTCGGCATTGTGCCTTTTGTATTAAATTCGGATGCAATTTCTGTGTTTCATCGTCAATAAGAAGGTCCAAGGGATACATTAAACCTGAAGTGAAGCATCGGTATCTAAAACTGGACTCACAGGAGAGGTTCAAATCATTGAGAGTTACAGTGTCAGTCCTTTTGTACTTAAGACGGCATTGTGCCTTTTGTATTAAATTCGGATGCAATTTCTGTGTTTCATCGTCAGTAAGAAGGTCCAAGGGATACAGTAAACCTGAAGTGAAGCATCGGAATCTAAAACTGAACTCACTGGAAAGGTTCAAATCATAGATTGTTAGAGTGTCAGTCTTCTTGTACTTAAGTCGGCATTGTGCATATTGTATTAAATTGGAATGCAATATCTGTGTTTCATCGACAATAAGAAGGTCCAAGGGATAAAGTAATCCTGAAGTGAAGCATCGGAATCTAAAACTGGACTCACAGGAGAGTTTCAAATCATAGAGAGTTAGAGTGTCAGTCCTCTTGTACTTAAGTCAGCATTGTGCCTTTTGTATTAAATTCGGATGCAATTTCTGTGTTTCATCGTCAATAAGAAAGTCCAAGGGATCCAGTAAACCTGAAGTGAAGCATCGGAATCTATAACTGGACTCACAGGAGTGGTTCAAATCATAGAAAGTTAGAGTGTCAGTCCTCTTGTACATAAGTCGGCATTGTGCCCTTTGTATTAAATTCGGATGCAATTTCTGTGTTTCATCGTCAATAAGAAGGTCCAAGGGATACAGTAAACCTGTAGTGAAGCATCGGAATCTAAAACTGGACTCACAGGAGAGTTTCAAATCATAGAAAGTTAGAGTGTCAATCCTCTTGTACTTAAGTCGGCATTGTGCCTTTTGTATTAAATTCGGATGCAATTTCTGTGTTTCATCGTCGACAGGAATGTCCAAGGGATACAGTAAACCTGAAGTGAAGCATCGGAATCTAAAACTGGACTCACAGGAGAGGTTCAAATCATAGAAAGTTAGAGTGTCAGTCCTCCAGTACCTAAGTCTGCATTGTGGTTTTGTATTAAATTCGGATGCAATTAATGTATTTTATCGTCAATAAGAAGGTCCAAGTGATACAGTAAACCTGTAGTGAAGCATCGGAATCTAAAAGTTGACTCACAGGAGAGGTTCAAAACACAGAAAGTTAGTCAGTTGTCTTGCACTTAAGTCGGCATTGTGCCTTTTGTATTAAATTCGGATGCAATTTCTGTGTTTCATCGTCAATAAGAAGGTCCAAGGGATACAGTAAACCTAAAGTGAAGCATCGGAATCTAAAACTGGACTCACAGGAGAGGTTCAAATCATAGAGAGTTAGAGTGTCAATCCTCTTTTACTTAAGTCGGCATTGTGTCTGTTTTATGAAATTCGGATGCAATTTCATTGTTTCATCGTCAGTAAGAACGTCCAAGGGATACAGTTAACCTGAAGTGAAGCATCGGAATCTAAAACTGGACTCAACGGGAGAGGTTCAAATCATAGAGAGTTAGAGTGTCTTTCCTCTTGTACTTAAGTCGGCATTGTGTCTGTTTTATGAAATTCGGATGCAATTTCTGTGTTTCATCGTCAATAAGAAGGTCAAAGGACTACAGTAAAACTGAAGTGAAGCATCGGAATCTAGAACTGGACTCTCAGGAGAGGTTCAAATCATAGAAAGTTAGTCAGTCCTCTTCTACTTAAGTCGGCATTGTGCCTTTTGTATTAAGTTCGGATGCAATTTCTGTGTTTCATCGTCAATAAGAAGGTCCAAGGGATACAGTAAACCTGAAGTGAAGCATCGGAATCTAAAACTGGACTCACAGGACATGTTCAAATCATAGAATGTTAGAGTGTCAGTCCTCTTGTACTTAAGTCGGCATTGTGCATTTTGTATTAAAATCGGATGCAATTTCTGTGTTTCATCGTCAATAAGAAGGTCCAAGGGATACAGTATACCTGAAGTGAAGCATCGGAATCTAAAACTGGACTCACAGGAGAAGTTCAAATCGTAGAGAGTTAGAGTGTTAATCCTCTTGCGCTTAACTCGGCATTGTGCCTTTTGTTATAAATTCGGATGCAGGTTCTGTGTTTCATCGTCAATAAGAAGGTCCAAGGGATACAGTAAACCTGAAGTGCAGAATCGGAATCAAATATTGGACTCACAGGAGAGGTTCAAATCCTAGAAAGTTAGAATGTCAGTCCTCTTGTACTTAGGTCGGCATTGTGCCTTTTGTATTAAATTCGGATGGAATTTCAATGTTTCATCGTCAATAAGAAGGTCAAAGGAATACAGTATACCTGAAGTGAAGCATCGGAATCTAAAACAGGACTCACAGGAGATGTTCAAATCATAGGGAGTTAGAGTGTCAGTCCTCTTGTACTTAAGTCGGCATTGTACCTTTTGTATTAAATCCGGATGCAATTTCTGTGTTTCATCGTCCATAAGAAGGTCCAAGGGATACAGTAAACCTTAAGTGAAGCATCGGAATCTAAAACTGCACTCACAGGAGAGGTTCAAATCATAGAATGTTAGAGTGTCAGTCCTCTTGTACTTAAGTCGGCATTGTACCTTTTGTATTAAATCCGGATGCAATTTCTGTGTTTCATCGTCCATAAGAAGGTCCAAGGGATACAGTAAACCTTAAGTGAAGCATCGGAATCTAAAACTGCACTCACAGGAGAGGTTCAAATCATAGAAAGTTAGAGTGTCAGTTCTCTTGTACTTAGGTCGGCATTGTGCCTTTTGTATTAAATTCGGATGCAATTTCTGTGTTTGATCGTCAATAAGAAGATCCAATGGATACAGAAAAACCTGAAGTGAGGCATCGGAATCTAAAACTGGACTCACAGGAGAGGTTCAAATCATAGAGAGTTAGAGTGTCAGACCTCTTGTACTTAAGTCGGCATTGTCCGTTTTCTTTTAAATTCGGATGCAATTTCTGTGTTTCATCGTCTATAAGAAGGTCCAAGGTATACAGTAAACCTGAAGTGAAGCATCGGAATGTAAAACTGGACTCACAGGAGAGGCTCAAATCATAGAGAGTTAGAGTGTCAGTCCTCTTGTACTTAAGTCGGCAGTGTGCCTTTTGTATTAAATTCGGATGCAATTTCTGTGTTTCATCGTCAATAAGAAGGTCCAAGGGATACAGTTAGAGTGTCAGTCCTCGTGTACTTAAATCGGCATTGTGCTTTTGTATTATTTTCGGATGCAATTTCTGTATTTCATCGTCAATAAGAAGGTCCAAGGGAAACAGTAAACCTGAAGTGAAGCATCGGAATCTTAAACTGGACTCACAGAAGAGGTTCAAATCATAGAGAGTTAGAGTGTCAGTCCTCTTGTACTTAAGTCGGCATTGTGCCTTTTGTATTAAATTCGGATGCAATTCCTGTATTTCAACAACAATAAGAAGGTCCGAGGGATACAGTAAACCTAAAGTGAAGCATGGTAATCTAAAACTGGACTCACAGGAGAGGTTCAAATAATAGAGAGTTAGAGTGTCAGTCCTCTTGTACTTAAGTCGGCATTGCGCCTTTTGTATTAAATTCGGATGCAATTTCTGTGTTTCATCGTCAATAAGAAAGTCCAAGGGATACAGTAAACCTGTAGTGAAGCATCGGAATCTAAAACTGGACTCACAGGAGTGGTTCAAATCATTGAGAGTTAGAGTGTCAGTCCTCTTATACTTAAGTCGGCATTGTGCCTTTTGTATTAAATTCGGATTCAATTTCTGTGTTTCATCGTTAATAAGAAGGTCCAAGGGATACAGTAAACCTGAAGTGAAGCATCGGAAACTAAAACTGGGCTCACGGGATAGGTTCAAATCATAGAGATTTAGAGTGTCAGTCCTCTTGTACTTAAGTCGCCATTGTGCATATTGTATTAAATTCGGATGCAATTTCTGTGTTTCATCGTCAATAAAAAGGTCCAAGGGATACAGTAAACCAGAAGTGAATCATCGGAATCTAAAACTGGACTCACAGGAGAGGTTCAAATCATAGAAAGGTAGTGTGTCAGTCCTCTTGTACATTTGTCGGCATTGTGCCTTTTGTATTAAATTCGGATGCAATTTCTGTGTTTCATCGTCCATAAGAAGGTCCAAGGGATACAGTAAACCTGTAGTGAAGCATCTGAATCTAAAACGGGTCTCACAGGAGATGTTAAATCATAGAGAACTAGAGTGTCAGTCCTCTCGTACTTAAGTCGGCATTGTACATTTTGTATTAAATTCGGATGCAATTTCTGTGTTTCATCTTCCATAAGAAGGTCCAAGGGACACAGTAAACCTGAAGTGAAGCATAGGAATCCAAAACTGGACTCACAGGAGAGGTTCAAATCATAGAATGTTAGAGTGTCAGTCCTCTTGTACTTAAGTCGGCATTGTGCATATTGTATTAAATTCGGATGCAATTTCTGTGTTTCATCGTCAATAAAAAGGTCCAAGGGATACAGTAAACCAGAAGTGAGGTATCGGAATCTAAAACTGGACTCACAGGAGTGGTTCAAATCATAGAGAGTTAGAGTGTCAGTCCCCTTGCACTTAAATCGGCATTGTGCTTTTGTATTATTTTCGGATGCAATTTCTGTGCTTCATCGTCAATAAGAAGGTCCAAGGGATACAGAAAACCTGAAGTGAAGCATCGGAATCTAAAACTGGGCTCACAGGAGAGGTTCAAATCATAGAGAGTTAGAGTGTCAATCCTCTTGTACTTATGTCGGCATTGTGCCTATTGTATTAAATTTGGATGCAATTTCTGTGTTTCATCGTCAATAAGAAAGACCAAGGGATACAGTAAACCTGTAGTGAAGCATCGGAATCTAAAACTGGACTCACAGGAGAGGTTCAAATCATAGAGAGTTAGAGTGTCATTCCTCTTGTACTTAAGTCGGCATTGTGTCTGTTTTATGAAATTCGGATGCAATTTCTGTGTTTCATCGTCAGTAAGAACGTCCAAGGGATACAGTAAACCTGAAGTGAAGCATCGGAATCTAAAACTGGACTAACAGGAGAGGTTCAAATCATAGAAATTTAGAGTGTCAGTCCTCTTGTACTTAAGTCGGCATTGTGCATATTGTATTAAATTCGGATGCAATTTCTGTGTTTCATCGTCAATAAAAAGGTCCAAGGGATACAGTAAACCAGAAGTGAAGCATCGGAATCTAAAACTGGACTCACAGTAGAGGTTCATATCATAGAATAGTAGTGTGTCTGTCCTCTTGTACATAAGTCGGCATTGTGCCTTTTGTACTAAATTCGGATGGAATATCTGTGTTCATCGTCCATAAGAAGGTCCAAGGGATACTGTAAACTTGTAGTGAAGCATCGGAATCTAAAACTGGACTCACAGGAGAGGTTCAAATCTTAGTGAGTTAGAGTGTCAGTCCTCTTGTACTTAAGTCGGCATTGTGGCTTTTGTATTAAATTCGGATGCAATTTCTGTGTTTCATCGTCAATAAGAAGGTCCAAGGGCTACAGTAAAACTGATGTGAAGCATCGGAATCTAAAACTGTATCCACAGGAGAGGTTCAAATCATAGAGAGTTAGAGTGTCAGTCCTCTTGTACTTAAGTCGGCATTGTGCCTTTTGTATTAAATTCGGATGCAATTCCGGGTTTCAACAACAATAAGAGGGTCCGAGGGATACAGTAAACCTAAAGTGAAGCATGGTAATCTAAAACTGGACTCACAGGAGAGGTTCAAATCATAGAGAGTTAGAGTGTTAGTCCTCTTGTACTTAAGTCGGCATTGTGCCTTTTGTATTAAATTCGGATGCAATTTCTGTGTTTCATCGTCAATAAGAAGGTCCAAGGTATATAGTAAACCTGAAGTGAAGCATCGGAATCTAAAACTGGACTCACAGGAGAGGTTCAAATCGTAGAAAGTTAGAGTGTCAGTCCTCTTGTACTTAAGTCAGCATTGTGCATTTGTATTACATTCGGATGCAATTTCTGTGTTTCATCGTCCATAAGAAGGCCCAAGGGATACAGTAAACCTGAAGTGAAGCATCGGAATCTAAAACTGCACTCACAGGAGAGGTTCAAATCATAGAATGTTAGAGTGTCAGTCCTCTTGTACTTAAGTCGGCATTGTGCCTTTTCTATTAAATTCGGATGCAATTTCTGTGTTTCATCGTCAATTAGAAGGTCCAAGGGATACATTAAACCTCAAGTGAGGCATCGGAATCTAAAACTGGACTCACAGGAGAGGTTCAAATCATAGAAAGTTAGAGTGTCAGTTCTCTTGTACTTAGGTCGGCATTGTGCCTTTTGTATTAAATTCGGATGCAATTTCTGTGTTTGATCGTCAATAAGAAGATCCAATGGATACAGTAAACCTGAAGTGAGGCATCGGAATCTAAAACTGGACTCACAGGAGAGGTTCAAATCATAGAGCGTTAGAGTGTCAGACCTCTTGTACTTAAGTCGGCATTGTCCGTTTTCTTTTAAATTCGGATGCAATTTCTGTGTTTCATTGTCTATAAGAAGGTCCAAGGTATACAGTAAACCTGAAGTGAAGCATCGGAATGTAAAACTGGACTCACAGGAGAGGCTCAAATCATAGAGAGTTAGAGTGTCAGTCCTCTTGTACTTAAGTCGGCAGTGTGCCTATTGTATTAAATTCGGATGCAATTTCTGTGTTTCATCGTCAATAAGAAGGTCCAAGGGATACAGTTAGAGTGTCAGTCCTCTTGTACTTAAATCGGCATTGTGCTTTTGTATTATTTTCGGATGCAATTTCTGTATTTCATCGTCAATAAGAAGGTCCAAGGGAAACAGTAAACCTGAAGTGAAGCATCGGAGTCTAAAACTGGACTCACAGGAGAGGTTCAAATCATAGAGAGTTAGAGTGTCAGTCCTCTTGTACTTAAGTCGGCATTGTGCATTTTGTATTAAATTCGGATGCAATTCCTGTATTTCAACAACAATAAGAAGGTCCGAGGGATACAGTTAACCTAAAGTGAAGCATGGTAATCTAAAACTGGACTCACAGGAGAGGTTCAAATAATAGAGAGTTAGAGTGTCAGTCCTCTTGTACTTAAGTCGGCATTGCGCCTTTTGTATTAAATTCGGATGCAATTTCTGTGTTTCATCGTCAATAAGAAAGTCCAAGGGATACAGTAAACCTGTAGTGAAGCATCGGAATCTAAAACTGGACTCACAGGAGTGGTTCAAATCATTGAGAGTTAGAGTGTCAGTCCTCTTGTACTTAAGTCGGCATTGTGCCTTTTGTATTAAATTCGGATTCAATTTCTGTGTTTCATCGTTAATAAGAAGGTCCAAGGGATACAGTAAACCTGAAGTGAAGCATCGGAAACTAAAACTGGACTCACGGGAGAGGTTCAAATCATAGAGACTTAGAGTGTCAGTCCTCTTGTACTTAAGTCGCCATTGTGCATATTGTATTAAATTCGGATGCAATTTCTGTGTTTCATCGTCAATAAAAAGGTTCAAGGGATACAGTAAACCAGAAGTGAATCATCGGAATCTAAAACTGGACTCACAGGAGAGGTTCAAATCATAGAAAGGTAGTGTGTCAGTCCTCTTGTACATTTGTCGGCATTGTGCCTTTTGTATTAAATTCGGATGCAATTTCTGTGTTTCATCGTCCATAAGAAGGTCCAAGGGATACAGTAAACCTGTAGTGAAGCATCTGAATCTAAAACGGGTCTCACAGGAGATGTTAAATCATAGAGAGTTAGACTGTCAGTCCTCTTGTACTTAAGTCGGCATTGTACCTTTTGTATTAAATTCGGATGCAATTTCTGTGTTTCATCTTCCATAAGAAGGTCCAAGGGACACAGTAAACCTGAAGTGAAGCATAGGAATCTAAAACTGGACTCACAGGAGAGGTTCAAATCATAGAATGTTAGAGTGTCAGTCCTCTTGTACTTAAGTCGGCATTGTGCCTTATGTATTAAATTCGGATGCAATTTCTGTATTTCATCGTCAATAAGAAGGTCCAAGGGATACAGTAAACCTCAAGTGAAGCATCGGAATCTAAAACTGGACTCACAGGAGAGTTTTAAATCATAGAAAGTTAGAGTGTCAGTCCTCTTGTACTTAAGTCGTCATTGTGCCTTTTGTATTAATTTTGGATGGAGTTTCTGTGTTTCATCGTCAATAAGAAGGTCCAAGGGATACGGTAAACCTGAAGTGAACCATCGGAATTTAAAACTGGACTCACAGGAGAGGTTCAAATCATAGAGAGTTAGAGTGTCAGTCCTCTTGTACTTATGTCGGCATTGTGCCTTTTGTATTAAATTCGGATGCAATTCCTGGGATTCAACAACAATAAGAGGGTCCGAGGGATACAGTAAACCTAAAGTGAAGCTTGGTAATCTAAAACTGGACTCACAGGAGAGGTGCAAAACATAGAGAATTAGAGTGTCAATCCTCTGTACTTAGGTCGGCATTGTGCCTTTTGTATTAAATTCGGATGCAATTTCTGTGTTTCATCGACAATAAGAAGGTCCAAGGGATACAGTAAACCTGAAGTGAGGCATCGGAATCTAAAACTGGACTCACAGGAGAGGTTCAAATCATAGAGAGTTAGAGTGTCAGACCTCTTGTACTTAAGTCGGCATTGTGCGTTTTGTTTTAAATTCGGATGCAATTTCTGTGTTTCATCTTCTATAAGAAGGTCCAAGGTATACAGTAAACCTGAAGTGAAGCTTCGGAATGTAAAACTGGACTCACAGGAGAGGCTCACATCATAGAGAGTTAGAGTGTCAGTACTCTTGTACTTAAGTCGGCATTGTGCATATTGTATTAAATTCGGATGCAATTTCTGTGTTTCATCGTCAATAAAAAGGTCCAAGGGATACAGTAAACCAGAAGTGAGGTATCGGAATCTAAAACTGGACTCACAGGAGTGGTTCAAATCATAGAGAGTTAGAGTGTCAGTCCCCTTGCACTTAAATCGGCATTGTGCTTTTGTATTATTTTCGGATGCAATTTCTGTGCTTCATCGTCAATAAGAAGGTCCAAGGGATACAGAAAACCTGAAGTGAAGCATCGGAATCTAAAACTGGGCTCACAGGAGAGGTT
This sequence comes from Schistocerca serialis cubense, assembly GCF_023864345.2. Taxonomy (NCBI): domain Eukaryota; kingdom Metazoa; phylum Arthropoda; class Insecta; order Orthoptera; family Acrididae; genus Schistocerca; species Schistocerca serialis. The sequence goes on from NC_064645.1 coordinate 87,356,174, forward strand.
CAAATCATAGAGAGTTAGAGTGTCAATCCTCTTGTACTTATGTCGGCATTGTGCCTTTTGTATTAAATTCGGATGCAATTTCTGTGTTTCATCGTCAATAAGAAAGTCCAAGGGATACAGTAAACCTGTAGTGAAGCATCGGAATCTAAAACTGGACTCACAGGAAAGGTTCAAATCATAGAGAGTTAGAGTGTCATTCCTCTTGTACTTAAGTCGGCATTGTGTCTGTTTTATGAAATTGGGATGCAATTTCTCTGTTTCATCGTCAGTAAGAACGTCCAAGGGATACAGTAAACCTGAAGTGAAGCATCGGAATCTAAAACTGGACTAACAGGAGAGGTTCAAATCATAAAAATTTAGAGTGTCAGTCCTCTTGTACTTAAGTCGGCATTGTGCATATTGTATTAAATTCGGATGCAATTTCTGTGTTTCATCGTCAATAAAAAGGTCCAAGGGATACAGTAAACCAGAAGTGAAGCATCGGAATCTAAAACTGGACTCACAGGAGAGGTTCATATCATAGAATAGTAGTGTGTCTGTCCTCTTGTACATAAGTCGGCATTGTGCCTTTTGTACTTAATTCGGATGGAATTTCTGTGTTCATCGTCCATAAGAAGGTCCAAGGGATACTGTAAACCTGTAGTGAAGCATCGGAATCTAAAACTGGACTAACAGGAGAGGTTCAAATCTTAGAGAGTTAGAGTGTCAGTCCTCTTGTACTTAAGTCGGCATTGTGATTTTGTATTAAATTCGGATGCAATTTCTGTGTTTCATCGTCAATAAGAAGGTCCAAGGGGTACAGTAAAACTGATGTGAAGCATCGGAATCTAAAACTGGATTCACAGGAGAGGTTCAAATCATAGAGAGTTAGAGTGTCAGTCCTCTTGTACTTAAGTCGGCATTGTGCCTTTTGTATTAAATTCGGATGCAATTCCGGGTTTCAACAACAATAAGAGGGTCCGAGGGATACAGTAAACCTAAAGTGAAGCATGGTAATCTAAAACTGGACTCACAGGAGAGGTGCAAACCATAGAGAATTAGAGTGTCAATCCTCTGTACTTAAGTCGGCATTGTGCCTTTTGTATTAAATTCGGATGCAATTTCTGTGTTTCAACAAAAATATGAAGGTCTAAGGGATACAGTAAACATGAAGTGAAGCATCGGAATCTAAAACTGGACTCACAGGAGAGGTTCAAATCGTAGAAAGTTAGAGTGTCAGTCCTCTTGTACTTAAGTCGGCATTGTGCATTTGTATTACATTCGGATGCAATTTCTGTGTTTCATCGTCAGTAAAAAGGTCCAAGGGATACAGTAAACCAGAAGTGAAGCATCGGAATCTAAAACTGGACACACAGGAGAGGTTCAAATCATAGAAAGGTAGTGTGTCAGTCCTCTTGTACATAAGTCGGCATTGTGCCTTTTGTATTAAATTTGGATGGAATTTCTGTGTTTCATCGTCCATAAGAAGGTCCAAGGGATACAGTAAACCTGTAGTGAAGCATCGGAATCAAAAACTGGACTCACAGGAGAGGTTCAAATCATAGAGAGTTAGAGTGTCAGTCCTCTTGTACTTAAGTCGGCATTGTGGCTTTTGTATTAAATTCGGATGCAATTTCTGTGTTTCATCGTCAATAAGAAGGTCCAAGGGATACAGTAATACTGAAGTGAAGCATCGGAATCTAAAACTGGACTCACAGGAGAGGTTCAAATCATAGAAGTTAGAGTGTCAGTCCTCTTGTACTTAAGTCGGCATTGTGCCTATTGTATTAAGTTCGGATGCAATTTCTGTGTGTCATCGTCAATAAGAAGGTCCAAGGAATACAGTATACCTGAAGTGAAGCATCGGAATCTAAAACAGGACTCACTGGAGATGTTCAAATCATAGAGAGTTAGAGTGTCAGTCCTCTTGTACTTAAGTCGGCATTGTACCTTTTGTATTAAATTCGGATGCAATTTCTGTGTTTCATCGTCCATAAGAAGGTCCAAGGGATACAGTAAACCTGAAGTGAAGCATCGGAATCTAAAACTCGACTCACAGGAGAGGTTCAAATCATAGAATGTTAGAGTGTCAGTCCTCTTGTACTTAAGTCGGCATTGTGCCTTAAGTATTAAATTCGGATGCAATTTCTGTATTTCATCGTCAATAAGAAGGTCCAAGGGATACAGTAAATCTCAAGTGAAGCATCGGAAACTGAAACTGGTCTCACAGGAGAGGTTCAAATCATAGAAAGTTAGAGTGTCAGTCCTCTTGTACTTAAGTCGGCATTGTGCCTTTTGTATTAAATTCGGATGCAATTTCTGTGTTTCATCGTCAATAAGAAGGTCCGAGGTATATAGTAAACCTGAAGTGAAGCATCGGAATCTAAAACTGGACTCACAGGAGAGGTTCAAAACGTAGAAAGTTAGAGTGTCAGTCCTATTGTACTTATGTCGGCATTGTGCCTTTTGTATTAAATTCGGATACAATTTCTGTGTTTCATCGTCAATAAGAAGGTCCAAGGGATACAGTAAACCTGAAGTGAAGCATCGGAATGTAAAACTGGACTCACAGGAGAGGCTCACATCATAGAGAGTTAGAGTGTCAGTCCTCGTGTATTTAAGTCGGCAGTGTGCCTTTTGTATTAAATTCGGATGCAATTTCCGTGTTTCATCGTCAATAAGAAGGTCCAAGGGATACAGTAAACCTGAAGTGAAGCATCGTAATCTAAAACTGGACTCACAGGAGAGGTTCAAATCACAGAGAGTTAGAGTGTCACTCCTCTTGTACTTAAGTCGGCATTGTGCATTTTGTATTAAATTCGGATGCAATTTCTGTGTTTCAACAACAATAACTGGACTCACAGGAGAGGTTCAAATCATAGAGAGTTAGAATGTCAGTCCTCTTGTACTTCAGTCGGCATTGTGGGTTTTGTATTAAATTCGGATGCAATTTCTGTGTTTCATCGTCAATAAGAAGGTCCAAGGTATATAGTAAACCTGAAGTGAAGCATCGGAATCTAAAACTGGACTCACAGGAGAGGTTCAAATCGTAGAAAGTTAGAGTGTCAGTCCTCATGTATTTATGTCGGCATTGTGCCTTTTGTATTAAATTCAGATGCAATTTCTGTGTTTCATCGTCAATAAGAAGGTCCAAGGGATACAGTAAACCTGAAATGAAGCATCGTAATCTAAAACTGGACTCACAGGGGAGGTTCAAATCATAGAGAGTTAGAGTGTCAGTCCTCTTGTACTTAAGTCGGCATTGTGCCTTTTGTATTACATTCGGATGCAATTTCTGTGTTTCAACAACAATAAGAAAGTCCGTGGGATACAGTAAACATGAAGTGAAGCATGGTAATCTAAAACTGGACTCACAGGAGAGGTTCAAATCATAGAGTGTAAGAGTGTCAGTCCTCTTGTACTTAAGTCGGCATTGTGCCTTTTGTATTAAATTCAGATGCAATTTCTGTGTTTCATCGTCAATAAGAAGGTCCAACGGATACAGTAAACCTGTAGTGAAGCATCGGAATCAAAAACTGGACTCACAGGAGAGGTTCAAAACGTAGAAAGTTAGAGTGTCAGTCCTATTGTACTTATGTCGGCATTGTGCCTTTTGTATTAAATTCGGATGCAATTTCTGTGTTTCATCGTCAATAAGAAGGTCCAAGGGATATAGAAAACCTCAAGTGAAGCATCGGCATCTAAAACTGGACTCACAGGAGAGGTTCAAATCATAGAAAGCTAGAGTGTCAGTCCTCTTTACTTAAGTCGGCATTGTGCCTTTTGTATTAAATTCGGATGCAATTTCTGTGTTTCATCGACAATAAGAAGGTCCAAGGGATACAGTAAACCTGAGGTGAAGCATCGGAATCTACAACTGGACTCACAGGGGAGGTTCAAATCATAGAGAGTTAGAGTGTCAGACCTCTTGTACTTAAGTCGGCAGTGTGCCTTTTGTATTAAATTCGGATGCAATTTCCGTGTTTCATCGTCAATAAGAAGGTGCAAGGGATACAGTAAACCAGAAGTGAGGCATCGGAATCTAAAACTGGACTCACAGCAGAGGTTCAAATCATAGAGAGTTAGAGTGTCAGTCCCCTTGTACTTAAATCGGCATTGTGCTTTTGTATTATTTTCGGATGCAATTTCTGTGTCTCATCGTCAATAAGAGGGTCCAAGGGATACACTAAACCTGAAGTGAAGCATCGGAATCTAAAACTGGACTCACAGGAAAGGTTCAAATCATAGAGAATTACAGTGTCAGTCCTCTTGTACTTAAGTCGGCATTGTGCCTTTTGTATTAAATTCGGATGCAATTCCTGGGTTTCAACAACAATAAGAAAGTCCGTGGGATACAGTAAACATGAAGTGAAGCATGGTAATCTAAAACTGGACTCACAGGAGAGGTTCAAATCATAGAGAGTTAGAGTGTCAGTCCTCTTGTACTTAAGTCGGCATTGTGCCTTTTGTATTAAATTCAGATGCAATTTCTGTGTTTCATCGTCAATAAGAAGGTGAAGGTATATAGTAAACCTGAAGTGAAGCATCGGAATCTAAAACTGGACTCACAGGAGAGGTTCAAATCGTAGAAAGTTAGAGTGTCAGTCCTCTGGTACTTTTGTCGGCATTGTGCCTTTTGTATTAAATTCGGATGCAATTTCTGTGTTTCATCGTCAATAGGAAGGTCCAAGGGATACAGTAAACCTGAAGTGAAGCATCGTAATCTAAAACTGGACTCACAGGAGAGGTTCAAATCATAGAGAGTTAGAGTGTCACTCCTCTTGTACCTAAGTCGACATTGTGCCATTTGTATTAAATTCGGATGCAATTTCTGTGTTTCATCGTCATTAAGAAGGTCCAAGGGATACAGTAAACCTGAATTGAAGCATCTGAATGTAAAACTGAACTCACAGGAGAAGTTCAAATCATAGAAAGTTAGACTGTCAGTCCTCTGTACTTAGGTCGGCATTGTGCCTTTTGTATTAAATTCGGATGCAATTTCTGTGTTTCATCGTCAATAAGAAGGTCCAAGGGATACAGTAAACCTGAAGTGAAGCATCGGAATGTAAAACTGGACTCACAGGAGAGGCTCACATCATAGAGAGTTAGAGTGTCAGTCCTCGTGTATTTAAGTCGGCAGTGTGCCTTTTGTATTAAATTCGGATGCAATTTCCGTGTTTCATCGTCAATAAGAAGGTCCAAGGGATACAGTAAACCTGAAGTGAAGCATCGTAATCTAAAACTGGACTCACAGGAGAGGTTCAAATCACAGAGAGTTAGAGTGTCACTCCTCTTGTACTTAAGTCGGCATTGTGCATTTTGTATTAAATTCGGATGCAATTTCTGTGTTTCAACAACAATAACTGGACTCACAGGAGAGGTTCAAATCATAGAGAGTTAGAATGTCAGTCCTCTTGTACTTCAGTCGGCATTGTGGGCTTTGTATTAAATTCGGATGCAATTTCTGTGTTTCATCGTCAATAAGAAGGTCCAAGGTATATAGTAAACCTGAAGTTAAGCATCGGAATCTAAAACTGGACTCACAGGCGAGGTTCAAATCGTAGAAAGTTAGAGTGTCAGTCCTCTTGTATTTATGTCGGCATTGTGCCTTTTGTATTAAATTCAGATGCAATTTCTGTGTTTCATCGTCAATAAGAAGGTCCAAGGGATACAGTAAACCTGAAATGAAGCATCGTAATCTAAAACTGGACTCACAGGGGAGGTTCAAATCATAGAGAGTTAGAGTGTCAGTCCTCTTGTACTTAAGTCGGCATTGTGCCTTTTGTATTACATTCGGATGCAATTTCTGTGTTTCAACAACAATAAGAAAGTCCGTGGGATACAGTAAACATGAAGTGAAGCATGGTAATCTAAAACTGGACTCACAGGAGAGGTTCAAATCATAGAGTGTAAGAGTGTCAGTCCTCTTGTACTTAAGTCGGCATTGTGCCTTTTGTATTAAATTCAGATGCAATTTCTGTGTTTCATCGTCAATAAGAAGGTCCAAGGGATACAGTAAACCTGTAGTGAAGCATCGGAATCAAAAACTGGACTCACAGGAGAGGTTCAAAACGTAGAAAGTTAGAGTGTCAGTCCTATTGTACTTATGTCGGCATTGTGCCTTTTGTATTAAATTCGGATGCAATTTCTGTGTTTCATCGTCAATAAGAAGGTCCAAGGGATATAGAAAACCTCAAGTGAAGCATCGGCATCTAAAACTGGACTCACAGGAGAGGTTCAAATCATAGAAAGCTAGAGTGTCAGTCCTCTTGTACTTAAGTCGGCATTGTGCCTTTTGTATTAAATTCGGATGCAATTTCTGTGTTTCATCGACAATAAGAAGGTCCAAGGGATACAGTAAACCTGAGGTGAAGCATCGGAATCTACAACTGGACTCACAGGGGAGGTTCAAATCATAGAGAGTTAGAGTGTCAGACCTCTTGTACTTAAGTCGGCAGTGTGCCTTTTGTATTAAATTCGGATGCAATTTCCGTGTTTCATCGTCAATAAGAAGGTGCAAGGGATACAGTAAACCAGAAGTGAGGCATCGGAATCTAAAACTGGACTCACAGCAGAGGTTCAAATCATAGAGAGTTAGAGTGTCAGTCCCCTTGTACTTAAATCGGCATTGTGTTTTGTATTATTTTCGGATGCAATTTCTGTGTCTCATCGTCAATAAGAGGGTCCAAGGGATACACTAAACCTGAAGTGAAGCATCGGAATCTAAAACTGGACTCACAGGAAAGGTTCAAATCATAGAGAATTACAGTGTCAGTCCTCTTGTACTTAAGTCGGCATTGTGCCTTTTGTATTAAATTCGGATGCAATTCCTGGGTTTCAACAACAATAAGAAAGTCCGTGGGATACAGTAAACATGAAGTGAAGCATGGTAATCTAAAACTGGACTCACAGGAGAGGTTCAAATCATAGAGAGTTAGAGTGTCAGTCCTCTTGTACTTAAGTCGGCATTGTGCCTTTTGTATTAAATTCAGATGCAATTTCTGTGTTTCATCGTCAATAAGAAGGTGAAGGTATATAGTAAACCTGAAGTGAAGCATCGGAATCTAAAACTGGACTCACAGGAGAGGTTCAAATCGTAGAAAGTTAGAGTGTCAGTCCTCTTGTACTTTTGTCGGCATTGTGCCTTTTGTATTAAATTCGGATGCAATTTCTGTGTTTCATCGTCAATAAGAAGGTCCAAGGGATACAGTAAACCTGAAGTGAAGCATCGGAATGTAAAACTGGACTCACAGGAGAGGCTCACATCATAGAGAGTTAGAGTGTCAGTCCTCGTGTATTTAAGTCGGCAGTGTGCCTTTTGTATTAAATTCGGATGCAATTTCCGTGTTTCATCGTCAATAAGAAGGTCCAAGGGATACAGTAAACCTGAAGTGAAGCATCGTAATCTAAAACTGGACTCACAGGAGAGGTTCAAATCACAGAGAGTTAGAGTGTCACTCCTCTTGTACTTAAGTCGGCATTGTGCCTTTTGTATTAAATTCGGATGCAATTTCTGTGTTTCAACAACCATAACTGGACTCACAGGAGAGGTTCAAATCATAGAGAGTTAGAATGTCAGTCCTCTTGTACTTCAGTCGGCATTGTGGCTTTTGTATTAAATTCGGATGCAATTTCTGTGTTTCATCGTCAATAAGAAGGTCCAAGGTATATAGTAAACCTGAAGTGAAGCATCGGAACCTAAAACTGGACTCACAGGAGAGGTTCAAATCGTAGAAAGTTAGAGTGTCAGTCCTCTTGTATTTATGTCGGCATTGTGCCTTTTGTGTTACATTCGGATGCAATTTCTGTGTTTCAACAACAATAAGAAAGTCCGTGGGATACAGTAAACATGAAGTGAAGCATGGTAATCTAAAACTGGACTCACAGGAGAGGTTCAAATCATAGAGAGTAAGAGTGTCAGTCCTCTTGTACTTAAGTCGGCATTGTGCCTTTTGTATTAAATTCAGATGCAATTTCTGTGTTTCATCGTCAATAAGAAGGTGCAAGGTATATAGTAAACCTGAAGTGAAGCATCGGAATCTAAAACTGGACTCACAGGAGAGGTTCAAATCGTAGAAAGTTAGAGTGCCAGTCCTCTTGTACTTATGTCGGCATTGTGCCTTTTGTATTAAATTCGGATGCAATTTCTGTGTTTCATCGTCAATAAGAAGGTCCAAGGGATACAGTAAACCTGAAGTGAAGCATCGTAATCTAAAACTGGACTCACAGGAGAGGGTCAAAACATAGAGAGTTAGAGTGTCACTCCTCTTGTACTTAAGTCGGCATTGTGCCTTTTGTATTAAATTCGGATGCAATCTCTGTGTTTCATCGTCAATAAGAATTTCCAAGGGATACAGTAAACCTGAAGTGAAGCATCGGAATCTAAAACTGGACTCACACGAGAGGTTCAAATCATAGAGAGTTAAAGTGTCAGTCCTCTTGTACTTAGGTCGGTATTCTGTCTTTTGTATTAAATTCTAATGCAATTTCTGTGTTTCATCGTCAATAAGAAGGTCCAAGGCACACAGTAAACCTGAAGTGAAGCATCGGAATCTAAAGCTGGACTCACAGGAGAGGTTCAAATCATAGAGAGTTAGAGTGTCAGTCCTCTTGTACTTAAGTCGGCATTGTGCCTTTTGTATTAAATTCAAATGCAATTTCTGTGTTTCATCGTCAATAAGAAGGTGCAAGGTATATAGTAAACCTGAAGTGAAGCATCGGAATCTAAAACTGGACTCGCAGGAGAGGTTCAAATCGTAGAAAGTTAGAGTGTCAGTCCTCTTGTACTGATGTCGGCATTGTGCCTTTTGTATTAAATTCGGATGCAATTTCAGTGTTTCATCGTCAATAAGAAGGGCCAAGGTATACAGTAAACCTGAAGTGAAGCATCGTAATCTAAACCTGGACTCACAGGAGAAGTCAAATCATAGAGAGTTAGAGTGTCAGTCCTCTTGTACTTATGTCGGCATTGTGCCTTTTGTATTAAATTCGGATGCAATTTCTGTGTTTCATCGTCTATAAGAAGGTCCAAGGGATACAGTAAATCTGAAGTGAAGCATCTATATTTAAACCTGGACTCACAGGAGAGGTTCAAATCATAGAAAGTGAGACTGTCAGTCCTCTTGGACTTAGGTCGGCATTGTACCTTTTGTAATAAATTCGAATGCAATTTCTGTGTTTCATCGTCAATAAGAAGGTCCAAGGGATACAGTAAACATGAAGTGAAGCATCGGAATCTAAAACTGGACTCACACGAGAGGTTCAAATCATAGAGAGTTAGAGTGTCAATCCTCTTGTACATAGGTCGGTATTCTGCCTTTTGTATTAAATTCGGATGCAATTTCTGTGTTTCATCGTCAATAAGAAGGTCCAAGGGATACAGTAAACCTGAAGTGAAGCATCGGAATCAAAAACTGGACTCACAGGAGAGGTTCAAATCATAGAGAGTTAGAGTGTCAGTCCTCTTGTACTTAAGACGGAATTGTGCGTTTTGTGTTAAATTAGGATGCAATTTCTGTGTTTCATCGTCTATAAGAAGGTCCAAGGTACACAGTAAACCTGAAGTGAAGCATTGGAATGAACAACTGGACTCACAGGAGAGGTTCAATTCATTGACAGTTAGAGTGTCAGTCCTCTTGTACTTAGGTCTGTATTGTGCCTTTTGTATTACATTCGGATGCAATTTCTGTGTTTCATTGTCATTAAGAATGTCCAAGGGATACATTCAACCAGAAGTGAGGCATCGGAATCTAAAACTGGACTCACAGGAGAAGTTCAAATCATAGAGAGTTAGAGTGTCAGTCCTCTTGTACTTAAATCGGCATTGTGCCTTTTGTATTAAGTTTGGATGCAATTTCTGTGTTTCATCGTTAATAAGAAGGTCCAAGGGATACAGTAAACCTGAAGTGAAGCATCCGAATGTAAAACTGGACTCACAGGAGAGGTTCAAATCGTAGAAAGTGAGAGTGTCAGTCCTCTTGTACTTAGGTCGGTATTCTGCCTTTTGTATTAAATTCGGATGCAATTTCTGTGTTTCATCGTCAATAAGAAGGTCCAAGGGATACAGTAAACCTGAAGTGAAGCATCGGAATCAAAAACTGGACTCACAGGAGAGGTTCAAATCATAGAGAGTTAGAGTGTCAGTCCTCTTGTACTTAAGTCGGAATTGTGCGTTTTGTGTTAAATTAGGATGCAATTTCTGTGTTTCATCGTCCATAAGAAGGTCCAAGGTACACAGTAAACCTGAAGTGAAGCATCGGAATGAACAACTGGACTCACAGGAGAGGTTCAATTCATTGAGAGTTAGAGTGTCACTCCTCTTGTACTTAAGTCGGCATTGTGCCTTTTGTATTAAATTCGGATGCAATTTCTGTGTTTCATCGTCTATAAGAAGGTCCAAGGGATACAGTAAATCTGAAGTGAAGCATCTATATTTAAACCTGGACTCACAGGAGAGGTTCAAATCATAGAAAGTTAGACTGTCAGTCCTCTTGTACTTAGGTCGGCATTGTACATTTGTAATAAATTCGAATGCAATTTCTGTGTTTCATCGTCAATAAGAAGGTCCAAGGGATACAGTAAACATGAAGTGAAGCATCGGAATCTAAAACTGGACTCACACGAGAGGTTCAAATCATAGAGAGTTAGAGTGTCAGTCCTCTTGTACTTAGGTCGGTATTCTGCCTTTTGTATTACATTCGGATGCAATTTCTGTGTTTCATCGTCAATAAGAAGGTCCAAGGGATACAGTAAACCTGAAGTGAAGCATCGGAATCTAAAACTGGACTCACAGGAGAGGTTCAAATCGTTGAACGTGAGAGTGGTAGTCGTCTTGCACTTAAGACGGCATTGTGCCTTTTGTTTTAAATTCGGATGCAATATCTGTGTTTGATCTTCAATAAGAAGGTGCAAGGTATACAGTTAACCTGAAGTGAAGCATCGGAATCTGAAACTGGACTCACAGGAGAGGTTCAAATCATAGAAAGTGACAATGTAAGTCCTCTTGTACTTAAGTCGGCATTGTGCCTTTTGTATTAAATTCGGATGCAATTTCTGTGTTTCATCGTCAATAAGAAGGTGCAAGGTATACAGTAATCTTGACGTGAAGCATCGGAATCTAAAACTGGACTCACAGGAGAGGTTCAAATCGTAGAAAGTGAGAGTGTCAGTCCTCTTGTACTTAAGTCTGCATTGTGTCTTTTGTATTAAATTCGGATGCAATGTCTGTGTTTCATCGTCAATAAGACGGTCCAAGGGATACAGTATACCTGAAGTGAAGCATCGGAATCTAAAACTGGACTCACAGGAGAGGTTCAAATCGTAGAAAGTGAGAGTGTCAGTCCTCTTGCACTTAAGTCGGCATTGTGCCTTTTGTTTTAAATTCGGATGCAATTTCTGTGATTGATCGTCAATAAGAAGGTCCAAGGGATTCAGTAAACCTGAAGTGAAGCATCGGAATCTAAAACTGGACTCACAGTAGAGGTTCACCACATAGGAAGTGAGAGTGTCAGTCCTCTTTTACTTAAGTCGGCATTGTGCCTTTTGCATTAAATTCGGATGCAATATCTGTGTTTCATCGTCAATACGAAGGTCCAAGGGATACAGTAAACCTGAAGTGAAGCATCGGAATCTAATACTGGACTCACAGGAGAGGTTCAAATCATAGAAAGTGAGAGTGTCAGTCCTCTTGTTCTTAAGTCGGCATCGTGCCTTTTGTATTAAATTCGGATGCAATTTCTGTGTTTCATCGTCAATAAGGAGGTGCAAGGTATTCAGTAAACCTGAAGTGAAGCATCGGAATCTAAAACTGGACACCCAGGAGAGGTTCAAATCATACAAGGTGAGAGTGTCAGTCCTCTTGTACTTAAGTCTGCATTGTGCCTTTTGTATGATATTCGGATGCAATTTCTGTGAATCATCGTCAATAAGAAGGTGCAAGGTATACAGTAAACCTGAAGTGAAGCATCGGAATCTGAAACTGGACTCACAGCTGAGGTTCAAATCGTTGAACGTGAGAGTGTCAGTCCTCTTGCACTTAAGACGGCATTGTGCCTTTTGTTTTAAATTCGGATGCAATTTCTGTGTTTGATCGTCAATAAGATGGTGCAAGGTATACAGTTAACCTGAAGTGAAGCATCGGAATGTGAAACTGGACTCACAGAAGAGGTTCAAATCATAGAAAGTGAGAGTGTCAGTCCTCTTGCACTTAAGTCAGCATTGTACCTTTTATATTAAATTCGGATGCAATTTCTGTGTTTCATCGTCAATAAGAAGGTGCAAGGTATACAGTAATCTTGACGTGTGGCATCGGAATCTAAAACTGGACTCACAGGAGACGTTCAAATCGTAGAAAGTGAGAGTGTCAGTCCTCTTGTACTTAAGTCGGCAATGTGCCTTTTGTATTAAATTCGGATGCAATTTCTGTGTTTCATCCTCAATAAGAAGGTGCAAGGTATACAGTAAACCTGAAGTGAACCATCGGATTCTAAAACTATATACACAGGATTGGTTCATATCATAGAAAGTGAGAGTGTCAGTCCTCTTGTACTTAAGTCTGCATTGTGCCTTTTGTATAAAATTCGGATGCAGTGTATGTGTTTCATCGTGAATAAGAAGGTCCAAGGGATACTGTAAACCTGAAGTGAAGCATCGGAATCTAAAACTGGACTCACAGGAGAGGTTCATTTCGAAGAAAGTGAGAGTGTCAGTCCTCTTGCACTTAAGTCGGCATTGTGCCTTTTGTTTTAAATTCGGATGCAATTTCTGTGTTACATCGTCAATAAGAAGGTCCAAGGGATACAGTAAACCTGAAATGAACCATCGGAATCTAAAACTGGCCTCCCAGGAGAGGTTCAAATCATAGAAAGTTAGAGTGTCAGTCCTCATGTACTTATGTCGGCATTGTGCCATTTGTATTAAATTCGGATGCAATTTCTGTGTTTCATCGTCAATAAGAAGGTGCAAGGTATACAGTAATCTTCACGTGATTCATCGGAATCTAAAACTGGACTCACAGGAGACGTTCAAATCGTAGAAAGTGAGAGTGTCAGTCCTCTTGTACTTAAGTCGGCAATGTGCCTTTTGTATTAAATTCGGATGCAATTTCTGTGTTTCATCCTCAATAAGAAGGTGCAAGGTATACAGTAAACCTGATGTGAACCATCGGATTCTAAAACTATATACACAGGAGAGGTTCATATCATAGAAAGTGAGAGTGTCAGTCCTCTTGTACTTAAGTCTGCATTGTGCCTTTTGTATAAAATTCGGATGCAACGTATGTGTTTCATCGTGAATAAGAAGGTCCAAGGGATACAGTAAACCTGAAGTGAAGCATCGGAATCTAAAACTGGACTCACAGGAGAGGTTCATTTCGAAGAAAGTGAGAGTGTCAGTCCTCTTGCACTTAAGTCGGCATTTGCCTTTTGTTTTAAATTCGGATGCAATTTCTGTGTTTCATCGTCAATAAGAAGGTCCAAGGGATACAGTAAACCTAAAGTGAACCATCGGAATCTAAAACTGGCCTCCCAGGAGAGGTTCAAATCATAGAAAGTTAGAGTGTCAGTCCTCATGTACTTATGTCGGCATTGTGCCATTTGTATTAAATTCCGATGCAATTTCTGTGTTTCATCGTCAAAAAAAGGTGCAAGGTATACAGTAATCTTGACGTGAAGCATCGGAATCTATCACTGGACACCCAGGAGAGGTTCAAATCATAGGAGGTGAGAGTGTCAGTCCTCTTGTACTTAAGTCTGCATTGTGCCTTTTGTATGATATTCGGATGCAATTTCTGTGCTTCATCGTCAATAAGAAGATGCAAGGTATACAGTAAACCGGAAGTGAAGCATAGGAATCTGAAACTGGACTCACAGGAGAGGTTCAAATCGTAGAAAGTGAGAGTGTCAGTCCTCTTGTACTTAAGTCGGCATTGTGTCTTTTGTATTAAATTCGGATGGAATTTCTGTGTTTCATCGTCAAGAAGAAGGTAGAAGGTATACAATAAACCTAAAATGAAGCATCGGAATCTAAAACTGGTCCACAGCAGAGGTTCAAACCATAGACAGTGAGAGTGTCAGTCCTCTTGTACTTAAGTCTGCATTGTGCCTTTTGTATTAAATTGAGATGCAATTTCTTTGTTTCATCGTCAATACGAAGGTCCAAGGGATACAGTAAACCTGAAGTGAAGCATCGGAATCTAAAACTGCACTCACAGGAGAGGTTCAAATCGTTGAACGTGAGAGTGTCAGTCCTCTTGCTCTTAAGACGGCATTGTGCTTTTGTTTTAAATTCGGATGCAATTTCTGTGTTTCATCGTCAATAAGAAGGTGCAAGGTATACAGTAATCTTGACGTGAAGCATCGGAATCTAAAACTGCACTCACAGGAGAGGTTCAAATCGTAGAAAGTGAGAGTGTCAGTCCTCTTGTACTTAAGTCGGCAATGTGCCTTTTGTATTAAATTCGGATGCAATTTCTGTGTTTCATCGTCAATAAGAAGGTGCAAGGTATACAGTAAACCTGAAGTGAAGCATCGGAATCTAAAACTGGACACACAGGAGAGGCTCAAATCATAGAAAGTGAGAGTGTCAGTCCTCTTGTACTTAAGTCTGCATTGTGCCTTTTGTATTAAATTCGGGTGCAATGTCTGTGTTTCATCGTCAATAAAAAGGTCCAAGGGATACAGTAAACCTGAAGTGAAGCATCGAAATCTAAAACTAGACTCACAGGAGAGGTTCAAATCGTAGAAAGTGAGAGTGTCAGTCCTCTTGCACTTAAGTCGGCATTGTGCCTTTTGTTTTAAATTCGGATGCAATTTCTGTGTTTGATCGTCAATAAGAAGGTGCAAGGTATACAGTTAACTGAAGTGAAGCATCGGAATCTGAAACTGGACTCACAGGAGAGGTTCAAATCATAGAAAGTGAGAGTGTCAGTCCTCTTGTACTTAAGTCGGCATTGTGAGTTTTGTAATAAATTGGGATGCAATTTCTGTGTTTCATCGTCAATAAGAAGGTCCAAGGGATACAGTAAACATGAAGTGAAGCATCGGAATCTAAAACTGGACTCACAGGAGAGGTTCAAGAAATAGAAAGTGAGAGTGTCAGTCCTCATGTACTTAAGTCGGAATTGTGCCTTTTGTATTAAATGCGGATGCAATTTCTGTGTGTCATCGTCAATAAGAAGGTGCAAGGTATACAGTAAACCTGATGTGAAGCATTGGAATCTAAAAGTTGACTCACAGGACAGGTTGAAATCATAGAAAGTTAGAGTGTCAGTCTCCTTGTACTTAAGTCGGCATTGTGCCTTTTGTAATAAATTCGGATGCAATTTCTGTGTTTCATCGTCAATAAGACGGTCCAAGGGATACAGTAAACATGAAGTGAAGCATCGGAATCTAAAACTGGACTCACAGGAGAAGACCAAATCATAGAAAGTGAGAGTGTCAGTCCTCTTTTACTTATGTCGGCATTGTGCCTTTTGTATTAAATTCGGATGCAATTTCTGTGTTTTATCGTCAATAAGAAGGTCCAAGGGATACAGTAAACCTGAAGTGAGGCATCGGAATCTAAAACTGGACTCACAGAAGAGGTTCAAACCATAGAAAAGGAGAGTGTCATTCCTCTTGTACTTAAGTCGGCATTGTGCCTTTTGTACTAAATTCGGATGTAATTTCTGTGTTTCATCGCCAATAAGAAGGTCCAAGGTATACAGTAAACCTGAAGTTAAGCATCGCAATCTAAAACTGGACTCACAGGTGAGGTTCAAATCATAGAAAGTTGAAGTGTCAGTCCTCTCGTACTTAAGTCGGCATTGTGCCTTTTGAATTTAATTCCGATGCAATTTCTGTGTTTCATCGTCAATAAAAAGGTGCAAGGTATTCAGTAATCCTGAAGTGAAGCATCGGAATCTAATTCTGGACTCACAGGAGAGGTTCAAATCACAGAAAGTGATAGAGTCAGCCCTCTTTTACTGAAGTCGGCATTGTGCCTTTTGTACAAAATTCGGATGCAATTTCTGTGTTTCATCGTCAATAAGAAGGTCCAAGGTATACAGTAAACCTAAAGTGAAGCATCGGTATCTAAAACTGGACTCACAGGAGAGGTTCAAATCATAGAAATTTAGAGTGTTAGTCCTCTTGTACTTAGGTCGGCATTGTGCCTTTTGTATTAAATTCGGATGCAAACTCTGTGTTTCATCGTCAATAAGGAAGTCCAAGAGATGCAGTAAACCTGAAGTGAAGCATCGGAATCTAAAACTGGACTCACAGGAGAGGTTCACATCGTACAAAGTGAGAGTGTCAGTCCTCTTGCTCTTAAGACGGCATTGTGCCTTTTGTTTTAAATTCGGATGCAATTTCTGTGTTTGATCGTCAATGAGAAGGTGCAAGGTATACAGTAAACCTGAAGTGAAGCATCGGAATCTAAAACTGGACACACAGGAGAGGCTCAAATCATAGAAAGTGAGAGTAACAGTCCTCTTGTACTTAAGTCTGCATTGTGCCTTTTGTATTAAATTCGGATGCAATGTCTGTGTTTCATCGTCAATAAAAAGGTCCAAGGGATACAGTAAACCTGAAGTGAAGCATCGAAATCTAAAACTAGACTCACAGGAAAGGTTCAAATCGTAGAAAGTGAGAGTGTCAGTCCTCTTGCACTTATGTCGGCATTGTGCCTTTTGTTTTAAATTCGGATGCAATTTCTGTGTTTGATCGTCAATAAGAAGGTGCAAGGTATACAGTTAACTGAAGTGAAGCATCGGAATCTGAAACTGGACTCACAGGAGAGGTTCAAATCATAGAAAGTGAGAGTGTCAGTCCTCTTGTACTTAAGTCGGCATTGTGCCTTTTGTAATAATTTCGGATGCAATTTCTGTGTTTCATCGTCAATAAGAAGGTCCAAGGGATACAGTAAACATGAAGTGAAGCATCGGAATCTAAAACTGGACTCACAGGAGAGGTTCAAGAAATAGAAAGTGGGAGTGTCAGTCCTCATGTACTTAAGTCGCAATTGTGCCTTTTGTATTAAATGCGGATGCAATTTCTGTGTGTCATCGTCAATAAGAAGGTGCAAGGTATACAGTAAACCTGATGTGAAGCATTGGAATCTAAAAGTGGACTCACAGGACAGGTTCAAATCATAGAAAGTTAGAGTGTCAGTCTCCTTGTACTTAAGTCGGCATTGTGCCTTTTGTAATAAATTCGGATGCAAATTCTGTGTTTCATCGTCAATAAGACGGTCCAAGGGATACAGTAAACATGAAGTGAAGCATCGGAATCTAAAACTGGACTCACAGGAGAAGACCAAATCATAAAAAAGTGAGAGTGTCAGTCCTCTTTTACTTATGTCGGCATTGTGCCTTTTGTATTAAATTCGGATGCAATTTCTGTGTTTTATCGTCAATAAGAAGGTCCAAGGGATACAGTAAACCTGAAGTGAGGCATCGGAATCTAAAACTGGACTCACAGGAGAGGTTCAAACCATAGAAAAGGAGAGTGTCATTCCTCTTGTACTTAAGTCGGCATTGTGCCTTTTGTACTAAATTCGGATGTAATTTCTGTGTTTCATCGCCAATAAGAAGGTCCAAGGTATACAGAAAACCTGAAGTTAAGCATCGGAATCCAAAACTGGACTCACAGGTGAGGTTCAAATCTTAGAAAGTTGAAGTGTCAGTCCTCTCGTACTTAAGTCGGCATTGTGCCTTTTGAATTTAATTCCGATGCAATTTCTGTGTTTCATCGTCAATAAAAAGGTGCAAGGTATTCAGTAATCCTGAAGTGAAGCATCGGAATCTAATTCTGGACTCACAGGAGAGGTTCAAATCACAGAAAGTGATAGTGTCAGCCCTCTTTTACTGAAGTCGGCATTGTGCCTTTTGTACAAAATTCGGATGCAATTTCTGTGTTTCATCGTCAATAAGAAGGTCCAAGGTATACAGTAAACCTAAAGTGCAGCATCGGTATCTAAAACTGGACTCACAGGAGAGGTTCAAATCATAGAAATTTAGAGTGTTAGTCCTCTTGTACTTAAGTCGGCATTGTGCCTTTTGTATTAAATTCGGATGCAAACTCTGTGTTTCATCGTCAATAAGAAAGTCCAAGAGATGCAGTAAACCTGAAGTGAAGCATCGGAATCTGAAACTGGACTCACCCGAGAGGTTCACATCGTACAAAGTGAGAGTGTCAGTCCTCTTGCTCTTAAGACGGCATTGTGCCTTTTGTTTTAAATTCGGATGCAATTTCTGTGTTTGATCGTCAATAAGAAGGTGCAAGGTATACAGTTAACCTGAAGTGAAGCATCAGAATCTGAAACTGGACTCACAGGAGAGGTTCAAATCATAGATAGTGAGAGTGTCAGTCCTCTTGTAATTAAGTCGGCATTGTGCCTTTTGTATTAAATTCGGATGCAATTTCTGTGTTTCATCGTCAATAAGAATGTGCAAGGTATACAGTAATCTTGACGTGACGCATCGGAATCTAAAACTGGACTCACAGGAGAGGTTCAAATCGTAGAAAGTGAGAGTGTCAGTCCTCTTGTACTTAAGTCGGCAATGTGCCTTTTGTATTAAATTCGGATGCAATTTCTGTGTTTCACCGTCAACAAGAAGGTGCAAGGTATACAGTAAACCTGAAGTGAAGCATCGGAATCTAAAACTGGACTCACAGGAGAAGACCAAATCATAGAAAGTGAGAGTGTCAGTCCTCTTTTACTTATGTCGGCATTGTGCCTTTTGTATTTAATTCGGATGCAATTTCTGTGTTTTATCGTCAATAAGAAGGTCCAAGGGATACAGTAAACCTGAAGTGAAACATCGGAATCTAAAACTGGACTCACAGGAGAGGTTCAAACCATAGAAAAGGAGAGTGTCATTCCTCTTGTACTTAAGTCGGCATTGTGCCTTTTGTACTAAATTCGGATGTAATTTCTGTGTTTCATCGCCAATAAGAAGGTCCAAGGTATACAGTAAACCTGAAGTTAAGCATCGGAATCTAAAACTGGACTCACCGGTGAGGTTCAAATCTTAGAAAGTTGAAGTGTCAGTCCTCTCGTACTTAAGTCGGCATTGTGCCTTTTGAATTTAATTCCGATACAATTTCTGTGTTTCATCGTCAATAAAAAGGTGCAAGGTATTCAGTAATCCTGAAGTGAGGCATCGGAATCTAATTCTGGACTCACAGGAGAGGTTCAAATCACAGAAAGTGATAGTGTCAGCCCTCTTTTACTGAAGTCGGCATTGTGCCTTTTGTACAAAATTCGGATGCAATTTCTGTGTTTCATCGTCAATAAGAAGGTCCAAGGTATACAGTAAACCTAAAGTGAAGCATCGGTATCTAAAACTGGACTCACAGGAGAGGTTCAAATCATAGAAATTTAGAGTGTTAGTCCTCTTGTACTTAAGTCGGCATTGTGCCTTTTGTATTAAATTCGGATGCAAACTCTGTGTTTCATCGTCAATAAGAAAGTCCAAGATATGCAGTAAACCTGAAGTGAAGCATCGGAATCTAAAACTGGACTCACAGGAGAGGTTCACATCGTACAAAGTGAGAGTGTCAGTCCTCTTGCTCTTAAGACGGCATTGTGCCTTTTGTTTTAAATTCGGATGCAATTTCTGTGTTTGATCGTCAATAAGAAGGTGCAAGGTATACAGTAAACCTGAAGTGAAGCATCGGAATCTAAAACTGGACACACAGGAGAGGCTCAAATCATAGAAAGTGAGAGTGTCAGTCCTCTTGTACTTAAGTCTGCATTGTGCCTTTTGTATTAAATTCGGATGCAATGTCTGTGTTTCATCGTCAATAAAAAGGTCCAAGGGATACAGTAAACCTGAAGTGAAGCATCGAAATCTAAAACTAGACTCACAGGAGAGGTTCAAATCGTAGAAAGTGAGAGTGTCAGTCCTCTTGCACTTATGTCGGCATTGTGCCTTTTGTTTTAAATTCGGATGCAATTTCTGTGTTTGATCGTCAATAAGAAGGTGCAAGGTATACAGTTAACTGAAGTGAAGCATCGGAATCTGAAACTGGACTCACAGGAGAGGTTCAAATCATAGAAAGTGAGAGTGTCAGTCCTCTTGTACTTAAGTCGGCATTGTGCCTTTTGTAATAAATTCGGATGCAATTTCTGTGTTTCATCGTCAATAAGAAGGTCCAAGGGATACAGTAAACATGAAGTGAAGCATCGGAATCTAAAACTGGACTCACAGGAGAGGTTCAAGAAATAGAAATTGAGAGTGTCAGTCCTCATGTACTTAAGTCGGAATTGTGCCTTTTGTATTAAATGCGGATGCAATTTCTGTGTGTCATCGTCAATAAGAAGGTGCAAGGTATACAGTAAACCTGATGTGAAGCATTGGAATCTAAAAGTGGACTCACAGGACAGGTTCAAATCATAGAAAGTTAGAGTGTCAGTCTCCTTGTACTTAAGTCGGCATTGTGCCTTTTGTAATAAATTCGGATGCAAATTCTGTGTTTCATCGTCAATAAGACGGTCCAAGGGATACAGTAAACATGAAGTGAAGTATCGGAATCTAAAACTGGACTCACAGGAGAAGACCAAATCACAGAAAGTGAGAGTGTCAGTCCTCTTTTACTTATGTCGGCATTGTGCCTTTTGTATTAAATTCGGATGCAATTTCTGTGTTTTATCGTCAATAAGAAGGTCCAAGGGATACAGTAAACCTGAAGTGAGGCATCGGAATCTAAAACTGGACTCACAGGAGAGGTTCAAACCATAGAAAAGGAGAGTGTCATTCCTCTTGAACTTAAGTCGGCATTGTGCCTTTTGTACTAAATTCGGATGTAATTTCTGTGTTTCATCGCCAATAAGAAGGTCCAAGGTATACAGAAAACCTGAAGTTAAGCATCGGAATCTAAAACTGGACTCACAGGTGAGGTTCAAATCTTAGAAAGTTGAAGTGTCAGTTCTCTCGTACTTAAGTCGGCATTGTGCCTTTTGAATTTAATTCCGATGCAATTTCTGTGTTTCATCGTCAATAAAAAGGTGCAAGGTATTCAGTAATCCTGAAGTGTAGCATCGGAATCTAATTCTGGACTCACAGGAAAGGTTCAAATCACAGAAAGTGATAGTGTCAGCCCTCTTTTACTGAAGTCGGCATTGTGCCTTTTGTACAAAATTCGGATGCAATTTCTGTGTTTCATCGTCATTAAGAAGGGCCAAGGTATACAGTAAACCTAAAGTGAAGCATCGGTATCTAAAACTGGACTCACAGGAGAGGTTCAAATCATAGAAATTTAGAGTGTTAGTCCTCTTGTACTTAAGTCGGCATTGTGCCTTTTGTATTAAATTCGGATGCAAACTCTGTGTTTCATCGTCAATAAGAAAGTCCAAGAGATGCAGTAAACCTGAAGTGAAGCATCGGAATCTAAAACTGGACTCACTGGAGAGGTTCACATCGTACAAAGTGAGAGTGTCAGTCCTCTTGCTCTTAAGACGGCATTGTGCCTTTTGTTTTAAATTCGGATGCAATTTCTGTGTTTGATCGTCAATAAGAAGGTGCAAGGTATACAGTTAACCTGAAGTGAAGTATCAGAATCTGAAACTGGACTCACAGGAGAGGTTCAAATCATAGATAGTGAGAGTGTCAGTCCTCTTGTAATTAAGTCGGCATTGTGCCTTTTGTATTAAAATCGGATGCAATTTCTGTGTTTCATCGTCAATAAGAAGGTGCAAGGTATACAGTAATCTTGACGTGAAGCATCGGAATCTAAACCTGGACTCACAGGAGAGGTTCAAATCGTAGAAAGTGAGAGTGTCAGTCCTCTTGTACTTAAGTCGGCAATGTGCCTTTTGTATTGAATTCGGATGCAATTTCTGTGTTTCACCGTCAACAAGAAGGTGCAAGGTATACAGTAAACCTGAAGTGAAGCATCGGAATCTAAAACTGGACACACAGGAGAGGTTCAAATCATAGAAAGTGAGAGTGTCAGTCCTCTTGTACTTAAGTCGGCATTGTCCATTTTGGATTAAATTCGGATGCAATTTCTGTGTTTCATCGTCAAAAAGAAGGTGCAAGGTTTACAGTAAAACTGAAGTGAAGCATCGGAATCTAAAACTGGACTCACAGGAGAGGTTCAAATCGTAGAAAGTGAGAGTGTCAGTCCTCTTGTACATAAGTAGGCATTTTGGCTTTTGAATTTGATTCCGATGCAATTTTTGTGTTTCATAGTCAGTTAGACGGTGCAAGGTATACAGTAAACCTGAAGTGAAGCGTCGGAATCTGAATTGGAATCACAGGAGAGGTTCAAATCATAGAGAGTGGGAGTGTCAGTCCACTTGTACTTAAGTCGGATTTGTGCCTTTTGTATTAAATTCGGATGCAATTACTGTGTTTCATCGTCAATAAAAAGGTGCAAGGTATACAGTAATCTTGACGTGAAGCATCGGAATCTAAACCTGGACTCACAGGAGAGGTTCAAATCGTAGAAAGTGAGAGTGTCAGTCCTCTTGTACTTAAGTCGGCAATGTGCCTTTTGTATTAAATTCGAATGCAATATCTGTGTTTCATCGTGAATAAGGAGGTGCAAGGTATACAGTAAACCTGAAGTGAAGCATCGGAATCTAAAACTGGACACCCAGGAGAGGTTCAAATCATACAAGGTGAGAGTGTCAGTCCTCTTGTACTTAAGTCTGCATTGTGCCTTTTGTATGATATTCGGATGCAATTTCTGTGAATCATCGTCAATAAGAAGGTGCAAGGTATACAGTAATCCTGAAGTGAAGCATCGGAATCTGAAACTGGACTCACAGCTGAGGTTCAAATCGTTGAACGTGAGAGTGTCAGTCCTCTTGCACTTAAGACGGCATTGTGCCTTTTGTTTTAAATTCGGATACAATTTCTGTGTTTGATCGTCAATAAGAAGGTGCAAGGTATACAGTTAACCTGAAGTGAAGCATCGGAATCTGAAACTGGACTCACAGGAGAGGTTCAAATCATAGAAAGTGAGAGTGTCAGTCCTCTTGTACTTAAGTCTGCATTGTGCCTTTTGTATTAAATTCCGATGCAATTTCTGTGTTTCATCGTCAATAA
Source organism: Schistocerca serialis cubense (assembly GCF_023864345.2). Lineage (NCBI taxonomy): Eukaryota > Metazoa > Arthropoda > Insecta > Orthoptera > Acrididae > Schistocerca > Schistocerca serialis. The sequence continues at coordinate 87,379,188 of NC_064645.1, forward strand.
AAAGGTGCAAGGTATACAGTAATCTTGACGTGAAGCATCGGAATCTATCACTGGACACCCAGGAGAGGTTCAAATCATAGAAGGTGAGAGTGTCAGTCCTCTTGTACTTAAGTCTGCATTGTGCCTTTTGTATGATATTCGGATGCAATTTCTGTGTTTCATCGTCAATAAGAAGATGCAAGGTATACAGTAAACCGGAAGTGAAGCATCGGAATCTGAAACTGGACTCACAGGAGAGGTTCAAATCGTAGAAAGTGAGAGTGTCAGTCCTCTTGTACTTAAGTCGGCATTGTGTCTTTTGTATTAAATTCGGATGGAATTTCTGTGTTTCATCGTCAAGAAGAAGGTAGAAAAGTATACAGTAAACCTGAAGTGAAGCATCGGAATCTAAAACTGGACACACAGGAGAGGCTCAAATCATAGAAAGTGAGAGTGTCAGTCCTCTTGTACTTAAGTCTGCATTGTGCATTTTGTATTAAATTCGGATGCAATGTCTGTGTTTCATCGTCAATAAGAAGGTCCAAGGGATACAGTAACCTGAAGTGAAGCATCGAAATCTAAATCTAGACTCACAGGAGAGGTTCAAATCGTAGAAAGTGAGAGTGTCAGTCCTCTTGCACTTAAGTCGGCATTGTGCCTTTTGTTTTAAATTCGGATGCAATTTCTGTGTTTGATCGTCAATAAGAAGGTGCAAGGTATACAGTTAAGCTGAAGTGAAGCATCGGAATCTGAAACTGGACTCACAGGAGAGGTTAAAATCATAGAAATTGAGAGTGTCAGTCCTCTTGTACTTAAGTCGGCATTGTGCCTTTTGTAATATATTCGGATGCAATTTCTATGTTTCATCGTCAATAAGAAGGTCCAAGGGATACAGTAAACATGAAGTGAAGCATTGGAATCTAAAACTGGACTCACAGGAGAGGTTCAAGAAATAGAAAGTGAGAGTGTCAGTCCTCATGTACTTAAGTCGGGATTGTGCCTTTTGTATTAAATGCGGATGCAATTTCTGTGTGTCATCGTCAATAAGAAGGTGCAAGGTATACAGTAAACCTGATCTGAAGCATCGGAATCTAAAAGTGGACTCACAGGACAGGTTCAAATTATAGAAAGTTAGAGTGTCAGTCTCCTTGTACTTAAGTCGGCATTGTGCCTTTTGTAATAAATTCGGATGCAATTTCTGTGTTTCATCGTCAATAAGACGGTCCAAGGGATACAGTAAACATGAAGTGAAGCATCGGAATCTAAAACTGGACTCTCAGGAGAAGACCAAATCATAGAAAATGAGAGTGTCAGCCCTCTTTTACTTAAGTCGGCATTGTGCCTTTTGTATAAAATTCGGATGCAATTTCTGTGTTTCATCGTCAATAAGAACGTCCAAGGTATACAGTAAACCTAAAGTGAAGCATCGGCATCTAAAACTGGACTCACTGGAGAGGTTCAAATCATAGAAATTTAGAGTGTTAGTCCTCTTGTACTTAAGTCGGCATTGTGCCTTTTGTATTAAATTCGGATGCAAACTCTTTGTTTCATCGTCAATAAGAATGTCCAAGAGATGCAGTAAACCTGAAGTGAAGCATCGGAATCTAAAACTGGACTCACATTAGAGGTTCACATCATAGAAAGTGAGAGTGTCAGTCCTCTTATACTTAAGTCGGCATTGTGCCTTTTGTATTAAATTCGTATGCAATTTCTGTGTTTCATCGTCACGAAGAAGCTAGAAGGTATACAGTAAACCTAAAGTGAAGCATCGGAATCTAAAACTGGACTCACAGGAGAGGTTCAAATCGTTGAACGTGAGAGTGTCAGTCCTCTTGCACTTAAGACGGCATTGTGCCTTTTGTTTTAAATTCGGATGCAATTTCTGTGTTTGATCGTCAATAAGAAAGTGCAAGGTATACAGTTAACCTGAAGTGAAGCATCAGAATCTGAAACTGGACTCACAGGAGAGGTTCAAATCATAGAAAGTGAGAGTGTCAGTCCTCTTGTAATTAAGTCGGCATTGTGCCTTTTGTATTAAATTCGGATGCAATTTCTGTGTTTCATCGTCAATAAGAAGGTGGAAGGTATACAGAAATCTTGACGTGATGCATTGGAATCTAAAACTGGACTCACAGGAGAGGTTCAAATCGTAGAAAGTGAGAGTGTCAGTCCTCTTGTACTTAAGTCGGCAATGTGCCTTTTGTATTAAATTCGGATGCAATTTCTGTGTTTCATCGTCAATAAGAAGGTCCAAGGGATACAGTAAACGTGAAGTGAAGCTTCGAAATCTAAAACTGGACTCACAGGAGAGGTTCAAATCGTAGAAAGTGAGAGTGTCAGTCCTCTTGCACTTAAGTCGGCATTGTGCCTTTTGTATTAAAGTCGGATGCAAACTCTGTGTTTCATCGTCAATAAGAAAGTCCAAGAGATGCAGTAAACCTGAAGTGAAGCATCGGAATTTAAAACTGGACACACAGGAGTGGTTCAAATCATAGAAAGTGAGAGTGTCAGTCCTCTTGCACTTAAGTCGGCATTGTGCCTTTTGTATTAAATTCGGATGCAATTTCTGTGTTTCATCGTCAATAAGAAGGTGCAAGGTATACATTAAACCTGAAGTGAAGCGTCGGAATCCAAATTGGAATCACAGGAGAGGTTCAAATCATAGAGAGTGAGAGTGTCAGTCCTCTTGTACTTAAGTCGGCATTGTGCCTTTTGTATTAAATTCGGATGCAATTTCTGTGTTTCATCGTCAAGAAGAAGGTAGAAGGTATACAGTAAACCTAAAGTGAAGCATCGGAATCTAAAACTGGTCCACGGGAGAGGTTGAAATCATAGAAAGAGGGAGTGTCTGCTCTCTTGTACTTAAGTCTGCATTGTGCCTTTTGTATTAAATTCGGATGCAATTTATTTGCTTCATCGTCAATAAGAAGGTCCAAGGGATAAAGTAAACCTAAGTGAAGCATCGGAATCTAAAACAGGACTCACAGGAGAGGTCAAATCGTTGAAAGTGAGAGTGTCAGTCCTCTTGCACTTAAGACGGCATTGTGACTTTTGTTTTAAATTCTGATGCAATTTCTGTGTTTGATCGTCAATAAGAAGGTGCAAGAAATACAATTAACCTGACGTGAAGCATCGGAATCTGAAACTGGACTCACAGGAGAGGTTCAAATCATAGAAAGTGAGAGTGTCAGTCCTCTTGTACTTAAGTCGGCATTGTGCCTTTTGTATTAAATTCGGATGCAATTATTGTGTTCCATCGTCAATAAGAAGGTGCAAGGTATACAGTAACCTTGACGTGAAGCATCGGATTCTAAAAGTGGACTCACAAGAGTGGTTCAAATCGAACAAAGTGAGAGTGTCACTCCTCTTGTACTTAAGTCAGCAATGTGCATTTTGTATTAAATTCGGATGCAATTTCTGTGTTTCATCGTCAATAAGACTGTGCAAGGTATACAGTAAACCTGAAGTGAAGCATCGGAATCTAAAACTGGACACACAGGAGAGGTTCAAATCATAGAAAATGAGAGTGTCAGTACTCTTGTACTTAATTCTGCATTGTGCCTTTTGTATTAAATTCGGATGCAATGTCTGTGTTTCATCGTCAATAAGAAGGTCCAAGGGATACAGTAAACCTGAAGTGACGCATCGGAATCTAAAACTGGACTCACAGGAGAGATACAAATCGTAGAAAGTGAGAGTGTCAGTGTTCGTGCACTTTATTCTGCATTGCGCCTTTTGTTTTAAATTCGGATGCAATTTCTGTGTTTGATCGTCAATAAGAAGGTGCAAGGTATACAGTAAACCTAAAGTGAAGCATTGGAATCTAAAACTGGTCCACAGGAGAGGTTCAAATCATAGACAGTGAGAGTGTCAGTCCACTTGTACTTAAGTTGGCATTGTGCCTTTTGTATTAAATTCTGATGCAATTTCTGTATTTCATCGTCAATAGGAAGGTCCAAGGGATACAGTAAATCCTAAGTGAAGCATCGGAATCTAAAACTGGACTCACAGGAGAGGTTCAAAACATAGACAGTTAGAGTGTCGGTCCTCTTGTACTTAAGTCGGCATTGACCCTTTTGTATTTAATTCCGATTCAATTTCTGTGTTTCATCGTCAATAAGAAGGTCCAAGGTATACAGTAAATCTTAAGTGAAGCATCGGAATCTAAAACTGGACTTACAGGAGGGGGTCAAATCATAGAAATTTAGAGTGTTAGTCCTCTTGTACTCAAGTCGGCATTGTGCCTTTTGTATTAAAGTCGGATGCAAACTCTGTGTTTCATCGTCAATAAGAAAGTCCAAGAGATGCAGTAAACCTGAAGTGAAGCATCGGAATCTAAAACTGGACACACGGGAGAGGTTCACATCATAGAAAGTTAGAGTGTCAGTCCTCTTGTACTTAAGTCGGCATTGTGCCTTTTGTATTAAATTCGGATGCAATTTCTGTGCTTCATCGTCAACACGAAGGTCCAAGGGATACAGTTAACCTTAAGTGAAGCATCGGAATCTAAAACTGGACTCACAGGAGAGGTTCAAATCATAGAAAGTGAGAGTGTTAGTCCTCTTGTACTTAAGTCGGCATTGTGCCTTTTGTATTAAATTCGGATGCAATTTCTGTGTTTCATCGTCAATAAGAAGGTGCAAGGTATACAGAAAACCTGAAGTGAAGCATCGGAATCTAAAACTGGACTCACAGGAGAGGTTCAAATCGTAGAAGGTGAGAGTGTCAGTCCTCTTGTCCTTAAGTCGGCATTGTGCCTTTTGTATTGAATTCGCATGCAATTTCTGTGTTTCATCGTCAATAAGAAGGTGCAAGGTATACAGTAAACCTGAGGTGAAGCATGGGAATCTAAAACTGGACTCACAGGAGAGGTTCAAATCGTAGAAAGTGAGAGTGTCAGTCCTCTTGTACTTAAGTAGGCATTGTGGCTTTTGAATTTAATTCCGATCCAATTTTTGTGTTTCATAATCAATTAGACGGTGCAAGGTATACATTAAACCTGAAGTGAAGCGTCGGAATCTAAATTGGAATCACAGGAGAGGTTCAAATCATAGAGAGTGAGAGTGTCAGTCCTCTTGTACTTAAGTCGGCATTGTGCTTTTGTATTAAATTCGGATGCAATATCTGTGTTTCATCGTCAAGAAGAAGGTAGAAGGTATACAGTAAACCTAAAGTGAAGCATCTGAATCTAAAACTGGTCCACGGGAGAGGTTGAAATCATAGAAAGTGGGAGTGTCTGCTCTCTTGTACTTAAGTCTGCATTGTGCCTTTTGTATTAAATTCGGATGCAATTTCTTTGCTTCATCGTCAATAAGAAGGTCCAAGGGATAAAGTAAACGTAAGTGAAGCATTGGAATCTAAAACTGGACTCACAGGAGAGGTCAAATCGTTGAAAGTGATAGTGTCAGTCCTCTTGCACTTAAGACGGCATTGTGACTTTTGTTTTAAATTCGGATGCAATTTCTGTGTTTGATCGTCAATAAGAAGGTGCAAGAAATATTGTTAACCTGACGTGAAGCATCGGAATCTGAAACTGGACTCACAGGAGAGGTTCAAATCATAGAAAGTGAGAGTGTCAGTCCTCTTGTACTTAAGTCGGCATTGTGCCTTTTGTATTAAATTCGGATGCAATTATTGTGTTTCATCGTCAATAAGAAGGTGCAAGGTATACAGTAACCTTGAGATGAAGCATCGGATTCTAAAACTGGACTCACAGGAGAGGTTCAAATCGTACAAAGTGAGAGTGTCACTCCTCTTGTACTTAAGTCGGCAATGTGCCTTTTGTATTAAATTCGGATGCAATTTATGTGTTTCATCGTCAATAAGAAGGTGCAAGGTATACAGTAAACCTGAAGTGAAGCATCGGAATCTAAAACTGGACACACAGGAGAGGTTCAAATCATAGAAAGTGAGAGTGTCAGTCCTCTTGTAATTAAGTCGGCATTGTGCCTTTTGTATTAAATTCGGATGCAATTTCTGTGTTTCATCGTCAATAAGAAGGTGGAAGGTATACAGTAATCTTGACGTGATGCATTGGAATCTAAAACTGGACTCACAGGAGAGGTTCAAATCGTAGAAAGTGAGAGTGTCAGTCATCTTGTACTTAAGTCGGCAATGTGCCTTTTGTATTAAATTCGGATGCAATTTCTGTGTTTCATCGTCAATAAGAAGGTGCAAGGTATACAGAAAACCTGAAGTGAAGCATCGGAATCTAAAACTGGACTCACAGGAGAGGTTCAAATCGTAGAAGGTGAGAGTGTCAGTCCTCTTGTTCTTAAGTCGGCATTGTGCCTTTTGTATTGAATTCGCATGCAATTTCTGTGTTTCATCGTCAACAAGAAGGTGCAAGGTATACAGTAAACATGAGGTGAAGCATGGGAATCTAAAACTGGACTCACAGGAGAGGTCAAATCGTTGAAAGTGATAGTGTCAGTCCTCTTGCACTTAAGACGGCATTGTGACTTTTGTTTTAAATTCGGATGCAATTTCTGTGTTTGATCGTCAATAAGAAGGTGCAAGAAATATTGTTAACCTGACGTGAAGCATCGGAATCTGAAACTGGACTCACAGGAGAGGTTCAAATCATAGAAAGTGAGAGTGTCAGTCCTCTTGTACTTAAGTCGGCATTGTGCCTTTTGTATTAAATTCGGATGCAATTATTGTGTTTCATCGTCAATAAGAAGGTGCAAGGTATACAGTAACCTTGAGATGAAGCATCGGATTCTAAAACTGGACTCACAGGAGAGGTTCAAATCGTACAAAGTGAGAGTGTCACTCCTCTTGTACTTAAGTCGGCAATGTGCCTTTTGTATTAAATTCGGATGCAATTTATGTGTTTCATCGTCAATAAGAAGGTGCAAGGTATACAGTAAACCTGAAGTGAAGCATCGGAATCTAAAACTGGACACACAGGAGAGGTTCAAATCATAGAAAGTGAGAGTGTCAGTCCTCTTGTAATTAAGTCGGCATTGTGCCTTTTGTATTAAATTCGGATGCAATTTCTGTGTTTCATCGTCAATAAGAAGGTGGAAGGTATACAGTAATCTTGACGTGATGCATTGGAATCTAAAACTGGACTCACAGGAGAGGTTCAAATCGTAGAAAGTGAGAGTGTCAGTCATCTTGTACTTAAGTCGGCAATGTGCCTTTTGTATTAAATTCGGATGCAATTTCTGTGTTTCATCGTCAATAAGAAGGTGCAAGGTATACAGAAAACCTGAAGTGAAGCATCGGAATCTAAAACTGGACTCACAGGAGAGGTTCAAATCGTAGAAGGTGAGAGTGTCAGTCCTCTTGTTCTTAAGTCGGCATTGTGCCTTTTGTATTGAATTCGCATGCAATTTCTGTGTTTCATCGTCAACAAGAAGGTGCAAGGTATACAGTAAACATGAGGTGAAGCATGGGAATCTAAAACTGGACTCACAGGAGAGGTTCAAATCGTAGAAAGTGAGAGTGTCAGTCCTCTTGTACTTAAGTAGGCATTGTGGCTTTTGAATTTAATTCCGATGCAATTTTTGTGTTTCATAATCAATTAGACGGTGCAAGGTATACATTAAACCTGAAGTGAAGCGTCGGAATCCAAATTGGAATCACAGGAGAGGTTCAAATCATAGAGAGTGAGAGTATCAGTCCTCTTGTACTTAAGTCGGCATTGTGCCTTTTGTATTAAATTCGGATGCAATTTCTGTGTTTCATCGTCAAGAAGAAGGTAGAAGGTATACAGTAAACCTAAAGTGAAGCATCGGAATCTAAAACTGGTCCACGGGAGAGGTTGAAATCATAGAAAGAGGGAGTGTCTGCTCTCTTGTACTTAAGTCTGCATTGTGCCTTTTGTATTAAATTCGGATGCAATTTATTTGCTTCATCGTCAATAAGAAGGTCCAAGGGATAAAGTAAACCTAAGTGAAGCATCGGAATTTAAAACAGGACTCACAGGAGAGGTCAAATCGTTGAAAGTGAGAGTGTCAGTCCTCTTGCACTTAAGACGGCATTGTGACTTTTGTTTTAAATTCTGATGCAATTTCTGTGTTTGATCGTCAATAAGAAGGTGCAAGAAATACAATTAACCTGACGTGAAGCATCGGAATCTGAAACTGGACTCACAGGAGAGGTTCAAATCATAGAAAGTGAGAGTGTCAGTCCTCTTGTACTTAAGTCGGCATTGTGCCTTTTGTATTAAATTCGGATGCAATTATTGTGTTCCATCGTCAATAAGAAGGTGCAAGGTATACAGTAACCTTGACGTGAAGCATCGGATTCTAAAAGTGGACTCACAAGAGTGGTACAAATCGAACAAAGTGAGAGTGTCACTCCTCTTGTACTTAAGTCAGCAATGTGCATTTTGTATTAAATTCGGATGCAATTTCTGTGTTTCATCGTCAATAAGACTGTGCAAGGTATACAGTAAACCTGAAGTGAAGCATCGGAATCTAAAACTGGACACACAGGAGAGGTTCAAATCATAGAAAATGAGAGTGTCAGTACTCTTGTACTTAATTCTGCATTGTGCCTTTTGTATTAAATTCGGATGCAATGTCTGTGTTTCATCGTCAATAAGAAGGTCCAAGGGATACAGTAAACCTGAAGTGACGCATCGGAATCTAAAACTGGACTCACAGGAGAGATACAAATCGTAGAAAGTGAGAGTGTCAGTGTTCGTGCACTTTATTCTGCATTGCGCCTTTTGTTTTAAATTCGAATGCAATTTCTGTGTTTGATCGTCAATAAGAATGTGCAAGGTATACAGTAAACCTAAAGTGAAGCATTGGAATCTAAAACTGGTCCACAGGAGAGGTTCAAATCATAGACAGTGAGAGTGTCAGTCCACTTGTACTTAAGTTAGCATTGTGCCTTTTGTATTAAATTCTGATGCAATTTCTGTATTTCATCGTCAATAGGAAGGTAAAAGGGATACAGTAAATCCTAAGTGAAGCATCGGAATCTAAAACTGGACTCACAGGAGAGGTTCAAAACATAGACAGTTAGAGTGTCGGTCCTCTTGTACTTAAGTCGGCATTGACCCTTTTGTATTTAATTCCGATTCAATTTCTGTGTTTCATCGTCAATAAGAAGGTCCAAGGTATACAGTAAATCTTAAGTGAAGCATCGGAATCTAAAACTGGACTTACAGGAGAGGGTCAAATCATAGAAATTTAGAGTGTTAGTCCTCTTGTACTCAAGTCGGCATTGTGCCTTTTGTATTAAAGTCGGATGCAAACTCTGTGTTTCATCGTCAATAAGAAAGTCCAAGAGATGCAGTAAACCTGAAGTGAAGCATCGGAATCTAAAACTGGACACACGGGAGAGGTTCACATCATAGAAAGTTAGAGTGTCAGTCCTCTTGTACTTAAGTCGGCATTGTGCCTTTTGTATTAAATTCGGATGCAATTTCTGTGTCTCATCGTCAATACGTAGGTCCAAGGGATACAGTTAACCTGAAGTGAAGCATCGGAATCTAAAACTGGACTCACAGGAGAGGTTCAAATCATAGAAAGTGAGAGTGTTAGTCCTCTTGTACTTAAGTCGGCATTGTGCCTTTTGTATTAAATTCGGATGCAATTTCTGTGTTTCATCGTCAATAAGAAGGTGCAAGGTATACAGAAAACCTGAAGTGAAGCATCGGAATCTAAAACTGGACTCACAGGAGAGGTTCAAATCGTACAAGGTGAGAGTGTCAGTCCTCTTGTCCTTAAGTCGGCATTGTGCCTTTTGTATTGAATTCGCATGCAATTTCTGTGTTTCATCGTCAATAAGAAGGTGCAAGGTATACAGTAAACCTGAGGTGAAGCATGGGAATCTAAAACTGGACTCACAGGAGAGGTTCAAATCGTAGAAAGTGAGAGTGTCAGTCCTCTTGTACTTAAGTAGGCATTGTGGCTTTTGAATTTAATTCCGATCCAATTTTTGTGTTTCATAATCAATTAGACGATGCAAGGTATACATTAAACCTGAAGTGAAGCGTCGGAATCTAAATTGGAATCACAGGAGAGGTTCAAATCATAGAGAGTGAGAGTGTCAGTCCTCTTGTACTTAAGTCGGCATTGTGCTTTTGTATTAAATTCGGATGCAATATCTGTGTTTCATCGTCAAGAAGAAGGTAGAAGGTATACAGTAAACCTAAAGTGAAGCATCTGAATCTAAAACTGGTCCACGGGAGAGGTTGAAATCATAGAAAGTGGGAGTGTCTGCTCTCTTGTACTTAAGTCTGCATTGTGCCTTTTGTATTAAATTCGGATGCAATTTCTTTGCTTCATCGTCAATAAGAAGGTCCAAGGGATAAAGTAAACGTAAGTGAAGCATTGGAATCTAAAACTGGACTCACAGGAGAGGTCAAATCGTTGAAAGTGATAGTGTCAGTACTCTTGCACTTAAGACGGCATTGTGACTTTTGTTTTAAATTCGGATTCAATTTCTGTGTTTGATCGTCAATAAGAAGGTGCAAGAAATACAGTTAACCTGACGTGAAGCATCGGAATCTGAAACTGGACTCACAGGAGAGGTTCAAATCATAGAAAGTGAGAGTGTCAGTCCTCTTGTACTTAAGTCGGCATTGTGCCTTTTGTATTAAATTCGGATGCAATTATTGTGTTTCATCGTCAATAAGAAGGTGCAAGGTATACAGTAACCTTGAGATGAAGCATCGGATTCTAAAACTGGACTCACAGGAGAGGTTCAAATCGTACAAAGTGAGAGTGTCACTCCTCTTGTACTTAAGTCGGCAATGTGCCTTTTGTATTAAATTCGGATGCAATTTATGTGTTTCATCGTCAATAAGAAGGTGCAAGGTATACAGTAAACCTGAAGTGAAGCATCGGAATCTAAAACTGGACACACAGGAGAGGTTCAAATCATAGAAAGTGAGAGTGTCAGTACTCTTGTACATAAGTCTGCATTGTGCCTTTTGTATTAAATTCGGATGCAATGTCTGTGTTTCATCGTCAATAAGAAGGTCCAAGGGATACAGTAAACCTGAAGTGAAGCATCGGAATCTAAAACTGGACTCACAGGAGAGATTCAAATCGTAGAAAGTGAGAGTGTCAGTCCTCGAGCACTTTATTCTGCATTGTGCCTTTCGTTTTAAATTCGGATGCACTCTCTGTGTTTGATCGTCAATAAGAAGGTGCAAGGTATACAGTTAACCTGAAGTGAAGCATCGGAATCTGAAACTGGACTCACAGGAGAGGTTCAAATCATAGAAAGTGAGAGTGTCAGTACTCTTGTACATAAGTCTGCATTGTGCCTTTTGTATTAAATTCGGATGCAATGTCTGTGTTTCATCGTCAATAAGAAGGTCCAAGGGATACAGTAAACATGAAGTGAAGCATCGGAATCTAAAACTGGACTCACAGCAGAGTTTCAAAACATAGAAAGTGAGAGTGTCAGTCCTCATGTACTTAAGTCGGCATTGTGCCTTTTGTATTAAATGCGGATGCAATTTCTGTGTGTCATCGTCAATAAGAAGGTATAAGGTATACAGTAAACCTGATGTGAAGCATCGGAATCTAAAAGTGGACTCACAGGAGAGGTTCAAATCTTAGAAAGTTAGAGTGTCAGTATTCATGTACTTAAGTCGGTATTGTGCCTTTTGAATTTAAATCCGATGCAATTTCTGTGGTTCATCGTCAATAAGAAGGTGCAAGGTATACAGTAAACCTGAAGTGCGGCATCGGAATCTAAAACTGGACTCACAGGAGAGGTTCAAATGACAGAAAGTGAGAGTGTCAGTCCTCTTTTGCTTAAGTCGGCATTGTGCCATTTGTATTAAATTCGGATGCAATTTCAGTTTTTCATCGTCAATAAGAAGGCCCAAGGGATACAGTCAACCTGAACTGAAGCATCGGAATCTGAAACTGGACTCAGAGGAGAGGCTAAAATCATAGAAAGTTAGAGTGTCAGTCCTCTAATACTTAACTCGGCATTGTGCCTTTTGTATTAAATTCAGATGTAAACTCTGTGTTTCATCGTCAATAAGAAGGTCCAAGGGATACAGTAAACCTGAAGTGAAGCATCGGAATCTAAAACTGTACTCACATGAGAGGTTCAATTCATCGAAAGTGAGAGTGTCAGTCCTCTTTTCCTTAAGTCGGCATTGTGCCTTTTGTATTAAATTCGGATGCAATTTCTGTCTTTCATCGTCAATAAGAATGTCCAAGGGATACAGTAAACTTGAAGTGAAGCATCGGAATCTAAAACTGGACTCACAGGAGAGGTTCATATCATAGAAAGAGAGAGTGTCAGTCCGCTTGTACTGAAGTTGGCATTGTGCCTTTTGTATTAAATTCGGATGCAATTTCGGTATTTCATCGTCAATAAGAAGGTGCAAGGGATACAGTAAACCTGAAGTGAAGCATCGGAATCTAAAAATGGACTCACAGGAGAGGTTCAAATCATAGAAAGTGAGAGTGTCAGTCTTCTTGTACTTATGTCGGCATTGTGACTGTTGTATTAAATTCGGATGCAATTTCTGTATTTCATCGTCAATAAGAAGGTGCAAGATATACAGTAAACCTGAAGTGAAGCAGCGGAATCTCAAACTGGACTCACAGGAGAGGTTCAAATCATAGAAGGAGAGAGTGTCAGTCCTCTTTTACATATGTCGGCATTGTGCCTTTTGTATTAAATCCGGATGCAATTTCTGTGTTTCGTAGTCAATAAGAAGGTCCAAGGGATACAGTAAACCTGAAGTGAAGCATCGGAATCTGACACTGGACACACAGGAGAGGTTCAAATCATAGAAAGTGAGACTGTCTGCCCTCTTGTACATAAGTCAGCATTGCGCCTTTTGAATTAAATTCGAATGCAATTTCTGTGTTTCATCGTCAATAAGAAGGTGCAAGGTATACAGTAAACCTGAAGTGAAGCATCGGAATCTAAAAATGGACTCACAGTAGAGGTTCAAATCATAGAAAGTTAGAGTGTCTGTCCTCTTGTACTTATGTCGGCATTGTGCCTATTGTATTAAATTCGGATGCAATTACTGTGATTCATCGTCAATTAGAAGGTCCAAGGGATACAGTAAACCAGAAGTGAAGCATCGGAATCTAAAACTGGACTCACAGGAGAGGTTCAAATCATAGATAGTTAGAGTGTCAGTCCTCTTGTACGTAAGTCGGCATCGTGCCTTTTGAATTTAAACCTATGCAATTTCTGTGTTTCATCGTCAATAAGAAGGTGCAAGGTATACATTAAACCTGAAGTGCAGCTTCGGAATCTAAAACTGGGCTCACAGGAGAGGTTCAAATCATAGAGGGTCAGTCCTCTTGTACTTAAGTCGGCATTGTGCCTTTTGAATTTCCTTCCGATGCAATTTCTGTGTTTCATCGTCAAGAAGAAGGTGCAAGGTATACAGTGAACCTGAAGTGAAGCATCGGAATCTAAAACTGGACTCACAGGAGAGGTTCAAATCATAAAAAGAGAGAGTGTCAATCCTCTCTTACTTAAGTCGGCATTGTGCTTTGAATTAAATTCGGATGCAGTTTCTGAATTTCATCGTCAATGAAAAGGTCTAAGGGATACATTAAACCTGAAGTGAAGCATCGGAATCTAAAACTGGACTCACAGGAGAGGTTCACATCATAGAAAGTGAGAGTGTCAGTTCTCTTGTACTTATGTCGGCATTGTGCCATTTGTATTAAATTCCGATGCAATTTCTGTGTCTCATCGTCATTAAGAAGGTGCAAGGTATAAGGTAAACCTGAAGTGACACATCGGAATCTAAAACTGGACTCAGAGGAGAGGTTCAAATCATAGAAAATGAGAGTGCCAGTCCTCTTTTACTTAAGTCGGCATTGTGCCTATTGTATTAAATTTGGATGCAGTTGCTGTGTTTCATCGTCAATAAGAAGGTCCAAGGGAAACAGTAAACCTGAAGTGAAGCATCGGAATCTAAAACTGGACTCACAGGAGAGGTTTAAATCATAGAAATTGGGAGTGTCAGTCCTCTTGTACTTCAGTCGGCATTGTGCCTTTTGTATTAAACTCGGATGCAATTTCTGTGTTTCATCGTCAATAAGAAGGTGCAAGGTATACAGTTAAGCTGAAGTGCGGCATCGGAATCTAAAACTGGACTCACAGGAGAGGTTCAAATGACAGAAAGTGAGAGTGTCAGTCCTCTTTTGCTTAAGTCGGCATTGTGCCATTTTTATTAAATTTGGATGCAGTTGCTGTGTTTCATCGTCAATAAGAAGGTCCCAGGGAAACAGTAAACCTGAAGTGAAGCATCGGAATCTAAAACTGGACTCACAGGAGAGGTTCAAATCATAGAATGTGAGAGTGTCAGTCCTCTTGTAGTTAAAACGGCTTTGTGCCTTTTGTAATAAATTCGGATGCAATTTCTGTGTTTGATCGTCAATAAGAATGTCCAAGGGATACAGTAAACCTGAAGTGAAGCATCGGAATCTAAAACTGGACTCACAGGAGAGGTTCAAAAAATAGAAAGTGGGAGTGTCAGTCCTCATGTACTTAAGTCGGCATTGTGCCTTTTGTATTAAATGCGGATGCAATTTCTGTGTGTCATCGTCAATAAGAAGGTGCAAGGTATACAGTAAACCTGATGTGAAGCATCAGAATCTAAAAGTTGACTCACAGGACAGGTTCAAATCTTAGAAAGTTAGAGTGTCAGTCCGCTTGTACTTAAGTCGGTATTGTGCCTTTTGAATTTAATTCCGATGCAATTTCTGTGGTTCATCGTCAATAAGAAGGTGCAAGGTATACAGTAAACCTGAAGTGCGGCATCGGAATCTAAAACTGGACTCACAGGAGAGGTTCAAATGACAGAAAGTGAGAGTGTCAGTCCTCTTTTGCTTAAGTCGGCATTGTGCCATTTTTATTAAATTCGGATGCAATTTCAGTGTTTCATCGTCAATAAGAAGGCCCAAGGGATACAGTAAACCTGAAGTGAAGCATCGGAATCTGAAACTGCACTCACAGGAGAGGTTCAAACCTTAGAAAAGGAGAGTGTCAGTCCTCTTGTACTTAAGTCGGCATTGTGCCTTTTGTACTAAATTCTGATGCAATTTCTGTGTTTCATCGCCAATAAGAGGGTCCAAGGTATACAGTAAACCTGATGTGAAGCATCGGAATCTAAAACTGGACTCTCAGGTGAGGTTCAAATCTTAGAAAGTTAAAGTGTCAGTCCTCTCGTACTTATGTCGGAATGGTGCCTTTTTAATTTAATTCCGACGCAATTTCTGTGTTTCATCGTCAATACGAAGGGGCAAGGTATACAGTAAACCTGAAGTGATCCGTCGGAATCTAAAACTGGACTCGCAGGAGAGGTTCAAATCACAGAAAGTGAGAGTGTCAGCCCTCTCTTACTTAAGTCGGCATTGTGCCTTTTGTATTAAATTCGGATGCAATTTCTGTGTTTCATCGTCAACAAGAAGGTCCAAGGTATACAGTAAACCTAAAGTGAAGCATTGGAATCTAAAACTGGTCCACAGGAGAGGTTCAAATCATAGATAGTGAGAGTGTCAGTCCACTTGTACTTAAGTCGACATTGTGATTTTTGTATTAAATTCTGATGCAATTTCTGTATTTCATCGTCAATAAGAAGGTCAAAGGGATACAGTAAATCCGAAGTGAAGCATCGGAATCTAAAACTGGACTCACAGGAGAGGTTCAAAACATAGACAGTTAGAGTGTCGGTCCTCTTTTACTTAAGTCGGCATTGTGCCTTTTGTATTAAATTCGGATGCAATAATTGTGTTTCATCGTCAATAAGAAGGTGCAAGGTATACAGTAATCTTGACATGAAGCATCGGATTCTAAAACTGGTATCACAGGAGAGGTTCAAATCGTAGAAAGTGAGAGTGTCAGTCCTCTTGTACTTAAGTCGGCAATGTGCCTTTTGTATTAAATTCGGATGTAATTTCTGTGTTTCATCGTCAATAAGAAGGTGCAAGTTATACAGTAAACCTGAAGTGAAGCATCGGAATCTAAAACTGGACACACAGGAGCGGTTCAAATCATAGAAAGTGAGAGTGTCAGTACTCTTGTACTTAAGTCTGCATTGTGCCTTTTGTATTAAATTCGGATGCAATGTCTGTGTTTCATCGTCAATAAGAAAGTCCAAGGGATACAGTAAACCTGAAGTGAACCATCGGAATCTAAAACTGGACTCACAGGAGAGATTCAAATCGTAGAAAGTGAGAGTGTCAGTCCTCTTGCACTTAAGTCGGCATTGTGCCTTTTGTATTAAATTCGGATGCAATTTCTGTATTTCATCGTCAATAAAAAGGTGCAAGGGATACAGTAAACCTGAAGTGAAGCATCGGAATATAAAAATGGACTCACAGGAGAGGTTCAAATCATAGAGAGTGAGAGTGTCAGTCTTATTGCACTTATGTCGGCATTGTGCCTGTTGTATTAAATTCGGATGCAATTTCTGTATTTCATCGTCAATAAAAAGGTGCAAGTTATACAGTAAACCTGAAGTGTAGCATCGGAATCTCAAACTGGACTCACAGGAGAGGTTCAAATCATAGAAGGAGAGAGTGTCAGTCCTCTTTTACATAAGTCGGCATTGTGCCTTTTGTATTAAATCCGGATGCAATTTCTGTGTTTCATCGCCAATAAGAAGGTCCAAGGGATACAGTGAACCTGAAGTGAAGCATCGGAATCTGACACTGGACACACAGGAGAGGTTCAAATCATAGAAAGTGAGACTGTCAGTCCTCTTGTACATAAGTCAGCATTGCGCCTTTTGTATTAAATTCGAATGCAATTTCTGTGTTTCATCGTCAATAAGAAGGTGCAAGGTATACAGTAAACCTGAAGTGAAGCATCGGAATCTAAAACTGGACTCACAGTACAGGTTCAAATCATAGAAAGTTAGAGTGTCTGTCCTCTTGTACTTATGTCGGCATTGTGCCTATTGTATTAAATTCGGATGCAATTACTGTGTTTCATCGTCAATTAGAAGGTCCAAGGGATACAGTAAACCAGAAGTGAAGCATCGGAATCTAAAACTGGACTCACAGGAGAGGTTCAAATCATAGATAGTTAGAGTGTCAGTCCTCTTGTACGTAAGTCGGCATTGTGCCTTTTGAATTTAAACCTATGCAATTTCTGTGTTTCATCGTCAATAAGAAGGTGCAAGGTATACAGTAAACCTGAAGTGCGGCATCGGAATCTAAAACTGGACTCACAGGAGAGGTTCAAATGACAGAAAGTGAGAGTGTCAGTCCTCTTTTGCTTAAGTCGGCATTGTGCCATTTTTAATAAATTCGGATGCAATTTCAGTGTTTCATCGTCAATAAGAAGGCCCAAGGGATACAGAAAACCTGAAGTGAAGCATCGGAATCTAAAACTGGACTACAGGAGAGGTTCATATCATAGTAAGAGAGAGTGTCGGTCCGCTTTTACTTAAGTCGGCATTGTGCCTTTTGTATTAAATTCGGATGCAATTTCTGTGTTTCATTGTCAATAAGAAGGTACAAGGCATACCGTAAACCTGAAGTGAAGCATCGGAATCTAAAACTGGACTCACAGGAGAGATTCAAAAAATAGAAAGTGAGAGTGTCAGTCCTCATGTACTTAAGTCGGCATTGTGCCTTTTGTAATAAATTCGGATGCAATTTCTGTGTTTCATCGTCAATAAGAAGGTCCAAGGGATACAGTAAACATGAAGTGAAGCATCGGAATCTAAAACTGGACTCACAGGAGAGATTCAAAAAATAGAAAGTGAGAGTGTCAGTCCTCATGTACTTAAGTCGGCATTGTGCCTTTTGTATTAAATTCGGATGCAATTCCTGTATTTCATCGTCAATAAGAAGGTGCATGGTATACAGTTAACCTGAAGTGAAGCATCGGAATCTGAAACTGGACTCACAGGAGAGGTCAAATCATAGAATGTGAGAGTGTCAGTCCTCTTGTACTTAAGTCGGCATTGTGCCTTTTGTAATAAATTCGGATGCAATTTCTGTGTTTCATCGTCAATAAGAAGGTCCAAGGGATACAGTAAACATGAAGTGAAGCATCGGAATCTAAAACTGGACTCACAGGAGAGGTTCAAAAAATAGAAAGTGAGAGTGTCAGTCCTCATGTACTTAAGTCGGCATTGTGCTTTTGTATTAAATGCGGATGCAATTTCTGTGTGTCATCGTCAATAAGAAGGTGCAAGGTATACAGTAAACCTGATGTGAAGCATCGGAATCTAAAAGTGGACTCACAGGACAGGTTCAAATCTTAGAAAGTTAGAGTGTCAGTCCTCATGTACTTATGTCGGCATTGTGCCTTTTGTATTAAATTCCGATGAAATTTCTGTGTTTCATCGTCAATAAGAAGGTGCAAGATATATGGTAAAACCGAAGTGACGCATCGGAATCTAAAACTGGACTCACAGGAGAAGTTCAAATCATAGAAAGTGAGAGAGTCAGTCCTCTTTTACTTAAGTCGGCATTGTGCCTTTTGTATTAAATTCGGATGCAATTTCTGTGTTTTATCGTCAATAAGAAGGTCCAAGGGATACAGTAGACCTGAAGTGAGGCATCGGAATCTAAAACTGGGCTCACAGGAGAGGTTCAAACCATAGAAAAGGAGAGTGTCAGTCCTCTTGTACTTAAGTCGGCATTGTGCCTTTTGTACTAAATTCGGATGCAATTTCTGTGTTTCATCGCCAATAAGAAGGTCCAAGGTATACAGTACACCTAAAGTAAAGCATCGGAATCTAAAACTGGACTCACAGGAGAGGTTCAAATCATAGAAATTTAGAGTGTTAGTCCTCTTGTACTTAAGTCGGCATTGTGCCTTTTGTATTAAAGTCGGATGCAAACTCTGTGTTTCATCGTCAATAAGAAGGTCCCAGAGATGCAGTAAATCTGAAGTGAAGCATCAGAATCTAAAACTGGACTCACGGGAGAGGTTCACTTCATAGAAAGTGAGAGTGTCAGTCCTCTTTTACTTAAGTCGGCATTGTGCCTTTTGCATTAAATTCGGATGCAATTTCTGTGTTTCATCGTCAATACGAAGGTCCAAGGGATACAGTAAACCTGAAGTGAAGCATCGGAATCTAAAACGGGACTCACAGGAGAGGTTCAAATCGTAGAAAGTGAGAGTGTCAGTCCTCTTGCACTTAAGTCGGCATTATGGCTTTTGAATTTAACTCGGATGCAATTTTTGTGTTTCATAGTCAATTAGACGGTGCAAGGTATACATTAAACCTGAAGTGAAAAGTTGGAATCTAAATTGGAATCACAGGAAGGGTTTAAATCATAGAGAGTGAGAGTGTCAGTCCTCTTGTACTTAAGTCGGCATTGTGCCTTTTGTATTAAATTCTGATGCAATTTCTGTATTTCATCGTCAATAAGAAGGTCCAAGGGATACAGTAAATCCGAAGTGAAGCATCGGAATCTAAAACTGGACTCACAGGAGAGGTTCAAAACATAGACATTTAGAGTGTCGGTCCTCTTGTACTTAAGTCGTCATTGTGCCTTTGTTTTAAATTCGGATGCAATTTCTGTATTTCATCGTCAATAAGAAGGTCCAAGGGATACAGTCAACCTGAAGTGAAGCATCGGAATCTAAAACTGGTCCACAGGAGATGTTCAAATCATAGAAAGTGAGAGTTTCTGTCCTCTTGTATTTAAGTCTGCATTGTGCCTTTTGTATTAAATTCCGATGCAATTTCTTTGCTTCATCGTCAATAAGAAGGTCCAAGGGATAAAGTAAACCTAAGTGAAGCATCGGAATCTAAAACTGGACTCACAGGAGAGGTCAAATCGTTGAAAGTGAGAGTGTCAATCCTCTTGCACTTAAGACGGCATTGTGCCTTTTGTTTTAAATTCGGACGCAATTTCTGTGTTTGATCGTCAATAAGAAGGTGCAAGGTATACAGTTAACCTGATGTGAAGCATCGGAATCTGAAACTGGACTCACAGGAGAGGTTCAAATCATAGAAAGTGAGAGGGTCAGTCCTCTTGTACTTATGTCGGCATTGTGCCTTTTGTATTAAATTCGGATGCAATTATTGTGTTTCATCGTCAATAAGAAGGTGCAAGGTATACAGTAATCTTGACGTGAAGCATCGAATTCTAAAACTGGACTCACAGGAGAGGTTCAAATCGTAGAAAGTGAGAGTGTCAGTCCTCTTGTACTTAAGTCGGCAATGTGCCTTTTGTATTAAATT
Source organism: Schistocerca serialis cubense (assembly GCF_023864345.2). Taxonomy (NCBI): domain Eukaryota; kingdom Metazoa; phylum Arthropoda; class Insecta; order Orthoptera; family Acrididae; genus Schistocerca; species Schistocerca serialis. The sequence goes on from NC_064645.1 coordinate 87,399,292, forward strand.
CCGATGAAATTTCTGTGTTTCATCGTCAATAAGAAGGTGCAAGGTATATGGTAAACCCGAAGGGACGCATCGGAATCTAAAACTGGACTCACAGGAGAAGTTCAAATCATAGAAAGTGAGAGTGTCAGTCCTCTTTTACTTATGTCGGCATTGTGCCTTTTGTATTAAATTCGGATGCAATTTCTGTGTTTTATCGTCAATAAGAAGGTCCAAGGGATACAGTAAACCTGAAGTGAGGCATCGGAATCTAAAACTGGACTCACAGGAGAGGTTCAAACCATAGAAAAGGAGAGTGTCAGTCCTCTTGTACTTAAGTCAGCATTGTGCCTTTTGTATTAAATTCTGATGCAATTTCTGTATTTCATCGTCAATAAGAAGGTCCAAGGGATACAGTAAATCCGAAGTGAAGCATCGGAATCTAAAACTGGACTCACAGGAGAGGTTCAAAACATAGACATTTAGAGTGTCGGTATTCTTGTACTTAAGTCGTCATTGTGCCTTTGTTTTAAATTCGGATGCAATTTCTGTATTTCATCGTCAATAAGAAGGTCCAAGGGATACAGTCAACCTGAAGTGAAGCATCGGAATCTATAACTGGCCTCCCAGGAGAGGTTCAAATCATAGAAAGTTAGAGTGTCAGTCCTCATGTACTTATGTCGGCATTGTGCCTTTTGTATTAAATTCCGATGAAATTTCTGTGTTTCATCGTCAATAAGAAGGAGCAAGGTATATGGTAAACCCGAAGGGACGCATCGGAATCTAAAACTGGACTCACAGGAGAAGTTCAAATCATAGAAAGTGAGAGTGTCAGTCCTCTTTTACCTATGTCGGCATTGTGCCTTTTGTATTAAATTCGGATGCAATTTCTGTGTTTTATCGTCAATAAGAAGATCCAAGGGATACAGTAAACCTGAAGTGAGGCATCGGAATCTAAAACTGGACTCACAGGAGATGTTCAAACCATAGAAAAGGAGAGTGTCAGTCCTCTTGTACTTAAGTCGGCATTGTGCCTTTTGTACTAAATTCGGATGCAATTTCTGTGTTTCATCGCCAATAAGAAGGTCCATGGTATACAGTAAACCTGAAGTAAAGCATCGGAATCTAAATCTGGACTCACAGGAGAGGTTCAAATCACAGAAAGTGAGAGTGTCAGCCCTCTTTTACTTAAGTCGGCATTGTGCCTTTTGTATAAAATTCGGATGCAATTTCTGTGTTTCATCGTCAATACGAAGGTCCAAGGGATACAGTAAACCTGAAGTGAAGCATCGGAATCTAAAACTGGACTCACAGGAGAGGTTCAAATCATAGAAAGTGAGAGTGTCAGTCCTCTTGTACTTAAGTCGGCATTGTGCCTTTTGTATTAACTTCGGACGCAATTTCTGTGTTTCATCGTCAATAAGAAGGTGCAAGGTATACAGTAAATCTGAAGTGAAGCATCGGAATCTAAAACTGGACTCACAGGAGAGGTTCAAACCATAGAAAAGGAGAGTGTCAGTCCTCTTGTACTTAAGTCGGCAATGTGCCTTTTGTATTAAATTCCGATGAAATTTCTGTGTTTCATCGTCAATAAGAAGGTGCAAGGTATATGGTAAACCCGAAGGGACGCATCGGAATCTAAAACTGGACTCACAGGAGAAGTTCAAATCATAGAAAGTGAGAGTGTCAGTCCTCTTTTACTTATGTCGGCATTGTGCCTTTTGTATTAAATTCGGATGCAATTTCTGTGTTTTATCGTCAATAAGAAGGTCCAAGGGATACAGTAAACCTGAAGTGAGGCATCGGAATCTAAAACTGGACTCACAGGAGAGGTTCAAACCATAGAAAAGGAGAGTGTCAGTCCTCTTGTACTTAAGTCGGCATTGTGCCTTTTGTATAAAATTCGGATGCAATTTCTGTGTTTCATCGTCAATACGAAGGTCCAAGGGATACAGTAAACCTGAAGTGAAGCATCGGAATCTAAAACTGGACTCACAGGAGAGGTTCAAATCATAGAAAGTGAGAGTGTCAGTCCTCTTGTACTTAAGTCGGCATTGTGCCTTTTGTATTAAATTCGGACGCAATTTCTGTGTTTCATCGTCAATAAGAAGGTGCAAGGTATACAGTAAATCTGAAGTGAAGCATCGGAATCTAAAACTGGACTCACAGGAGAGGTTCAAATCGTAGAAAGTGAGAGTGTCTGTCCTCTTGTACCTTAGTAGGCATTGTAGCTTTTGAATTTAATTCCGATGCAATTTTTGTGTTTCGTAGTCAATTACACGGTGCAAGGTATACATTAAACCTGAAGTGAAGCGTTGGAATCTAAATTGGAATCACAGGAGAGGTTCAAATCATAGAGAGTGTGAGTGTCAGTCCTCTTGTACTTAAGTCGGCATTGTGTCTTTTGTATTAAATTCGGATGAAATTTCTGTGTTTCATCGTCAAGAAGAAGGTAGAAGGTATACAGTAAACCTAAAGTGAAGCATCGGAATCTAAAAATGGTCCACAGGAGATGTTCAAATCATAGAAAGTGAGAGTTTCTGTCCTCTTGTATTTAAGTCTGCGTTGTGCCTTTTGTATTAAATTCCGATGCAATTTCTTTGCTTCATCGTCAATAAGAAGGTCCAAGGGATAAAGTAAACCTAAGTGAAGCATCGGAATCTTAAACTGGACTCACAGGAGAGGTCAGATCGTTGAAAGTGAGAGTGTCAATCCTCTTGCACTTAAGACGGCATTGTGCCTTTTGTTTTAAATTCGGACGCAATTTCTGTGTTTGATCGTCAATAAGAAGGTGCAAGGTATACAGTTAACCTGATGTGAAGCATCGGAATCTGAAACTGGACTCACAGGAGAGGTTCAAATCATAGAAAGTGAGAGTGTCAGTCCTCTTGTACTTAAGTCGGCATTGTGCCTTTTGTATTAAATTCGGATGCAATTATTGTGTTTCATCGTCAATAAGAAGGTGCAAGGTATACAGTAATCTTGACATGAAGCATCGAATTCTAAAACTGGACTCACAGGAGAGGTTCAAATCGTAGAAAGTGAGAGTGTCAGTAATCTTGTACTTAAGTCGGCAATGTGCCTTTTGTATTAAATTCCGATGAAATTTCTGTGTTTCATCGTCAATAAGAAGGTGCAAGGTATATGGTAAACCCGAAGGGACGCATCGGAATCTAAGACTGGACTCACAGGAGAAGTTCAAATCATAGAAAGTGAGAGTGTCAGTCCTCTTTTACTTATGTCGGCATTGTGCCTTTTGTATTAAATTCGGATGCAATTTCTGTGTTTTATCGTCAATAAGAAGGTCCAAGGGATACAGTAAACCTGAAGTGAGGCATCGGAATCTAAAACTGGACTCACAGGAGAGGTTCAAACCATAAAAAGGAGAGTGTCAGTCCTCTTGTACTTAAGTCGGCATTGTGCCTTTTGTATTAAATTCTGATGCAATTTCTGTATTTCATCGTCAATAAGAAGGTCCAAGGGATACAGTAAATCCGAAGTGAAGCATCGGAATCTAAAACTGGACTCACAGGAGAGGTTCAAAACATAGACATTTAGAGTGTCGGTATTCTTGTACTTAAGTCGTCATTGTGCCTTTGTTTTAAATTCGGATGCAATTTCTGTATTTCATCGTCAATAAGAAGGTCCAAGGGATACAGTCAACCTGAAGTGAAGCATCGGAATCTATAACTGGCCTCCCAGGAGAGGTTCAAATCATAGAAAGTTAGAGTGTCAGTCCTCATGTACTTATGTCGGCATTGTGCCTTTTGTATTAAATTCCGATGAAATTTCTGTGTTTCATCGTCAATAAGAAGGAGCAAGGTATATGGCAAACCCGAAGGGACGCATCGGAATCTAAAACTGACTCACAGGAGAAGTTCAAATCATAGAAAGTGAGAGTGTCAGTCCTCTTTTACCTATGTCGGCATTGTGCCTTTTGTATTAAATTCGGATGCAATTTCTGTGTTTTATCGTCAATAAGAAGGTCCAAGGGATACAGTAAACCTGAAGTGAGGCATCGGAATCTAAAACTGGACTCACAGGAGATGTTCAAACCATAGAAAAGGAGAGTGTCAGTCCTCTTGTACTTAAGTCGGCATTGTGCCTTTTGTACTAAATTCGGATGCAATTTCTGTGTTTCATCGCCAATAAGAAGGTCCATGGTATACAGTAAACCTGAAGTGAAGCATCGGAATCTAAAACTGGACTCACAGGTGAGGTTCAAATCTTAGAAAGTTAAAGTGTCAGTCCTCTCGTACTTAAGTCGGCATTGTGACTTTTGAATTTAATTCCGATGCAATTTCTGTGTTTCATCGTCAATAAAAAGGTGCAAGGTATACAGTAAACCTGAAGTGAAGCATCGGAATCTAAATCTGGACTCACAGGAGAGGTTCAAATCACAGAAAGTGAGAGTGTCAGCCCTCTTTTACTTAAGTCGGCATTGTGCCTTTTATATAAAATTCGGATGCAATTTCTGTGTTTCATCGTCAATAAGAATGTCCAAGGTATACAGTAAACCTAAAGTGAAGCATCGGAATCTAAAATTGGACTCACAGGAGAGGTTCAAATCATAGAAATTTAGAGTGTTAGTCCTCTTGTACTTAAGTCGGCATTGTGCCTTTTGTATTAAAGTCGGATGCAAACTCTGTGTTTGATCGTCAATAAGAAAGTCCAAGAGATGCAGTAAACCTGAAGTGAAGCATCGGAATCTAAAACTGGACTCACGGGAGAGGTTCACATCATAGAAAGTGAGAGTGTCAGTCCTCTTTTACTTAAGTCGGCATTGTGCCTTTTGCATTAAATTCGGATGCAATTTCTGTGTTTCATCGTCAATACGAAGGTCCAAGGGATACAGTAAACCTGAAGTGAAGCATCGGAATCTAAAACTGGACTCACAGGAGAGGTTCAAATCATAGAAAGTGAGAGTGTCAGTCCTCTTGTACTTAAGTCGGCATTGTGCCTTTTGTATTAAATTCGGACGCAATTTCTGTGTTTCATCGTCAATAAGAAGGTGCAAGGTATACAGTAAATCTGAAGTGAAGCATCGGAATCTAAAACTGGACTCACAGGAGAGGTTCAAATCGTAGAAAGTGAGAGTGTCAGTCCTCTTGTACCTTAGTAGGCATTGTAGCTTTTGAATTTAATTCCGATGCAATTTTTGTGTTTCGTAGTCAATTACACGGTGCAAGGTATACAATAAACCTGAAGTGAAGCGTTGGAATCTAAATTGGAATCACAGGAGAGGTTCAAATCATAGAGAGTGTGAGTGTCAGTCCTCTTGTACTTAAGTCGGCATTGTGTCTTTTGTATTAAATTCGGATGAAATTTCTGTGTTTCATCGTCAAGAAGAAGGTAGAAGGTATACAGTAAACCCAAAGTGAAGCATCGGAATCTAAAACTGGTCCACAGGAGATGTTCAAATCATAGAAAGTGAGAGTGTCTGTCCTCTTGTATTTAAGTCTGCATTGTGCCTTTTGTATTAAATTCCGATGCAATTTCTTTGCTTCATCGTCAATAAGAAGGTCCAAGGGATAAAGTAAACCTAAGTGAAGCATCGGAATCTAAAACTGTACTCACAGGAGAGGTCAAATCGTTGAAAGTGAGAGTGTCAATCCTCTTGCACTTAAGACGGCATTGTGCCTTTTGTTTTAAATTCGGATGCAATTTCTGTGTTTGATCGTCAATAAGAAGGTGCAAGGTATACAGTTAACCTGATGTGAAGCATCGGAATCTGAAACTGGACTCACAGGAGAGGTTCAAATCATAGAAAGTGAGAGTGTCAGTCCTCTTGTACTTAAGTCGGCATTGTGCCTTTGGTATTAAATTCGGATGCAATTATTGTGTTTCATCGTCAATAAGATGGTGCAAGGTATACAGTAATCTTGACGTGAAGCATCGAATTCTAAAACTGGACTCACAGGAGAGGTTCAAATCGTAGAAAGTGAGAGTGTCAGTCCTCTTGTACTTAAGTCGGCAATGTGCCTTTTGTATTAAATTCGGATGCAATTTCTGTGTTTCATCGTCAATAAGAAGGTGCAAGGTATACAGTAAACCTGAAGTGAAGCATTGGAATCTAAAACTGGACTCACAGGTGAGGTTCAAATCTTAGAAAGTTAAAGTGTCAGTCCTCTCGTACTTAAGTCGGCATTGTGACTTTTGAATTTAATTCCGATGCAATTTCTGTGTTTCATCGTCAATAAAAAGGTGCAAGGTATACAGTAAACCTGAAGTGAAGCATCGGAATCTAAATCTGGACTCACAGGAGAGGTTCAAATCACAGAAAGTGAGAGTGTCAGCCCTCTTTTACTTAAGTCGGCATTGTGCCTTTTATATAAAATTCGGATGCAATTTCTGTGTTTCATCGTCAATAAGAATGTCCAAGGTATACAGTAAACCTAAAGTGAAGCATCGGAATCTAAAATTGGACTCACAGGAGAGGTTCAAATCATAGAAATTTAGAGTGTTAGTCCTCTTGTACTTAAGTCGGCATTGTGCCTTTTGTATTAAAGTCGGATGCAAACTCTGTGTTTGATCGTCAATAAGAAAGTCCAAGAGATGCAGTAAACCTGAAGTGAAGCATCGGAATCTAAAACTGGACTCACGGGAGAGGTTCACATCATAGAAAGTGAGAGTGTCAGTCCTCTTTTACTTAAGTCGGCATTGTGCCTTTTGCATTAAATTCGGATGCAATTTCTGTGTTTCATCGTCAATACGAAGGTCCAAGGGATACAGTAAACCTGAAGTGAAGCATCGGAATCTAAAACTGGACTCACAGGAGAGGTTCAAATCATAGAAAGTGAGAGTGTCAGTCCTCTTGTACTTAAGTCGGCATTGTGCCTTTTGTATTAAATTCGGACGCAATTTCTGTGTTTCATCGTCAATAAGAAGGTGCAAGGTATACAGTAAATCTGAAGTGAAGCATCGGAATCTAAAACTGGACTCACAGGAGAGGTTCAAATCGTAGAAAGTGAGAGTGTCAGTCCTCTTGTACCTTAGTAGGCATTGTAGCTTTTGAATTTAATTCCGATGCAATTTTTGTGTTTCGTAGTCAATTACACGGTGCAAGGTATACAATAAACCTGAAGTGAAGCGTTGGAATCTAAATTGGAATCACAGGAGAGGTTCAAATCATAGAGAGTGTGAGTGTCAGTCCTCTTGTACTTAAGTCGGCATTGTGTCTTTTGCATTAAATTCGGATGAAATTTCTGTGTTTCATCGTCAAGAAGAAGGTAGAAGGTATACAGTAAACCCAAAGTGAAGCATCGGAATCTAAAACTGGTCCACAGGAGATGTTCAAATCATAGAAAGTGAGAGTGTCTGTCCTCTTGTATTTAAGTCTGCATTGTGCCTTTTGTATTAAATTCCGATGCAATTTCTTTGCTTCATCGTCAATAAGAAGGTCCAAGGGATAAAGTAAACCTAAGTGAAGCATCGGAATCTAAAACTGTACTCACAGGAGAGGTCAAATCGTTGAAAGTGAGAGTGTCAATCCTCTTGCACTTAAGACGGCATTGTGCCTTTTGTTTTAAATTCGGATGCAATTTCTGTGTTTGATCGTCAATAAGAAGGTGCAAGGTATACAGTTAACCTGATGTGAAGCATCGGAATCTGAAACTGGACTCACAGGAGAGGTTCAAATCATAGAAAGTGAGAGTGTCAGTCCTCTTGTACTTAAGTCGGCATTGTGCCTTTGGTATTAAATTCGGATGCAATTATTGTGTTTCATCGTCAATAAGATGGTGCAAGGTATACAGTAATCTTGACGTGAAGCATCGAATTCTAAAACTGGACTCACAGGAGAGGTTCAAATCGTAGAAAGTGAGAGTGTCAGTCCTCTTGTACTTAAGTCGGCAATGTGCCTTTTGTATTAAATTCGGATGCAATTTCTGTGTTTCATCGTCAATAAGAAGGTGCAAGGTATACAGTAAACCTGAAGTGAAGCATTGGAATCTAAAACTGGACACACAGGAGAGGTTCAAATCATAGAAAGTTAGAGTGTCAGTCCTCATGTACTTATGTCGGCAATGTGCCTTTTGTATTGAATTCCGATGAAATTTCTGTGTTTCATCGTCAATAAGAAGGTGCAAGGTATATGGTAAACCCGAAGGGACGCATCGGAATCTAAAACTGGACTCACAGGAGAAGTTCAAATCATAGAAAGTGAGAGTGTCAGTCCTCTTTTACTTATGTCGGCATTGTGCCTTTTGTATTAAATTCGGATGCAATTTCTGTGTTTTATCGTCAATAAGAAGGTCCAAGGGATACAGTAAACCTGAAGTGAGGCATCGGAATCTAAAACTGGACTCACAGGAGAGGTTCAAACCATAGAAAAGGAGAGTGTCAGTCCTCTTGTACTTAAGTCGGCATTGTGCCTTTTGTACTAAATGCGGATGCAATTTCTGTGTGTCATTGTCAATAAGAAGGTGCAAGGTATACAGTAAACCTGATGTGAAGCATCAGAATCTAAAAGTTGACTCACAGGACAGGTTCAAATCTTAGAAAGTTAGAGTGTCAGTCCTCTTGTACTTAAGTCGGTATTGTGCCTTTTGAATTTTATTCCGATGCAATTTCTGTATTTCATCGTCAATAAGAAGGTGCAAGGTATACAGTAAACCTGAAGTGCGGCATCGGAATCTAAAACTGGACTCACAGGAGAGGTTCTAATGACAGAAAGTGAGAGTGTCAGTCCTCTTTTGCTTAAGTCGGCATTGTGCCATTTTTATTAAATTCGGATGCAATTTCAGTGTTTCATCGTCAATAAGAAGGCCCAAGGGATACAGTAAACCTGAAGTGAAGCATCGGAATCTAAAACTGGACTCACAGGAGAGGTTCATATCATAGTAAGAGAGAGTGTCGGTCCGCTTTTACTTAAGTCGGCATTGTGCCTTTTGTATTAAATTCGGATGCAATTTCTGTGTTTCATTGTCAATAAGAAGGTACAAGGCATACCGTAAACCTGAAGTGAAGCATCGGAATCTAAAACTGGACTCACAGGAGCGGTTCAAATCATAGAAAGAGAGAGTGTCAGTCCTCTTTTACTTATGTCGGCATTGTGCTTTTGTATTAAATTCGGATGCAATATCTGTGTTTCATCGGCAATAAGAATGTCCAAGTGATACAGTAAACCTGAAGTGAAGCATCGGTATCTAAAACTGGACTCACAGGAGAGGTTCATATAATAGAAAGAGAGAGTGTCAGTCCGCTTGTACATAAGTCGGCATTGTGCCTTTTGTATTAAATTCGGATGCAATTTCTGTATTTCATCGTCAATAAGAAGGTGCAAGGTATACAGTTAACCTGAAGTGAAGCATCGGAATCTGAAACTGGACTCACAGGAGAGGTCAAATCATAGAATGTGAGAGTGTCAGTCCTCTTGTACTTAAGTCGGCATTGTGCCTTTTGTAATAAATTCGGATGCAATTTCTGTGTTTCATCGTCAATAAGAAGGTCCAAGGGATACAGTAAACATGAAGTGAAGCATCGGAATCTGAAACTGGACTCACAGGAGAGGTTCAAATCATAGAAAGTGAGAGTGTCAGTCCTCTTGTACTTAAGTCGGCATTGTGCCTTTTGTATTAAATGCGGATGCAATTTCTGTGTGTCATCGTCAATAAGAAGGTGCAAGGTATACAGTAAACCTGATGTGAAGCATCGGAATCTAAAAGTGGACTCACAGGACAGGTTCAAATCTTAGAAAGTTAGAGTGTCAGTCCTCATGTACTTATGTCGGCATCGTGCCTTTTGTATTAAATTCCGATGAAATTTCTGTGTTTCATCGTCAATAAGAAGGTGCAAGATATATGGTAAAACCGAAGTGACGCATCGGAATCTAAAACAGGACTCACAGGAGAAGTTCAAATCATAGAAAGTGAGAGAGTCAGTCCTCTTTTACTTATGTCGGCATTGTGCCTTTTGTTTTAAATTCGGATGCAATTTCTGTGTTTTATCGTCAATAAGAAGGTCCAAGGGATACAGTAGACCTGAAGTGAGGCATCGGAATCTAAAACTGGGCTCACAGGAGAGGTTCAAATCATAGAAAAGGTGAGTGTCAGTCCTCTTGTACTTAAGTCGGCATTGTGCCTTTTGTACTTAATTCGGATGCAATTTCTGTGTTTCATCGCCAATAAGAAGGTCCAAGGTATACAGTAAACCTGAAGTGAAGCATCGGAGTTCTAAACTGGACTCACAGGAGAGGTTCAAGCCATAGAAAAGGAGAGTGTCAGTCCTCTTGTACTTAAGTCGGCATTGTGCCTTTTGTACTAAATTCGGATGCAATTTCTGTGTTTCATCACCAATAAGAAGGACCATGGTATACAGTAAACCTGAAGTGAAGCATCGGAATCTAAAACTGGACTCACAGGTGAGGTTCAAATCTTAGAAAGTTAAAGTGTCAGTCCTCTCGTACTTAAGTCGGCATTGTGACTTTTGAATTTAATTCCGATGCAATTTCTGTGTTTCATCGTCAATAAAATGGTGCAAGGTATACAGTAAACCTGAAGTGAAGCATCGGAATCTAAATCTGGACTCAGAGGAGAGGTTCAAATCACAGAAAGTGAGAGTGTCAGCCCTCTTTTACTTAAGTCGGCATTGTGCCTTTTGTATAAAATTCGGATGCAATTTCTGTGTTTCATCGTCAATAAGAATGTCCAAGGTATACAGTAAACCTAAAGTGAAGCATCGGAATCTAAAATTGGACTCACAGGAGAGGTTCAAATCATAGAAATTTAGAGTGTTAGTCCTCTTGTACTTAAGTCGGCATTTTGCCTTTTGTATTAAAGTCGGATGCAAACTCTGTCTTTGATCGTCAATAAGAAAGTCCAAGAGATGCAGTAAACCTGAAGTGAAGCATCGGAATCTAAAACTGGACTCACGGGAGAGGTTCACATCATAGAAAGTGAGAGTGTCAGTCCTCTTTTACTTAAGTCGGCATTGTGCCTTTTGCATTAAATTCGGATGCAATTTCTGTGTTTCATCGTAAATACGAAGGTCCAAGGGATACAGTAAACCTGAAGTGAAGCATCGGAATCTAAAACTGGACTCACAGGAGAGGTTCAAATCATAGAAAGTGAGAGTGTCAGTCCTCTTGTACTTAAGTCGGCATTATGGCTTTTGAATTTAATTCGGATGCAATTTTTGTGTTTCATAGTCAATTAGACGGTGCAAGGTATACATTAAACCTGAAGTGAAAAGTTGGAATCTAAATTGAAATCACAGGAGGGGTTCAAATCATAGAGAGTGAGAGTGTCAGTCCTCTTCTACTTAAGTCGGCATTGTGCCTTTTGTATTAAATTCTGATGCAATTTCTGTATTTCATCGTCAATAAGAAGGTCCAAGGGATACAGTAAATCCGAAGTGAAGCATCGGAATCTAAAACTGGACTCACAGGAGAGGTTCAAACATAGACATTTAGAGTGTCGGTCCTCTTGTACTTAAGTCGTCATTGTGCCTTTTGTTTTAAATTCGGATGCAATTTCTGTATTTCATCGTCAATAAGAAGGTCCAAGGGATACAGTCAACCTGAAGTGAAGCATCGGAATCTATAACTGGCCTCCCAGGAGAGGTTCAAATCATAGAAAGTTAGAATGTCAGTCCTCATGTACTTATGTCGGCATTGTGCCTTTTGTATTAAATTCCGATGAAATTTCTGTGTTTCATCGTCAATAAGAAGGAGCAAGGTATATGGTAAACCCGAAGGGACGCATCGGAATCTAAAACTGGACTCACAGGAGAAGTTCAAATCATAGAAAGTGAGAGTGTCAGTCCTCTTTTACTTATGTCGGCATTGTGCCTTTTGTATTAAATTCGGATGCAATTTCTGTGTTTTATCGTCAATAAGAAGGTCCAAGGGATACAGTAAACCTGAAGTGAGGCATCGGAATCCAAAACTGGACTCACAGGAGAGGTTCAAACCATAGAAAAGGAGAGCGGCAGTCCTCTTGTACTTAAGTCGGCATTGTGCCTTTTGTACTAAATTCGGATGCAATTTCTGTGTTTCATCGCCAATAAGAAGGTCAAAGGTATACAGTAAACCTGAAGTGAAGCATCGGAGTTCAAAACTGGACTCACAGGAGAGGTTCAAATCATAGAGAGTTAGAGTGTTATTCCTTTTGTTCTTAAGTCGGCATTGAGCCTTTTGAATTTAATTCCGATGCAATTTCTGTGTTTCATCGTCAATAAAAAGGTGCAAGGTATACAGTAAACCTGAAGTGAAGCATCGGAATCTAATTCTGGACTCACAGGAGAGGTTCAAATCACAGAAAGTGAGAGTGTCAGCATTCTTTTACTTAAGTCTGCATTGTGCCTTTTGTATAAAATTCGAATGCAATTTCTGTGTTTCATCGTCAAAAAGAAGATCCAAGGTATACAGTAAACCTAAAGTGAAGCATCGGAATCTAAAACTGGACTCACAGGAGAGGTTCAAATCATAGAAATTTAGAGTGTTAGTCCTCTTGTACTTAAGTCGGCATTGTGCCTTTTGTATTAAAGTCGGATGCAAACTCTGTGTTTCATCGTCAATAAGAAAGTCCCAGAGATGCAGTAAACCTGAAGTGAAGCATCGGAATCTAAAACTGGACTCACGGGAGAGGTTCACTTCATAGAAAGTGAGAGTGTCAGTCCACATTTACTTAAGTCGGCATTGTGCCTTTTGCATTAAATTCGGATGCAATTTCTGTGTTTCATCGTCAATACGAAGGTCCAAGGGATACAGTAAACCTGAAGTGAAGCATCGGAATCTAAAACTGGACTCACAGGAGAGGTTCAAATCATAGAAAGTGAGAGTGTCAGTCCTCTTGTACTTATGTCGGCATTGTGCCTTTTGTATTAAATTCCGATGAAATTTCTGTGTTTCATCGTCAATAAGAAGGAGCAAGGTATATGGTAAACCCGAAGTGACGCATCGGAATCTAAAACTGGACTCACAGGAGAAGTTCAAATCATAGAAAGTGAGAGTGTCAGTCCTCTTTTACTTATGTCGGCATTGTGCCTTTTGTATTAAATTCGGATGCAATTTCTGTGTTTTATCGTCAATACGAAGGTCCAAGGGATACAGTAAACCTGAAGTGAGGCATCGGAATCCAAAACTGGACTCACAGGAGAGGTTCAAACCATAGAAAAAGAGAGTGTCAGTCCTCTTGTACTTAAGTCGGCATTGTGCCTTTTGTACTAAATTCGGATGCAATTTCTGTGTTTCATCGCCAATAAGAAGGTCCATGGTATACAGTAAACCTGAAGTGAAGCATCGGAATCTAAAACTGGACTCACCGGTGAGGTTCAAATCTTAGAAAGTTAAAGTGTCAGTTCTCTCGTACTTAAGTCGGCATTGTGACTTTTGAATTTAATTCCGATGCAATTTCTGTGTTTCATCGTCATTAAAAAGGTGCAAGGTATACAGTAAACCTGAAGTGAAGCATCGGAATCTAAATCTGGACTCACAGGAGAGGTTCAAATCACAGAAAGTGAGAGTGTCAGCCCTCTTTTACTTAAGTCGGCATTGTGCCTTTTGTATATAATTCGGATGCAATTTCTGTGTTTCATCGTCAATAAGAATGTCCAAGGTATACAGTAAACCTAAAGTGAAGCATCGGAATCTAAAATTGGACTCACAGGAGAGGTTCAAATCATAAAAATTTAGAGTGTTAGTCCTCTTGTACTTAAGTCGGCATTGTGCCTTTTGTATTAAAGTCGGATGCAAACTCTGTGTTTGATCGCCAATAAGAAAGTCCAAGAGATGCAGTAAACCTGAAGTGAAGCATCGGAATCTAAAACTGGACTCACGGGAGAGGTTCACATCATAGAAAGTGAGAGTGTCAGTCCTCTTTTACTTAAGTCGGCATTGTGCCTTTTGCATTAAATTCGGATGCAATTTCTGTGTTTCATCGTCAATACGAAGGTCCAAGGGATACAGTAAACCTGAAGTGAAGCATCGGAATCTAAAACTGGACTCACAGGAGAGGTTCAAACCGTAGAATGTGAGAGTGTCAGTCCTCTTTTACGTAAGTCGGCATTGTGCATTTTGGATTAAATTCGGATGCAATTTCTGTGTTCCATCGTCAAAAAGAAGGTGCAAGGTATACAGTAAATCTGAAGTGAAGCATCGGAATCTAAAACTGGACTCACAGGAGAGGTTCAAATCGTAGAAGGTGAGAGTGTCAGTCCTCTTGTACTTAAGTCGGCATTGTGCCTTTTGTATTGAATTCGGATGCAATTTCTGTGTTTCATCGTCAATAAGAAGGTGCAAAGTATACAGTAAACCTCAGGTGAAGCATAGGAATCTAAAACTGGACTCACAGGAGAGGTTCAAATCGTAGAGTGTGAGAGTTTCAGTCCTCTTGTACGTAAGTCGGCATTGTGCATTTTGGATTAAATTCGGATGCAATTTCTGTGTTTCATCGTCAAAAAGAAGGTGCAAGGTATACAGTAAATCTGAAGTGAAGCATCGGAATGTAAAACTGGACTCACAGGAGAGGTTCAAATCGTAGAAAGTGAGAGTGTCAGTCCTCTTGTACTTAAGTCGGCATTGTGTCTTTTGTATTAAATTCGGATGAAATTTCTGTGTTTCATCGTCAAGAAGAACGTAGAAGGTATACAGTAAACCTAAAGTGAAGCATCGGAATCTAAAACTGGTCCACAGGAGATGTTCAAATCATTGAAAGTGAGAGTGTCTGTCCTCTTGTATTTAAGTCTGCATTGTGCCTTTTGTATTAAATTCCGATGCAATTTCTTTGCTTCATCGTCAATAAGAAGGTCCAAGGGATAAAGTAAACCTAAGTGAAGCATCGGAATCTAAAACTGGACTCACAGGAGAGGTCAAATCGTTGAAAGTGAGAGTGTCAATCCTCTTGCACTTAAGACGGCATTGTGCCTTTTGTTTTAAATTCGGATGCAATTTCTGTGTTTGATCGTCAATAAGAAGGTGCAAGGTATACAGGTAACCTGATGTGAAGCATCGGAATCTGAAACTGGACTCACAGGAGAGGTTCAAATCATAGAAAGTGAGAGTGTCAGTCCTCTTGTACTTAAGTCGGCATTGTGCCTTTTGTATTAAATTCGGATGCAATTATTGTGTTTCATCGTCAATAAGAAGGTGCAAGGTATACAGTAATCTTGACGTGAAGCATCGAATTCTAAAACTGGACTCACAGGAGAGGTTCAAATCGTAGAAAGTGAGAGTGTCAGTCCTCTTGTACTTAAGTCGGCAATGTGCCTTTTGTATTAAATTCGGATGCAATTTCTGTGTTTCATCGTCAATAAGAAGGTGCAAGGTATATGGTAAACCCGAAGGGACGCATCGGAATCTAAAACTGGACTCACAGGAGAGGTTCAAACCATAGAAAATGAGAGTGTCAGTCCTCTTGTACTTAAGTCGGCATTGTGCCTTTTGTACTAAATTCGGATGGAATTTTTGTGTTTCATCGCCAATAAGAAGGTCCATGGTATACAGTAAACCTGAAGTGAAGCATCGGAATCTAAAACTGGACTCACAGGTGAGGTTCAAATCTTATAAAGTTAAAGTGTCAGTCCTCTCGTACTTAAGTCGGCATTGTGACTTTTGAATTTAATTCCGATGCAATTTCTGTGTTTCATCGTGAAAAAAAAGGTGCAAGGTATACAGTAAACCTGAAGTGAAGCATCGGAATCTAAATCTGGACTCACAGGAGAGGTTCAAATCACAGAAAGTGAGAGTGTCAGCCCTCTTTTACTTAAGTCGGCATTGTGCCTTTTGTATTAAATTCGGATGCAATTTCTGTGTTTCATCGTCAATAAGAAGGTGCAAGGTATACAGAAAACCTGAAGTGAAGCATCGGAATCTAAAACTGGACTCACAGGAGAGGTTCAAATAGTAGAAGGTGAGAGTGTCAGTCCTCTTGTACTTAAGTCGGCATTGTGCCTTTTGTATTGAATTCGGATGCAATTTCTGTGTTTCATCGTCAATACGAAGGTGCAAGGTATACAGTAAACCTGAGGTGAAGCATAGGAATCTAAAACTGGACTGACAGGAGAGGTTCAAATCGTAGAATGTGAGAGTTTCAGTCCTCTTGTACGTAAGTCGGCATTGTGCATTTTGGATTAAATTCTGATGCAATTTCTGTGTTTCATCGTCAAAAAGAAGGTGCAAGGTATACAGTAAATCTGAAGTGAAGCATCGGAATTTAAAATTGGAATCACAGGAGAGGTTCAAATCATAGAGAGTGAGAGTGTCAGTCCTCTTGTACTTAAGTCGGCATTGTGCCTTTTGTATTAAATTCGGAAGAAATTTCTGTGTTTCATCGTCAAGAAGAAGGTAGAAGGTATACAGTAAACCTAAAGTGAAGCATCGGAATCTAAAACTGGTCCACAGGAGATGTTCAAATCATAGAAAGTGAGAGTGTCTGTCCTCTTGTATTTAAGTCTGCATTTTGCCTTTTGTATTAAATTCCGATGCAATTTCTTTGCTTCATCGTCAATAAGAATGTCCAAGGGATAAAGTAAACCTAAGTGAAGCATCGGAATCTAAAACTGGACTCACAGGAGAGGTCAAACCGTTGAAAGTGAGAGTGTCAATCCCCTTGCACTTAAGACGGCATTGTGCCTTTTGTTTTAAATTCGGATGCAATTTCTGTGTTTCATCGTCAATAAGAATGTCCAAGGGATACAGTCAACCTGAAGTGAAGCATCGGAATCTAAAACTGGACTCACAGGAGAGGTTCATATCATAGAAAGAGAGAGTGTTAGTCCGCTTGTACTTAAGTCGGCATTGTGCCTTTTGTATTAAATTCGTATGCAATTTCTGTATTTCATCGTCAATAAGAAGGTCCAAGGGATACAGTAAACCTGAAGTGAAGCATCGGAATCTAAAAATGGACTCACAGGAGAGGTTCAAATCATAGATAGTGAGAGTGTCAGTCTTCTTGTACTTATGTCAGCATTGTGCCTGTTGTATTAAATTCGGATGCAATTTCTGTATTTCATCGTCAATAAGAAGGTGCAATGTATACAGTAAACCTGAAGTGAAGCATCGGAATCTCAAACTGGACTCACATGAGAGGTTCAAATCATAGAAGGAGAAAGTGTCAGTCCTCTTTTACATAAGTCGGCATTGTGCCTTTTGTATTAAATCCGGATGCAATTTCTGTGTTTCATCGTCAATAAGAAGGTCCAAGGGATACAGTAAACCTCAAGTGAAGCATCGGAATCTGACACTGGACACACAGGAGAGGTTCAAATCATAGAAAGTGAGACTGTCAGTCCTCTTGTACATAAGACGGCATTGCGCCTTTTGTATTAAATTCGAATGCAATTTCTGTGTTTCATCGTCAATAAGAAGGTGCAAGGTATACAGTAAACCTGAAGTGAAGCATCGGAATCTAAAACTGGACTCACAGTAGAGGTTCAAATCATAGAAAGTTAGAGTGTCTGTCCTCTTGTACTTAAGTCGGCATTGTGCTAATTGTATTAAATTCGGATGCAATTACTGTGTTTCATCGTCAATTAGAAGGTCCAAGGGATACAGTAAACCTGAAGTGAAGCATCAGAATCTAAAACTGGACTCACAGGTGAGGTTCAAATCATAGATAGTTAGAGTGTCAGTCCTCTTGTACGTAAGTCGGCATTGTGCCTTGTGAATTAAATCCGATGCAATTTCTGTGTTTCATCGTCAATAAGAAGGTGCAAGGTCTACAGTAAACCTGAAGTGACACCTCAGAATCTAAAACTGGACTCAGAGGAGAGGTTCAAATCATAGAAAATGAGAGTGCCAGTCCTCTTTTACTTAAGTCGGTATTGTGCCTATTGTATTACATTTGGATGCAGTTTCTGTGTTTCATCGTCAATAAGAAGGTCCAAGGGAAACAGTAAACCTGAAGTGACGCATCGGAATCTAAAACTGGACTCACAGGAGAGGTTCAAATCATAGAAATTGTGAGTGTCAGTCCTCTTGTACTTAAGTCGGCATTGTGCCTTTCTTATTAAATTCGGATGCAATTTCTGTGTTTCATCGTCAATAAGAAGGTCCAAGGGATACAGTAAACCTGAAGTGAAGCATCGGAATCTAAAACTGGATTCACAGGAGAGGTTCAAATCATAGAAAGTTAGAGTGTCAGTCCCCTTGTACTTAAGTAGGCATTGTGCATTTTGTATTAAATTCGGATGCAATTTCTGTGTTTCATCGTCAATAAGAAGGTGCAAGGCATACAGTAATTTTGACGTGAAGCATCAGAATCAAAAACTGGACTCACAGGAGAGGTTCAAATCGTAGAAAGTGAGAGTGTCAGTCCTGTTGTACTTAAGTCGGCCATGTGCCTTTTGTAATAAATTCGGATGCAATTTCTGTGTTTCATCATCAATAAGATGGTGCAAGCCATACAGTAAACCTGAAGTGAAGCATCAGAATCTATAATTGGACTCACAGTAGAGGTTCAAGACGTAGAAAGTGAGAGTGTCAGTCCGCTTGTACTTAAGTCGGCACTGTGCCTTTTGTATTAAATTCGGATGCAATTACTGTGTTTCATCGTCAATAAGAAGGTGCAAGGTATACAGTAAACCTGAAGTGAAGCATCGGAATGTATAACTGGACTCACAGGAGAGGTTCAAATCATAGAATGCGAGAGTGTCAGTCCTCTTGTACTTAAGTCGGCATTGTGCCTTTTGTTTTTAATTCGGATCCAATTTCTGTGTTTCATCGTCAATAAGAAGGTGCAAGGTATACAGTAAGCCTGAAGTGAAGCATCGGAATCTAAAACTGGACTCACAGGAGAGGTTCAAATCGTAGAAAGTGAGAGTGTCAGTCTTCTTGTACTTATGTCGGCATTGTGCCTTTTGTATTATATTCGGATGCAATTTCTGTGTTTCAGCGTCAATAAGAATGTCCAAGGGATACAGTAAACCTGAAGTGAAGCATCGGAATCTAAAACTGGACACACAGGAGAGGTTCAAATCATAGAAAGAGAGAGTTTCAGTCCGCTTGTACTTAAGTCGGCATTGTGCCTTTTGAATTAAATTCGGATGCAATTTCAGTATTTCATCGTCAATAAGAAGGTCTAAGGTATTTAGTAAACCTGAAGTGTAGCATCGGAATCTAAAAATGGACTCACAGGAGAGGTTCAAATCGTAGAAAGAGAGAGTGTCAGTCCGCTTTTACATATGTCGGCATTGTGCCGTTTGTATTAAATCCGGATGCAATTTCTGTGTTTCATCGTCCATAAGAAGGTCCAAGGGATACAGTAAACCTGAAATGAAGCATCGGGACCTAACACTGGACTCACAGGAGAGGTTCAAATCGTAGAATGTGAGAGTGTCAGTCTTCATGTAATTAAGTCGGCATTGTGCCTATTGTATTAAATTCGGATGCAATTACTGTGTTTCATCGTCAATTAGAAGGTCCAAGGGATGCAGTAAACCTGAAGTGAAGCATCGGAATCTAAAACTGGACTCACAGGAGGGGTTCAAATCATAGATAGTTAGAGCGTCAGTCCCCTTGTACGTAAGTCGGCATTGTGCCTTTTGAATTTTATTCCGATGCAATTTCTGTGTTTCATCGTCAATAAGAAGTTGCAAGGTATATAGTATACCTGAAGTGAAGCATCGGAATCTAAAACTGGACTCACAGGAGAGGTTCAAATCATAGAGAATTAGAGTGTCAGTCCTCTTGTACTTTAGGCGGCATTGTTCCTTTTGAATTTAATTCCGATGCAATTTATGTGTTTCATCGTCAATAAGAAGGTGCAAGGTATACAGTAAACCTGAAGTGAAGCATCGGAATCTAAAACTAGACTCACAGGAGAGTTTCAAATCATAAAAAGAGAGAGTGTCAATCCTCTTTTACTTAAGTCGGCATTGTGCTTTGAATTAAATTCGGATGCAGTTTCTGTATTTCATCATCAATAAGAATGACCAAGGGATACATTAAACTTGCAGTGAAGCATTGGAATCTAAAACTGGACTCACAGGTGAGGTTCACATCATAGAAAGTGAGAGTGTCAGTCCTCTTGTACTTATGTCGGCATTGTGCCTTTTGTATTAAATTCCGATGCAATTTCTGTGTCTCATCGTTTATAAGAAGGAGCAAGGTATACAGTAAACCTGAAGTGACGTTTCGGAATCTAAAACTGGACTCACAGGAGAGTTTCAAATCATAGAAGATGAGAATGTCAGTAATCTTTTACTTAAGTCGGCATTGTGCCTTTTGTATTAAATTTGGATGCAATTTCTGTGTTTCATCGTCAATAAGAAGGTCCAAGGGAAACGGTAAACCTGAAGTGAAGCATCGGAATCTAAAACTGGACTCACAGGAGAGTTTCAAATCATAGAAATTGTGAGTGTCAGTCCTCTTGTACTTAAGTCGGCATTGTGCCTTTTGTTTTTAATTCGGATCACGTTTCTGTGTTTCATCGTCAATAAGAAGTGCAAGGTATACAGTAGACCTGAAGTGAAGCATCGGAATCTAAAACTGGACTCACAGGAGAGGTTCAAATCATAGAAAGTTAGAGTGTCAGTCCCCTTGTACTTAAGTAGGCATTGTGCATTTTGTATTAAATTCGGATGCAATTTCTGTGTTTCATCGTCAATAAGATGGTGCAAGGCATACAGTAAATTTTACGTGAAGCATCGGAATCAAAAACTTGACTCACAGGAGAGGTTCAAATCGTAGAAAGTGAGAGTGTCAGTCCTCTTGTGCTTAAGTCGGCCATGTGCCTTTTGTAATAAATTCGGATGCAATTTCTGTGTTTCATCACCAATAAGATGGTGCAAGCCATACAGTAAACCTGAAGTGAAGCATCAGAATCTATAACTGGACTCACAGGAGAGGTTCAAGTCGTAGAAAGTGAGAGTGTCAGTCCTCTTGTACTTAAGTCGGCACGGTGCCTTTTGTATTAAATTCGGATGCAATTACTGTGTTTAATCGTCAATAAGAAGGTGCAAGGTATACAGTAAACCTGAAGTGAAGCATCGGAATCTATAACTGGACTCACAGGAGGGGTTCAAATCATAGAATGCGAGAGTGTCAGTCCTCTTGTACTTAAGTCGGCATTGTGCCTTTTGTTTTTAATTCGGATCCAATTTCTGTGTTTCATCGTCAATAAGAAGGTGCAAGGTATACAGTAAACCTGAAGTGAAGCATCGGAATCTAAAACTGGACTCACAGGAGAGGTTCAAATCGTAGAATGTGAGAGTGTCAGTCTTCTTGTACTTAAGTCGGCATTGTGCCATTTGTATTATATTCGGAAGCAATTTCTGTGTTTCATCGTCAATAAGAATGTGCAAGGGATACAGTAAACCTGAAGTGAAGCATCGGAATCTAAAACTGGACTCACAGGAGAGGTTCAAATCATAGAAAGAGAGAGGTTCAGTCCGCTTGTACTTAAGTCGGCATTGTGCCTTTTGAATTAAATTCGGATGCAATTTCAGTATTTCATCGTCAATAAGAAGGTCTAAGGTATTCAGCAAACCTGAAGTGTAGCATCGGAATCTAAAAATGGACTGACAGGAGAGGTTCAAATCATAGAAAGTGAGAGTATCAGACCTCTTGTACTTAAGTCGGCATTGTGCCTTTTGTATCAAATTCTGATGCAATTTCTGTGTTTCATCGTCAATAAGAAGGTGCAAGGTATACAGTAAACCTGAAGTGAAGCATCGGAATCTAAAACTGGACTCACAGGAGAGGTTCAAATGGTAGAAAGAGAGAGTGTCAGTCCGCTTTTACATATGTCGGCATTGTGCCTTTTGTATTAAATCCGGATGCAATTTCTGTGTTTCATCGTCCATAAGAAGGTCCAAGGGATACAGTAAACCTGAAATGAAGCATCGGGACCTAACACAGGACTCACAGGAGAGGTTCAAATCGTAGAATGTGAGAGTGTCAGTCTTCATGTACTTAAGTGGGCATTGTGCCTATTGTATTAAATTCGGATGCAATTACTGTGTTTCATTGTCAATTAGAAGGTCCAAGGGATACAGTAAACCTGAAGTGAAGCATCGGAATCTAAAACTGGACTCACAGGAGGGGTTCAAATCTTAGACAGTTAGAGTGGCAGTCCCCTTGTACGTAAGTCAGCATTGTGCCTTTTGAATTTTATTCCGATGCAATTTCTGTGTTTCATCGTCAATAAGAAGGTGCAAGGTATATAGTATACCTGAAGAGAAGCATCGGAATCTAAAACTGGACTCACAGGAGAGGTTCAAATCATAGAGAATTAGAGTGTCATTCCTCTTGTACTTTAGGCGGCTTTCTGCCTTTTGAATTTAATTCCGATGCAATTTCTGTGTTTCATCGTCAATAAGAAGGTGCAAGGTATACAGTAAACCTGAAGTGAAGCATCGGAATCTAAAACTAGACTCACTGGAGAGGTTCAAAACATAAAAAGAGAGAGTGTCAATCCTCTTTTACTTAAGTAGGCATTGTGCTTTGAATTAAATTCGGATGCAGTTTCTGTATTTCATCGTCAATAAGAATGACCAAGGGATACATTAAACTTGAAGTGAAGCATTGGAATCTAAAACTGGACTCACAGGTGAGGTTCACATCATAGAAAGTGAGAGTGTCAGTCCTCTTGTACTTATGTCGGCATTGTGCTTTTTGTATTAAATTCCGATGCAATTTCTGTGTCTCATCGTCAATAAGAAGGAGCAAGGTATACAGTAAACCTGAAGTGACGTTTCGGAATCTAAAACTGGACTCACAGGAGAGTTTCAAATCATAGAAGATGAGAGTGTCAGTAATCTTTTACTTAAGTCGGCATTGTGCCTTTTGTATTAAATTTGGATGCAATTTCTGTGTTTCATCGTCAATACGAAGGTCCAAGGGAAACGGTAAACCTGGAGTGAAGCATCGGAATCTAAAACTGGACTCACAGGAGATGTTCAAATCATAGAAATTGTGAGTGTCAGTCCTCTTGTACTTAAGTCGGCACTGTGCCTTTTGTATTAAATTCGGATGCAATTACTGTGTTTCATCGTCAATAAGAAGGTGCAAGGTATACAGTAAACCTGAAGTGAAGCATCGGAATCTATAACAGGACTCACAGGAGAGGTTCAAATCATAGAATGCGAGAGTGACAGTCCTCTTGTACTTAAGTCGGCATTGTGCCTTTTGTTTTTAATTCGGATCCCGTTTCTGTGTTTCATCGTCAATAAGAAGGTGCGAGGTATACAGTAAACCTGAAGTGAAGCATCGGAATCTAAAACTGGACTCACAGGAGAGGTTCAAATCGTAGAAAGTGAGAGTGTGAGTCTTCTTGTACTTAAGTCGGCATTGTGCCTTTTGTATTATATTCGGATGCAATTTCTGTGATTCATCGTCAATAAGAATGTCCAAGGGATACAGTAAACCTGAAGTGAAGCATCGGAATTAAAACTGGACTCACAGGAGAGGTTCAAATCATAGAAAGAGAGGGTGTCAGTCCGCTTGTACGTAAGTCGGCATTGTGCCTTTTGAATTAAATTCGGATGCAATTTCTGTATTTCATCGTCAATAAGAAGGTCCAAGGTATACAGTAAACCTGAAGTGAAACATCGGAATCTAAAAATGGACTGACAGGAGAGGTTCAAATCATAGAAAGAGAGAGTGTCAGTCCGCTTTTACATGTGTCGGCATTGTGCCTTTTGTATTGATTCCGGATGCAATTTCTGTGTTTCATCGTCCATAAGAATGTCCGAGGGATACAGTAAACCTGAAATGAAGCATCGGAATCTAACACTGGACTCACAGGAGAGGTTCAAATCGTAGAAAGTGAGAGTGTCAGTCTTCTTGTACTTAAGTCGGCATTGTGCCTATTGTATTACATTCGGATGTAATTACTGTGTTACATCGTCAATTAGAAGGTCCAAGGGATACAGTAAACCTGAAGTGAAGCATCGGAATCTAAAACTGGACTCACAGGAGAGGTTCAAATCTTAGATAGTTAAAGTGTCAGTCCTCTTGTACTTAAGTCGGCATTGCGTCTTTTGAATTTAAGTCCGATGCAATTTCTGTGTTTCATCGTCAATAAGAAGGTGCAAAGTACACAGTAAACCTGAAGTGCGGCATCGGAATCTAAAACTGGACTCACAGGAGAGGTTCAAATGACAGAAAGTGAGAGTGTCAGTCCTCTTTTGCTTAAGTCGGCATTGTGCCATTTGTATTAAATCCGGTTGCAATTTCTGTGTTTCATCGCCAATAAGAAGGCCCAAGGGATACAGTAAACCTGAAGTGAAGCATCGGAATCTAAAACTGGACTCACAGGAGAGGTTCAAATCATAGAAAGTTAGAGTGTCTGTCCTCTTGTACTTAAGTCAGCATTGTGCCTTTTGTGTTAAATTCGGATGTAAACTCTGTGTTTCATCGTCAATAAGAAGGTCCAAGGGATACAGTAAACCTGAAGTGAAGCATCGGAATCTAAAACTGGACTCACAGGAGAGGTTCAAATCATAGAAAGTGAGAGTGTCAGTCCTCTTTTCCTTAAGTCGGCATTGTGCCTTTAGTATTAAATTCCGATGCAATTTCTGTGTTTCATCGTCAATAAGAAGGTGCAAAGTATACAGTAAACCTGAAGTGAAGCATCGGAATCTAAAACTGGACTCACAGGAGAGGTTTATATCATAGAAAGAGAGAGTGTCAGTCCGCTTGTACTTAAGTCGGCATTGTGCCTTTTGTATTAAATTCGGATGCGATTTCTGTATTTCATCGTCAATAAGAAGGTCCAAGGGATACAGTAAACCCAAAGTGAAGCTTCGGAGTCTAAAAATATACTCACAGGAGAGGTTCAAATCATAGAAAGTGTGACTGTCAGTCCTCTTGTACTTAAGTCGGCATTGTGCCTGTTGTATTAAATTCGGATGCAATTTCTGTGTTTAATCGGCAATAAGAAGGTGCAAGGTATACAGTAAACATGAAGTGAAGCATCGGAATCTCAAACTGGACTCACTGGAGAGGTTCAAATCATAGAAAGTGAGAGTGTCTGTCGTCTTGTACTTAAGTCGGCATTGTGCCTATTGTATTAAATTCGGATGCAATTACTGTGTTTCATCGTCAATTAGAATGTCCAAAGGATACAGCAAACCTGAAGTGAAGCATCGGAATCTAAAACTGGACTCACAGGAGAGGTTCAAATCATAGATAGTTAGAGTGTCAGTCCTCTTGTACGTAAGTCGGCATTGTGCCTTTTGAATTTAATTCCGATGCAATTGCTGTGTTTCATCGTCAATAAGAAGGTGCAAGGTATACAGTAAACCTGAAGTGAAGCATCGGAATCTAAAACTGGACTCACAGGAGAGGTTCAAATCATAGATAGTTAGAGTGTCAGTCCTCTTGTACTTAAGTCGGAATTGTGCCTTTTGAATTTAATTCCGATGCAATTTCTGTGTTTCATCGTCAATAAGAAGGTCCAAGGTATACAGTAAACCTGAGTGAAGCATCGGAATCTAAAACTGGACACACAGGAGAGGTTCAAATCATAAAATGAGAGAGTGTCAATCCTCTTTTAATTAAGTCGGCATTATGCTTTGAATTAAATTTGGATGCAGTTTCTGTATTTCATCGTCAATAAGAAGGTCCAAGGGATACATTAAGCCTGAAGTGAAGCATCGGAATCTAAAACTGGACTCTCACGAGAGGTTCACTTCATAGAAAGTGAGAGTATCAGTCCTCTTATACTTATGACGGCATTGTGCCTTTTGTATTAAATTCCGATACAATTTCTGTGTCTCATCGTGAATAAGAAGGTGGAAGGTATACAGTAAACCTGAAGTAACACATCGGAATCTAAAACTGGACTCAGAGGAGGGGTCCAAATCATAGAAAATGAGAGTGCCAGTCTTCTTTTACTTAAGTCGGCATTATGCCTATTGTATTAAATTTGGATGCAATTTCTGTGTTTCATCGTCAATAAGAACTTCCAAGGGAAACAGTAAAGCTGAACTGAAGCATCGGAATCTAAAACTGGACTCACAGAAGAGGTGGAGATCATAGAAATTGTGAGTGTCAGTCCTCTTGTACTTAAGTCGGCATTGTGCCTTTTGTATTAAATTCTGATGCAATTTCTGTGTTTCATCGTCAATAAGAAGGTCCAAGGGATGCAGTAAACCTGAAGTGAAGCATCGGAATCTAAAACTGGACTCACAGGAGAGGTTCAAGTCGTAGCAAGTGAGAGTGTCAGTCCTCTTGTACTTTAGTCGGCACTGTGCCATTTGTATTAAATTCGGATGCAATTACTGTGTTTAATCGTCAATAAGAAGGTGCAAGGTATACAGTAAACCTGAAGTGAAGCATCGGAATCTAAAACTGGACTCACAGGAGAGGTTCAAATCATAGAATGCGAGAGTGTCAGTCCTCTTGTACTTAAGTTGGCATTGTGCCTTTTGTATTAATTTCGGATGCAATTTCTATGTTTCATCGTCAATAAGAAAGTGCAAGGCATACAGTAATTTTGACGTGAAGCATTGGAATCTAAACCTGGACTCACAGGAGAGGCTCAAACCGTAGAAAGTGAGAGTGTCAGTCGTCTTTTACTTAAGTCGGCCATGTGCCTTTTGTTTTAAATTCGGATGCAATTTCTGTGTTTCATCGTCAATAAGATGGTGCAAGGTATACAGTGAACCTGACGTGAAGCATCAGAATCTAAAACTGGACTCACAGGAGAGGTTCAAGTCGTAGCAAGTGAGAGTGTCAGTCCTCCTTTACGTAAGTCAGCATTGTGCCTTTTGTATTGAATTCCGATGCAATTTCTGTGCTTCATCGTCAATAAGAAGGTACAAGGTATACATTAAACCTGAAGTGAAGCATCGGAATCTAAAACTGGACTCACAGGAGAGGTTCAAGTCGTAGCAAGTGAGAGTGTCAGTCCTCTTGTACTTAAGTCGGCACTGTGCCTTTTGTATTAAATTCGGATGCAATTACTGTATTTCATCGTCAATAAGAGGGTGCAAGGTATACAGTAAACCTGAAGTGAAGCATCGGAATCTAAAACTGGACTCACAGGAGAGGTTCAAATCATAGAATGCGAGAGTGTCAGTCCTCTTGTACTTAAGCCGGCATTGTGCTCTTGTTTTAAATTCAGATCCAATTTCTGTGTTTCATCGTCAATAAGAAGGTGCAAGGTATACAGTAAACCTGAAGTGAAGCATCGGAATCTAAAGCTGGAGTAACAGGAGAGGTTCAAACCGTAGAAATTGAGAGTGTCAATCCTCTTGTACTTAAGTCGGCATTGTGCCTTTTGTATTAAATTCTGATGCAATTTCTGTGTTTCATCGTCAATAAGAAGGTCCAAGGGATGCAGTAAACCTGAAGTGAAGCATCGGAATCTAAAACTGGACTCACAGGAGAGGTTCAAGTCGTAGCAAGTGAGAGTGTCAGTCCTCTTGTACTTTAGTC
This sequence comes from Schistocerca serialis cubense, assembly GCF_023864345.2. NCBI lineage: Eukaryota > Metazoa > Arthropoda > Insecta > Orthoptera > Acrididae > Schistocerca > Schistocerca serialis. The sequence goes on from NC_064645.1 coordinate 87,426,590, forward strand.
GGCACTGTGCCATTTGTATTAAATTCGGATGCAATTACTGTGTTTAATCGTCAATAAGAAGGTGCAAGGTATACAGTAAACCTGAAGTGAAGCATCGGAATCTCAAACTGGACTCACAGGAGAGGTTCAAATCATAGAATGCGAGAGTGTCAGTCCTCTTGTACTTAAGTTGGCATTGTGCCTTTTGTATTAATTTCGGATGCAATTTCTGTGTTTCATCGTCAATAAGAAGGTGCAAGGCATACAGTAATTTTGACGTGAAGCATTGGAATCTAAACCTGGACTTACAGGAGAGGTTCAAACCGTAGAAAGTGAGAGTGTCAGTCCTCTTTTACTTAAGTCGGCCATGTGCCTTTTGTATTAAATTCGGATGCAATTTCTGTGTTTCATCGTCAATAAGATGGTGCAAGGTATACAGTGAACCTGACGTGAAGCATCAGAATCTAAAACTGGACTCACAGGAGAGGTTCAAGTCGTAGCAAGTGAGAGTGTCAGTCCTCTTGTACGTAAGTCAGCATTGTGCCTTTTGTATTGAATTCCAATGCAATTTCTGTGCTTCATCGTCAATAAGAAGGTACAAGGTATACATTAAACCTGAAGTGAAGCATCGGAATCTAAAACTGGACTCACAGGAGAGGTTCAAGTCGTAGCAAGTGAGAGTGTCAGTCCTCTTGTACTTAAGTCGGCACTGTGCCTTTTGTATTACATTCGGATGCAATTACTGTGTTTCATCGTCAATAAGAGGTTGCAAGGTATACAGTAAACCTGAAGTGAAGCATCGGAATCTAAAACTGGACTCACAGGAGAGGTTCAAATCATAGAATGCGAGAGTGTCAGTCCTCTTGTACTTAAGCCGGCATTGTGCCTCTTGTTTTAAATTCAGATCCAATTTCTGTGTTTCATCGTCAATAAGAAGGTGCAAGGTATACAGTAAACCTGAAGTGAAGCATCGGAATCTAAAGCTGGACTAACAGGAGAGGTTCAAATCGTAGAAAGTGAGAGTGTCAATCCTCTTGTACTTAAGTCGGCATTGTGCCTTTTGTATTATATTCGGATGCAATTTCTGTGTTTCATCGTCAATAAGAATGTCCAAGGGATACAGTAAACCTGAAGTTAAGCATCGAAATCTAAACCTGGACTCACAGGAGAGGTTCAAATCATAGAAAGAGAGAGAGTCAGTCCGCTTGTACTTAAGTCGGCATTGTGCCTTTTGTATTAAATTCGGATGCAATTTCTGTATTTCATCGTCAATAAGAAGGTCCAAGGGATACAGTAAACCTGAAGTGAAGCATCGGAATCTAAAAATGGACTCACAAGAGAGGTTCAAATCATAGAAAGTGAGAGTTTCAGTCCTCTTGTACTTATGTCGGCATTGTGCCTTTTGTATTAAATTCGGATGCAATTTCTGTGTTTCATCGTCAATAAGATGGTCCAAAAGATACAGTAAACCTGAAGTGAAGCATTGGAATCTAAAACTGGACTCACAGGAGAGGTTTAAATCATAGAGAGTTAGAGTGTCAGACCTCTTTTACATAAGTCTACATTGTGCCTTTTGTATTAAATTCGGATGCCATTTCTGTGTTTCATCGTCCATAAGAAGGTCCAAGGGATACAGTAAACCTGAAATGAAGCATCGGAATCTAACACTGGACACACAGGAGAGGTTCAAATCATAGAAAGTGAGAGTGTCAGTCCCCTTGTACTTAAGTCGGCAGTGTGCCTTTTGTATTAAATTCGGATGCAATTTCTGTGTTTCATCGTCAATTAGAAGGTGCAAGGTATACAGTGAACCTGAAGTGAAGCATTTGAATCTAAAACTGGACTCACTGTAGAGGTTCAAATCATAGAAAGTTAGAGTGTCAGTCCTCTTGTACTTAAGTCGGCATTGTGCCTATTGTATTAAATTCGGATGCAATTACTGTGTTTCATCGTCCATTAGAAGGTCCAAGGGATACAGTAAACGTGAAGTGAAGCATCGGAATCTAAAACTGGACTCACAGGAGAGGTTCAAATCATAAAAAGAGAGAGTGCCAATCCTCTTTTACTTAAGTCGGCATTGTGCTTTGAATTAATTTCGGATGCAGTTTCTGTATTTCATCGTCAATAAGAAGGTCCAAGGGATACATTAAACCTGAAGTGAAGCATTGGAATGTAAAACTGTGCTCACAGGAGAGGTTCACATCATAGAAAGTGAGAGTGTCAATCCTCTTGTACTTTTGTCGGCATTGTGCCTTTTGTATTAAATTCTGATGCAATTTCTGTGTCTCATCGCCAATAAGAAGGTGCAAGGTACACAGTAAACCTGAAGTGACGCTTCGGAATCTAAAACTGGACTCAGAGGAGAGGTTCAAATCATAGAAAATGAGAGTGTCAGTCCCCTTTTACTTAAGTCGGCATTGTGCCTTTTGTATTAAATTTGGATGCAATTTCTGTGTTTCATCGTCAATAAGAAGGTCCATGGGAAACGGTAAACCTGAAGTGAAGCATCGGAATCTAAAACTGGACTCACAGGAGAGGTTCAAATCATAGAAATTGTTAGTGTCAGTCCTCTTGTACTTAAGTCGGCATTGTACCATTTGGATTAAATTCTAATGCAATTTCTGTGTTTCATCGTCAATAAGAAGGTCCAAGGGATACAGTAAACCTGAAGTGAAGCATCGGATTCTAAAACTGGAATCACAGGAGAGGTTCAAATAATAGAAAGTTAGGGTGTCAGTCAGCTTGTGCTTAAGTCGGCATTGTGCCTTTTGTGTTAAATTCGGATGCAATTTCTGTGTTTCATCGTCAATAAGAAGGTGCAAGGTTTACAGTAATTTTGACGTGAAGCATCGGAATCTAAAACAGGACTTACAGGAGAGGTTCAAATCGTAGAAGTTGATAGTGTCAGTCCTCTTGTACGTAAGTCTGCATTGTGCCTTTTGTATTAAATTCCGATGCAATTTCTTTGCTTCATCGTCAATAAGAAGGTGCAAGGTATACAGTAAACCTGAAGTCAAGCATCGGAATCTAAAACTGGACTCGCAGGAGAGGTTCAATTCGTAGAAAGTGAGAGTGTCAGTCCTCCTGTACTTAAGTCGGCATTGTGCCTTTAGTATTAAATTCGAATGCAATTACTGTGTCTCATCGTCAATAAGAAAGTGCAAGGTATACAGTAAACCTGAGGTGAAGCATCGGAATGTAAAACTGGACTCACAGGAGAGGTTCAAATCATAGAAAGAGAGAGCGTTAGTCCTCTAGTACTTCAGTCTGCATTGTGCCTTGTGTATTAAATTCGGATGCAATTTCTGTGTTTCATCGTCAATAAGAAGGTCCAAGGGATGCAGTAAACCTGAAGTGAAGCATCGGAATCTAAAACTGGACTCACAGGAGAGGTTCAAATCATAGATAGTTAGAGTGTCAGTCCTCTTGTACGTAAGTCGGCATTGTGCCTTTTGAATTTAATTCCGATGCAATTGCTGTGTTTCATCGTCAATAAGAAGGTGCAAGGTATACAGTAAACCTGAAGTGAAGCATCGGAATCTAAAACTGGACTCACAGGAGAGGTTCAAATCATAGATAGTTAGAGGGTCAGTCCTCTTGTACTTAAGTCGGAATTGTGCCTTTTGAATTTAATTTCGATGCAATTTCTGTGTTTCATCGTCAATAAGAAGGTCCAAGGTATACAGTAAACCTGAAGTGAAGCATCGGAATCTAAAACTGGACTCAGGGGAGAGGTTCAAATCATAGAAAATGAGAGTGCCAGCCTTCTTTTACTTAAGTCGGCATTGTGCCTATTGTATTAAATTTGGATGCAATTTCTGTGTTTCATCGTCAATAAGAACGTCCATGGGAAACAGTAAAGCTGAAGTGAAGCATCGGAATCTAAAACTGGACTCACAGGAGAGGTGAAAATCATAGAAATTGTGAGTGTCAGTCCTCTTGTACTTAAGTCGGCATTGTGCCTTTTGTATTAAATTCGGATGCAATTTCTGTGTTTCATCGTCAATAAGATGGTGCAAGGTATACAGTGAACCTGACATGAAGCATCAGAATCTAAAACTGGACTCACAGGAGAGGTTCAAGTCGTAGCAAGTGAGAGTGTCAGTCCTCTTGTACGTAAGTCAGCATTGTGCCTTTTGTATTGAATTCCGATGCAATTTCTGTGCTTCATCGTCAATAAGAAGGTACAAGGTATACTTTAAACCTGAAGTGAAGCATCGGAATCTAAAACTGGACTCACAGGAGAGGTTCAAGTCGTAGCAAGTGACAGTGTCAGTCCTCTTGTACTTAAGTCGGCACTGTGTCTTTTGTATTACATTCGGATGCAATTACTGTGTTTCATCGTCAATAAGAAGGTGCAAGGTATACAGTAAACCTGAAGTGAAGCATCGGAATCTAAAACTGGACTCACAGGAGAGGTTCAAATCATAGAATGCGAGAGTGTCAGTCCTCTAGTACTTAAGCCGGCATTGTGCCTCTTGTTTTAAATTCAGATCCAATTTCTGTGTTTCATCGTCAATAAGAAGCTGCAAGGTATACAGTAAACCTGAAGCGAAGCATCGGAATCTAAAGCTGGACTAACAGGAGAGGTTCAAATCGTAGAAAGTGAGAGTGTCAATCCTCTTGTACTTAAGTCGGCATTGTGCCTTTTGTATTATATTCGGATGCAATTTCTGTGTTTCATCGTCAATAAGAAGGTCCATGGGAAACGGTAAAACTGAAGTGAAGCATCGGAATCTAAAACTGGACTCACAGGAGAGGTTCAAATCATAGAAAATGAGAGTGCCAGTCCCCTTTTACTTAAGTCGGCATTGTGCATTTTGTATTAAATTTGGATGCAATTTCTGTGTTTCATCGTCAATAAGAAGGTCCATGGGAAACGGTAAAACTGAAGTGAAGCATCGGAATCTAAAACTGGACTCACAGGAGAGGTTCAAATCATAGAAATTGTGAGTGTCAGTCCTCTTGTACTTAAGTCGGCATTGTACCTTTTGGATTAAATTCTAATGCAATTTCTGTGTTTCATCGTCAATAAGAAGGTCCAAGGTTTACAGTAATTTTGACGTGAAGCATCGGAATCTAAAACAGGACTTACAGGAGAGGTTCAAATCGTAGAAGTTGATAGTGTCAGTCCTCTTGTACGTAAGTCTGCATTGTGCCTTTTGTATTAAATTCCGATGCAATTTCTGTGCTTCATCGTCGATAAGAAGGTGCAAGGTATACAGTAAACCTGAAGTGAAGCATCGGAATCTAAAACTGGACTCGCAGGAGAGGTTCAATTCGTAGAAAGTGAGAGTGTCAGTCCTCCTGTACTTAAGTCGGCTTTGTGCCTTTAGTATTAAATTCGGAAGCAATTACTGTGTTTCATCGTCAATAAGAAGGTGCAAGGGATACATTAAACCTGAAGTGAAGCATCGGAATCTAAAACTGGACCCACAGGAGAGGTTCACATCATAGAAAGTGAGAGTATCAGTCCTCTTATACTTATGTCGGCATTGTGCCTTTTGTATTAAATTCCGATACAATTTCTGTGTCTCATCGTGAATAAGAAGGTGGAAGGTATACAGTAAACCTGAAGTAACACATCGGAATCTAAAACAGGACTCAGGGGAGATGTTCAAATCATAGAAAATGAGAGTGCCAGTCTTCTTTTACTTAAGTCGGCATTGTGCCTATTGTATTAAATTTGGATGCAATTTCTGTGTTTCATCGTCAATAAGAAGGTCCAAGGTATGCAGTAAACCTGAAGTGAAGCATCGGAATCTAAAACTGGACTCACAGGAGAGGTGAAAGTCATAGAAATTGTGAGTGTCAGTCCTCTTGTACTTAAGTCGGCACTGTGCCATTTGTATTAAATTCGGATGCAATTACTGTGTTTAATCGTCAATAAGAAGGTGATAGGTATACAGTAAACCTGAAGTGAAGCATCGGAATCTAAAACTGGACTCCCAGGAGAGGTTCAAATCATAGAATGCGAGAGTGTCAGTCCTCTTGTACTTAAGTTGGCATTGTGCCTTTTGTATTAATTTCGGATGCAATTTCTGTGTTTCATCGTCAATAAGAAGGTGCAAGGCATACAGAAATTTTGACTTGAAGCATTGGAATCTAAACCTGGACTCACAGGAGAGGTTCAAACCGTAGAAAGTAAGAGTGTCAGTCCTCTTTTACTTAAGTCGGCCATGTGCCTTTTGCATTAAATTCGGATGCAATTTCTGTGTTTCATCGTCAATAAGATGGTGCAAGATATACAGTGAACCTGACGTGAAGCATCAGAATCTAAAACTGGACTCACAGGAGAGGTTCAAGTCGTAGCAAGTGAGAGTGTAAGTCCCCTTGTACGTAAGTCAGCATTGTGCCTTTTGTATTGAATTCCGATGCAATTTCTGTGCTTCATCGTCAATAAGAAGGTACAAGGTATACATTAAACCTGAAGTGAAGCATCGGAATCTAAAACTGGACTCACAGGAGAGGTTCAAGTCGTAGCAAGTGAGAGTGTCAGTCCTCTTGTACTTAAGTCGGCACTGTGCCTTTTGTATTAAATTCGGATGCAATTACTGTGTTTCATCGTCAATAAGAAGGTGCAAGGTATACAGTAAACCTGAATTGAAGCATCGGAATCTAAAACTGGACTCACAGGAGAGGTTCAAATCGTAAAAAGAGAGAGTGCCAATCCTCTTTTACTTAAGTCGGCATTGTGCTTTGAGTTAATTTCGGATGCAGTTTCTGTATTTCATCGTCAATAAGAAAGTCCAAGGGATACATTAAACCTGAAGTGAAGCATTGGAATGTAAAACTGTGCTCACAGGAGAGGTTCACATCATAGAAAGTGAGAGTGTCAATCCTCTTGTACTTATGTCGGCATTGTGCCTTTTGTATTAAATTCTGATACAATTTCTGTCTCTCATCGCCAATTAGAAGGTGCAAGGTACACAGTAAACCTGAAGTGACGCTTCGGAATCTAAAACTGGACTCAGAGGAGAGGTTCAAATCATAGAAAATGAGAGTGTCAGTCCCCTTTTACTTAAGTCGGCATTGTGCCGTTTGTATTAAATTTGGATGCAATTTCTGTGTTTCATCGTCAATAAGAAGGTCCATGGGAAACAGTAAACCTGAAGTGGAGCATCGGAATCTAAAACTGGACTCACAGGAGAGGTTCAAATCATAGAAATTGTGAGTGTCAGTCCTCTTGTACTAAAGTCGGCATTGTACCTTTTGGATTAAAATCTAATGCAATTTCTGTGTTTCATCGTCAATAAGAAGGTCCAAGGGATACAGTAAACCTGAAGTGAAGCATCGGATTCTAAAACTGGAATCGCAGGAGAGGTTCAAATAATAGAAAGTTAAAGTGTCAGTCAGCTTGTGCTTAAGTCGGCATTGTGCCTTTTGTGTTAAATTCGGATGCAATTTCTGTGTTTCATCGTCAATAAGACGGTGCAAGGTTTACAGTAATTTTGACGTGAAGCATCGGAATCTAAAACAGGACTTACAGGAGAGGTTCAAATCGTAGAAGTTGATAGTGTCAGTCCTCTTGTACGTAAGTCTGCATTGTGCCTTTTGTATTAAAGTCCGATGCAATTTCTGTGCTTCATCGTCAATAAGAAGGTGCAAGGTATACAGTAAACCTGAAGTGAAGCATCGGAATTTAAAACTGGACTCGCAGGAGAGGTTCAATTCGTAGAAAGTGAGAGTGTTAGTCCTCCTGTACTTAAGTCGGCATTGTGCCTTTAGTATTAAATACGGATGCAATTACTGTGTTTCATCGTCAATAAGAAGGTGCAAGGTATACAGTAAACCTGAAGTGAAGCATCGGAATCTAAAACTGAACTCACAGGAGAGGTTCAAATCATAGATAGTTAGAGTGTCAGTCCTCTTGTACTTAAGTCGGCATTGCGTCTTTTGAATTTAATTCTGATGCAATTTCTGTGTTTCATCGTCAATAAGAAGGTGCAAGGTATACTGTAATCCTGAAGTGAAGCATCGGAATCTAAAACTGGACTCACAGGAGTGCTTCAAATCATAGAGAGTTAGAGTGTCAGTCCTCTTGGACTTAAGTCGGCATTGTGCCTTTTGATTTAAATTCCGATGCAATTTCTGTGTATCATCGTCAATTAGAAGGTGCAAGATATACAGTAAACCTGAAGTGACGCATTGGAATCTGAAACTGAACTCACAGGAGAGGTTCAAATTATTGAAAGAGAGAGTGTCATTCAACTTTTACCTAAGTCTGCATTGTGCCTTTTGTATTGAATTCGGATGGAATGTCTGTATGTCATCGTCAATAAGAAGGTCCAAGGGATACAGTAAACCTGAAGAGAAGCATCGGAATCTAAAACTGGACTCACAGGGAGGTTCAAATCATAGAAAGTGAGAGTGTCAGTCCTCTTTTACTTAAGTCGGCATTGTGCCTTTTGTATTAAATCCGGATGGAATTTCTGTGTTTCATCGTCGATAAGAAAGTCCAAGGGATACAGTGAACCTGAAGTGAAGCATCGGAGTCTAAAACTGGACTCACAGGAGAGGTTCAAATCATAGAAAGGGAGAGTGTCAGTCCTCTTGTACTTAAGTCGGCATTGTGCCTTTTGTATTAAATTCGGATGCAATTTCTGTGTTTCATCGTCAATAAGAAGGTGCAAGGTATACAGTAAACATGAAGTGAAGCAGCGGAATCTAAAACTGGACTCACAGGAGAGGATCAAATCATAGAAAGTGAGAGTGTCAGACCTCTTGTACTTAAGTCGGCATTGTGCCTTTTGTATTACTTTTGGATGCAATTTCTGTGTTTCATCGTCAATTAGAAGGTCAAGGGATACAGTAAACCTGAAGTGCAGCATCGGAATCTAAAACTGTACACACAGGAGAGATTCAAATCATAGAAAGTGAGAAGGTCAGTCCTCTTGTACTTAAGTCGGCATTGTGCCTTTTGTATTAAATTCGGATGCAATTTCTGTGTTTCATCGTCAATATGAAGGTCCAAGGGATAGAACAAATCTGGAGTGAAGCATCGGAATCTTAAACTGGCGTCACAGGAGAGGTTCAAATCATAGATAGTTAGAGTGTCAGTCCTCTTGATCTTAAGTCGGCATTGTGTCTTTTGAATTTAATTCCGATGCAATTTCTGTGTTTCATCGTCAATAAGAAGGTGCTTGGTATACAGTAAACCTGAAGTGAAGCATTGGAATTTAAAACTGGAATCACAGGAGAGGTTCAAATCATAGAGAGTTAGAGTGTCAGTCCTCTTGTACTTAAGTCGGCATTGTGCCTTTTGAGTTAAATTGCGATGCAATTTCTGTGTATCATCGTCAATAAGAAGGTGCAAGATATACAGTAAACCTGAAGTGACGCATCGAAATCTAAAACTGAACTCCCAGGAGAGGTTCAAATCGAAGAAAGAGAGAGTGTCAGTCCTCTTTTACCTAAGTCTGCACTCTGCCTGTTGTTTTGAATTCGGATTCAATGTCTGTATTTCATCGCCAATAAGAAGGTCCAAGGAATACAGTAAACCTGAAGTGAAGCATCGAAATCTAAAACTGTACTCACAGGAGAGGTTCAAATCATAGATAGTTAGAGTGTCAGTATTCTTGTACTTAAGTCGGCATTGTGCCTTTTGAATTTAATTCCGATGCAATTTCTGTGTTTCGTTGTCAATAAGAAGGTGCAAGGTATACAGTAAACCTAAAGTGAAGCATCGGAATCTAAAACTGGACTCATAGGACAGGTTCAAATCATAGAGAGTTAGAGTGTCATTCCTCTTGTTCTTAAGTCGCCATTGAGTCTTTTGAATTTAATTCCGATGCAATTTCTGTGTTTCATCGTCAATAAGAAGGTGCAAGGTATACAGTAAACCTGAAGTGAAGCATTGGAATCTAAAACTGGACTCACAGGCGAGGTTCAAATCACAGAAAGTGAGAGTGTCAGTCCTCTTGTACTTAAGTCGGCATTGTGCATTTTGTAATAAATTCGGATGCAATTTCTGTGTTTCATCGTCAATAAGAAGGTCCAAGGTATACAGTTAACCTGAAGTGAAGCATTGGAATCTAAAACTGGACTCACTGGAGAGGTTCAAATCATAGAAAGTGTGAGTGTCATTCCTCTTTTACTTAAGTCGGCATTGTGCCTTTTGTATTAAATTCCGATGCAATTTCTGTGTTTTATCGTCAATAAGATGGTGCAAGGTATACAGTAACCCCGAAGTGAAGCATCGGAATCTAAAACTGGACTCACAGGAGTGGTTCAAATCATAGAAAACGAGAGTGTCAGTCCTCTTGTACTTAAGTCGGCATTGTGCCTTTTGTATTGAATTCGAATGCAATGTCTGTATTTCATCGTCAATAAGAAGGTCCAAGGGATACAGTAAACCTGAAGTGAAGCTTTAGAATCAAAAACTGGACTCACTGGAGAGGTTCAAATCATAGAAAGTGTGAGTGTCATTCCTCTTGTACTTAACTCGGCATTGTGTCTCTTGAATTTAATTCCGATGCAATTTCTGTGTTTCATCGTCAACAAGAAGGTGCAAGGTATACAGCAAACCTCAAGTGAAGCATCGGAATCCAAAACTGGACACACAGGAGGGGTTTAAATCATAGATAGTTTGAGTGTCAGTCCTCTAATACTAAAGTTGGCATTGTGTCTTTTGAATTAAATTCCGATGCAATTTCTGAGTTTCATCGTCAATAAGAAGGTGCTAGGTATACAGTAAACCTGAAGTGAAGCATCGGAGTTCAAAACTAGACTCACAGGAGAGGTTCAAATCATAGAGAGTTAGAGTGTTATTCCTTTTGTTCTTAAGTCGGCATTGAGCCTTTTGAATTTAATTCCGATGCAATTTCTGTGTTTCATCGTCAATAAGAAGGTGCAAGGAATACAGTACACCTGAAGTGAAGCATCGGAATCTAAAACTGGACTCACAGGAGAGGTTCAAATCACAGAAAGTGAGAGTGTCAGTCCTCTTTCACTTAAGTCGGCATGGTGCCTTTTGTATTAAATTTGGATGCAATTTCTGTGTTTCATCGTCAATAAGAAGGTCCAAGGGATACAGTAAACCCGAAGTGAAGCATCGAAATCTTAAACTGGACTCACAGGAGCGGTACACATCATCGATAGTCAGCCCTCTTATACTTAAGTCGGCATTGTGTCTTTTGAATTTAATTCCAATGCAATTTCTGTGTTTCATCGTCAATAAGAAGGTGCAAGGTATACAGTAAACCTAAAGTCAAGCATCGGAATCCAAAACTGGACTCACAGGAGAGGTTCAAATCATAGAGAGTTAGAGTGTCAGTCCTGTTGTACTTAAGTCGGCATTGTGCCATTTGAATTTAATTCCGATGCAATTTCTGTCTTTCATCGTCAATAAGAAGGTGCAAGGTATACAGTAAACCTGATGTGAAGCATCGGAATCTGCAACTGGACTCACAGGAGAGGTTCAAATCATAGAAAGAGTGAGTGTCAGTCCTCTGTTACTTAAGTCGGCATTGTGCCTTTTGTATTAAATTTGGATGCAATTTCTGTGTTTCATCGTCAATAAGAAGGTTCAAGGTATACAGTAAACCCCAAGTGAAGCGTCGGAATCTAAAACTGGACTCACAGGAGGGGTTCAAACCATAGATAGTTAGACTGTCAGTCCTCGTATACTTAAGCCGGCATTGTGTCTTTTGAATTTAATTGCGATGCAATTTCTGTGTTTCATCGTCAATAAGAAGGTGCAAGGTATACAGTAAACCCGAAGTGAAGCATCGGAATCTATAACTGGACTCACAGGAGAGGTTCAAATCATAGAGAGTTAGAGTGTTAATCCTCTTGTACTTAAGACGGCATTGTGCCTTTTGTATTAAATTCCGATGCAATTTCTGTGTTTCAAGGTCATTAAGAAGGTGCAAGGTACGCAATAAATCTGAAGTGAAGCATCGGAATCTAAAACTGGACTCACAGGACAGGTTCAAATCATAGAAAGAGAGAGTGTCAGTCCTCTTGTACTTAAGTCGGCATTGTGCCTTTTGAATTTAATTCCGTTGCAATTTTTGTGTTCCATCGTCAATAAGACGGTGCAGGGTATACAGTAAACCTGAAGTGAAGCATCGGAATACAAAACTGGACTCACAGGAGAGGTTCAAATCATAGAAAGTAAGAGTGTCAGTCCTCTTGTACTTAAGTCGGCATTGTGCCTTTTGTATTAAATTCCGATGCAATGTCTGTGTATCATCGTCAATAAGAAGGGGCAAGGTATACAGTAAACCTGAAGTGAAGCATCGGAATCTAAAACTGGACTCACAGGAAAGGCTCAAATCACAGAAAGAGAGAGTGACAGCCATCTGTTACTTAGTCGGCATTGTGCCTTTTGTACTAAACTCGGATGCAATTACTGTGTTTCATCGTCAATAAGAAGGTCCAAGGGATACAGTAAAGTTGAAGTGAAGCATCGGAATCTAAAACTGGACTCACAGGAGAAGTTCAAATCATAGGAAGGGAGAGTGTCAATCCTCTTGTACTTAAGTCGGCATTGTGCCTTTTGTATTAAATTCGGATGCAATTTCTGTGTTTCATCGTCAATAAGAAGGTGCAAGGTATACAGTAAACCTGAAGTGAAGCATCGGAATCTAAAACTGGACTCACAGGAGAGGTTCAAATCATAGAAAGAGAGAGTGTCATTCCTCTTGTACTTAACTCGGCATTGTGTCTCTTGAATTTAATTCCGATGCAATTTCTGTGTTTCATCGTCAATAAGAAGGTGCAAGGTATACAGTAAACCTCAAGTGAAGCATCGGAATCCAAAACTGGACACACAGGAAGGGTTTAAATCATAGATAGTTTGAGAGTCAGTCCTCTAATACTAAAGATGGCATTGTGTCTTTTGAATTAAATTCCGATTCAATTTCTGAGTTTCATCGTCAATGAGAAGGTGCAAGGTATACAGTAAACCTGAAGTTAAGCATCGGAATCCATAACTGGACTCACAGGAGAGGTTCAAATCAAAGAGAGTTAGAGTGTCATTCCAGTTGTACTTAAGTCGGCATTGTGCCTTTTAAATTTAATTCCGATGCAATTTCTGTGTTTCATCGTCAATAAGAAGGTGCAAAGTATACAGTAAACCTGAAGTGAAGCATCGGAATCTACAACTGGACTCACAGGAGAGGTTCAAATGATAGAAAGAGAGAGTGTCAGTCCTATGTTACTTAAGTCGGCATTGTGCCTTTTGTATTAAATTCGGATGCAATTTCTGTGTTTCATCGTCAATATGAAGGTGCAAGGTATACAGTAAACCTGAAGTGAAGCATCGGAATCTAAAACTGGACTCATAGGGGAGGTTCAAATCATAGAGAGTTAGAGTGTCATTCCTTTTGTTCTTAAGTCGGCATTGAGCCTTTTGAATTTAATTCCGATGCAATTTCTATGTTTCGCCGTCAATAAGAAGGTGCAAGGTATACAGTAAACCGGAAGTGAAGCATCGGAATCTAAAACTGGACTCACAGGAGAGGTTCAAATCACAGAAAGTGAGAGTGTCAGTCCTCTTTTACTTAAGTCGGCATTGTGCCTTTTGTATTAAATTCGGATGCAATTTCTATGTTTCACCGTCAATAAGAAGGTCCAAGGGATACAGTAAACCCGAAGTGAAGCATTGGAATCTAAAACTGAACTCACAGCCGAGGTTCAAATCATAGAAAGAGAGAGTGTCAATCCTCTTTTACTTAAGTCGGCATTGTGTCTCTTGAATTTAATTTCGATGCAATTTCTGTGTTTCATCGTCAATAAGAAGGTGCAAGGTATACAGTAAACCTGAAGTGAAGCATCGAAATCCAAAACTGGACTCACAGGAGAGGTTCAAATCATAGATAGTTGGCGTGTCAGTCCTCTTATACTTAAGTCTGCATTGTGACTTTTGAACTTAATTCTGTTGCAATTACTATGTTTCATCCTCAATAAGAAGGTGCAAGGTATACAGTAAACCTGAAGTGAAGCATCGGAATCTATAACTGGACTCACAGAAGAGGTTCAAATCATAGAGAGTTAGAGAGTTAATCCTCTTGTACTTATGTCGGCATTGTGCCATTTGAATATAATTCCGATGCAATTTCTGTGTTTCATCGTCAATATGAAGGTGCAAGGTATCCAGTAAAACCGAAGTGAAGCATCGGAATCTAACACTGGACTCACAGGAGGGGTTCATTTCATAGATAGTTATAGTGTCAGTCCTCTTATACGTAAGCCGGCATTGTGCCTTTTGTATAAAATTCCGATGCAATTTCTGTGCAACATCGTCAATAAGAATATGCAAGGCATACAGTAAACCTGAAGCGAAGCATGGGAATCTAAAACTGAACTCACAGCTGAGGTTCAAATCATAGAAAGAGAGAGTGTCAGTCCTCTTTTACTTAAGTCGGCATTGTGTCTCTTGAATTTAATTTCGATGCAATTTCTGTGTTTCATCGTCAATAAGAAGGTGCAAGGTATACAGCAAACCTGAAGTGAAGCATCGGAATCCAAAACTGGACTCACAGGTGAGGTTCAAATCATAGAGACTTAGAGTGTCAGTCCAGTTGTACTTAAGTTGGCATTGTGCCTTTTGAATTTAATTCCGATGCAATATCTGTGTTTCATCGTCAATAAGAAGGTGCAAGGTATACAGTAAACCTGAAGTGAAGCATCGGAATCTACAACTGGACTCACAGGAGAGGTTCAAACCATAGAAAGAGAGATTGTCAGTCCTCTGTTAGTTAAGTCGCCATTGTGCCTTTTGTATTAAATTCGGATGCAATTTCTGTGTTTCATCGTTAATAAGAAGGTCCAAGGGATACAGTAAACCTGAAGTGAAGCATCGAAATCTTAAACTGGACTCATAGGAGCGATTCAAATCATAGATAGTTAGAGTGTCAGTCATCTTATACTTAAGTCGGCATTGTGTCTTTTGAATTTAATTCCGATGCAATTTCTGTGTTTTATCGTCAATAAGAAGGTGCAAGGTATACAGTAAACCTTAAGTGAAGCATCGGAATCCAAAACTGGACTCACAGGAGAGGTTCAAATCATAGAGAGTTAGAGTGTCAGTCCTGTCGTACTTAAGTCGGCATTGTGCCATTTGAATTTAATCCGTTGCAATTTCTGTGTTTCATCGACAATACGAAGGTGCAAGGTATACAGTAAACCAGATGTGAAGCATCGGAATCTACAACTGGACTCACAGGAGAGGTTCAAATCATAGAAAACGAGAGTGTCAGTGCTCTTGTACCTAAGTCGGCATTGTGCCTTTTGTATTAAATTCGGATGCAATTTCTGTGTTTCATCGTCAATAAGAAAGTCCAACGGATACAGTAATCCCGAAGTGAAGCATCGGAATCTAAAACTGGACTCACAGGAGAGGTTCAAATCATAGATAGTTAGAGTGTCAGTCCTCTTATACATAAGTCGGCATTGTGGCTTCTGAATTTAATTCCGATGCAATATCTGTGTTTCATCGTCAATATGAAGGTGCAAGGTATACAGTAAACCTGAAGTGAAGCATCGGAATCTAAAACTGGAGTCCTAGGAGAGGTTCAAATCATAGAGTGTTAGAGTGTCAGTCCTCTTGTACTTAAGTCGGCATTGTGCCTTTTGAATTTAATTCCGTCGCAATTTTTGTGTTCCATCGTCAATTAGACGGTGCAAGGTATACAGTAAACCTGAAGTAAAGCATCGGAATCTAAAACTGCACTCACAGGAGAGGTTCAAATCATTAAAGTGAGAGTGTCAGTCCTCTTGTACTTAAGTCGGCATTGTGCCTTTTGTACTAAATTCGGATGCAATTTCTGTGTTCCATCGTCAATAAGAAGGTCCAAGGGATACAGTAAACCTAAAGTGAGGCATCGGAATCTAAAACTGGATTAACAGGAGAGGTTCAAATCATAGAAAGGGAGAGTGTCAGACCTCTTGTACTTAAGTCGGCATTGTGCCTTTTGTATTAAATTCGGATGCAATTTCTGTGTTTTATCGTCAATAAGAAGGTCCAAGGGATACAGTAGACCTGAAGTGAAGCATCGAAATCTAACACTGGACTCACAGGAGAGGTTCAAGTCATAGATAGTTACAGTGTCAGTCCTCTTGTACTTAAATCGGCATTGTGTCTTTTGAATTTAATTCCGATGCAATTTCTGTGTTTCATCGTCATTAAGAATGTGCCAGGTATACAGCAAACCTGAAGTGAAGCATCGGAATCTAAAACTGGACTCACAGGAGAGGTTCACATCATAGAGAGTTAGAGTGTCAGTCCTCTTGTACTTAAGTCTGCATTGTGCCTTTTGAATTACATTCCGATGCAATTTCTGTGTTTCATCGTCAATAAGAAGGTGCAAGGTATACAGTAAACCCGAAGTGAAGCATCGGAATCTAAAACTGGACTCACAGGAGGGGTTCATTTCATAGATAGTTAGAGTGTCAGTCCTCTTATACTTAAGCCGGCATTGTGTCTTTTGAATTTAATTCCGATGCAATTTCTGTGTTTCATCGTCAATAAGAAGGTGCAAGGTATACAGTAAACCTGAAGTGAAGCATCGGAATCTGTAACTGGACTCACAGGAGAGGTTCAAATCATAGATAGTTAGAGTGTTAATCCTCTTGTACGTATGTCGGCATTGTGCCATTTGAATTGCATTCCGATGCAATTTCTGTGTTTCATCGTCAATATGAAGGTGCAAGGTATACAGTAAACCTAAAGTGAAGCATCGGAATCTAAAACTGGACTCACAGTAGAGGTTCACATCATAGAGAGTTAGAGTGTCAGTCCTCTTGTACTTATGTCGGCATTGTGCCTTTTGAATTAAATTCCGATGCAATTTCTGTGTATCATCGTCAATAAGACGGTGCAAGGAATACAGTAAACCTGAAGTGAAGCATCGGAATCTAAAACTGAACTCACAGGAGGGGTTCAAATCATAGAATGAGAGAGTGTCAGTCCTCTTTTACTTAAGTCTGCATTGTGCCTTCTTTTATTGAAGTCGGATGCAACGTCTTTATTTCGTCGTCAATAAGAAGGTCCAAGGGATACAGTAAATCTGAAGGGAAGCATCGGAATCTAAAACTAGACTCACAGGAGACGTTCAAATCATAGATAGTTAGAGTGTCAGTCCTCTTGTACTTAAGTTGGCATTGTGCCTTTGAAATTAATTCCGATGCAAGTTCTGTGTTTCAACGTCAATATGAAGGTGCAAGGTATACAGTAAACCTGAAGTGAAATATCGGAATCTAAAAGTGGACTCACAGGAGAGGTTCAAATCATAGATAGAGAGAGTGTCATTCCTCTTGTACTTAAGTCGGCATTGTGCGTTTTGTATTAAATTCGGATGCAATTTCTGTGTTTCATCGTCAATAAGAAGGTCCAAGGGATACAGTAAACCTGAAGTGAAGCATCGGAATCTAAAACTGGACTCACAGGAGAGGTTCAAATCATAGAAAGTTAAAGGTTCAGTCCTCTTGTACTTAAGTCGGCATTGTGCCTTTTGAATTTAATTCCGTTGTAATTTTTGTGTTCCATCGTCAATAAGACGGTGCAAGGTATACAGTAATCCCGAAGTGAAGCATCGGAATCTAAAACTGGACTCACAGGAGAGGTTCAAATCATAGAAAGTGAGAGTGTCAGTCCTCTTGTACTTAAGTCGGCATTGTGCCTTTTGTATTAAATTCCGATGCTATTTCTGTGTATCATCGTCAATATGAAGGTGCAAGGTATACAGTAAACCTGAAGTGAAATATCGGAATCTAAAACTGGACTCACAGGAGAGGTTCAAATCATAGAAAGAGAGAGTGACAGTCCTCTTTTACTTAGTTGGCATTGTGCGTTTTGTATTAAATTCGGATGCAATTTCTGTGTTTCATCGTGAATAAGAAGGTGCAAGGTATACAGTAAACCTGAAGTGAAGCATCGGAATCTAAAAGTGGACTCACAGGAAAGGCTCAAATCACAGAAAGAGAGAGTGACAGTCATCTGTTACTTAGTCGGCATTGTGCCTTTCGTACTAAACTCGGATGCAATTTCTGTGTTTCATCGTCAATAAGAAGGTCCAAGGGATAGAGTAAAGTTGAAGTGAAGCATCGGAATCTAAAACTGGACTCACAGGAGAGGTTCAAATCATAGAAAGGGAGAGTGTCAATCCTCTTGTACTTAAGTCGGCATTGTGCCTTTTGTATTAAATTCGCATGCAATTTCTGTGTTTCATCGTCAATAAGAAGGTGCAAGGTATACAGTAAACCTGAAGTGAAGCATCGGAATCTAAAACTGGACTCACAGGAGAGGTTCAAATCATAGAAAGAGAGAGTGTCAGTCCTCTTGTACTTAAGTCGGCATTGTGCCTTTTGTATTAAATTCAGATGCAATTTCTGTGTTTCATCGTCAATAAGAAGGTCCAAGGGAAACAATAAACCTGAAGTGAGGCATCGGATTCTAAAACTGGCCTCACAGGAGAGGTTCAAATCACAGAAAGTGAGAGTGTCAGTCCTCTTGTACTTAAGTCCTCATTGTGTCTTTTGAATTTAATTCCGATGCAATTTCTGTGTTTCATCGTCAATGAGAAGGTGCAAGGTATACAGTAAACCTGAAGTGAAGCATCGGAAACTAAAACTGGACTCACAGGAGAGGTTCAAATCATAGAGAGTTAGAGTGTCAGTCCTCTTGTACTTAAGTCGGCATTGTGCCTTTTGAATTAAATTCCGATGCAATTTCTGTGTATCATCGTCAATAAGAAGGTGCAAGGTATACAGTAAACCAGAAGTGACGCATCTGAATCTAAAACTGTACCCACAGGAGAGGTTCAAATCATAGATAGTAAGAGTGTCAGTCCTCTTGTACTTAAGTCGGCATGATGCCTTTTGAATTTAATTCCGATGCAATTTCTGTGTTTCATCGTCAATGAGAAGGTGCAAGGTATACAGTAAACCTGAAGTGAAGCATCGGAAACTAAAACTGGACTCACAGGAGAGGTTCAAATCATAGAGAGTTAGAGTGTCAGTCCTCTTGTACTTAAGTCGGCATTGTGCCTTTTGAATTTAATTCCGATGCAATTTCTGTGTTTCATCGTTAATAAGAAGGTGCAAGGTATACAGTAAACTTGAAGTGAAGCATCGGAAGCTAAAACTGGACTTATAGGAGAGGTTCAAGTCATAGATCGTTAGTGTGTCATTCCTCTTGTTCTTAAGTCGGCATTGAGCCTTTTGAATTTAATTCCGATGCAATTTCTGTGTTTTATCGTCAATAAGAAGGTGGAAGGTATACAGTAAACCTGAAGAGAAACATCGGAATCTAAAACTGGACTCACAGGAGAGCTTCAAATCACAGAAAGTGAGAGTGTCAGTCCTCTGTTACTTAAGTCAGCATTGTGCCTTTTGTATTAAATCCGGATGCAATTTCTGTGTTTCATCGTTAATAAGAAGGTCCAAGGGATACAGTAAACCTGAAGCGAAGCATCGAAATCTTAAACTGGACTCATAGGAGCGGTTCAAATCATAGATAATTAGAGTGTCAGTCGTCTTATACTTAAGTCGGCATTGTGTCCTTTGAATTTAATTCCGATGCAATTTCTGTGTTTCATCGTCAATAAGAAGGTGCAAGGTATACAGTAAACCTTAAGTGAAGCATCGGAATCCAAAAGTGGACTCACAGGAGAGGTTCAAATCATAGAGAGTTAGAGTGTCAGTCCTGTCGTACTTAAGTCGGCATTGTGCCATTTGAATTTAATCCGATGCAATTTCTGTGTTTCATCGTCAATAAGAAGGTGCAAGGTATACAGTAAACCAGATGTGAAGCATCGAAATCTACAATTGGACTCACAGGAGAGGTTCAAATCATAGAAAACGAGAGAGTCAGTTCTCTTGTACCTAAGTCGGCATTGTGGCTTTTGGATTTAATTCCGATGCAATTTCTGTGTTTCATCGTCAATAAGAAGGTGCAAGGTATACAGTAAACCTGAAATGAAGCATCGGAATCTGTAACTGGACTCACAGGAGAGGTTCAAATCATAGATAGTTAGAGTGTTAATCCTCTTGTACGTATGTCGGCATTGTGCCATTTGAATTGAATTCCGATGCAATTTCTGTGTTTCATCGTCAATATGAAAGTGCAAGGTATACAGTAAACCTGAAATGAAGCATCGGAATCTAAAACTGGAGTCACAGGAGAGGTTCAAATCATAGAGTGTTAGAGTGTCAGTCCTCTTGTACTTAGGTCGGCATTGTGCCTTTTGAATTTAATTATGTTGCAATTTTTGTGTTCCATCGTCCATTAGACGGTGCAAGGTATACAGTAAACCTGAAGTAAAGCATCGGAATCTAAAACTGCACTCACAGGAGAGGTTCAAATCATAGAAAGTGAGAGTGTCAGTCCTCTTGTACTTAAGTCGGCATTGTGCCTTTTGTATTAAATTCGGATCCAATTTCTGTGTTTCATCGTCAATAAGAAGGTGCAGGGTATAAGGTAAACCTGAAGTGAAGCATCGGAATCTATAACTGGACTCACAGGAGAGGCTCAGATCATAGAAAGAGAGAGTGACAGTCCTCTTTTACTTAGTCGGCATTGTGCCTTTTGTACTAAATTCGGATGCAATTACTGTGTTCCATCGTCAATAAGAAGGTCCAAGGGATACAGTAAACATAAAGTGAAGCATCGGAATCTAAAACTGGACTCACAGGAGAGGTTCAAATCATAGAAAGGGAGAGTGTCGGTCCTCTTGTACTTAAGTCGGCATTGTGCCTTTTGTATTAAATTCGGATGCAATTTCTGTGTTTCATCGTCTATAAGAAGGTCCAAGGGATACCGTAGACCTGAAGTGAAGCATCGGAATCTAACACTGGACTCACAGGAGAGGTTCAAGTCATAGATAGTTACAGTGTCAGTCCTCTTGTACTTAAATCGGCATTGTGCCTTTTGAATTAAATTCCGATGCAATTTCTGTGTATCATCGTCAATAAGAAGGTGCAAGGAATACAGTAAACCTGAAGTGAAGCATCGGAATCTAAAACTGAACTCACAGGAGGGGTTCAAATCATAGAATGAGAGAGTGTCAGTCCTCTTTCACTTAAGTCTGCATTGTGCCTTTTGTATTGAAGTCGGATGCAACGTCTTTATTTCATCGTCAATAAGAAGGTCCAAGGGATACCGTAAATCTGAAGTGAAGCATCGGAATCTAAAACTAGACTCACAGGAGACGTTTAAATCATAGATAGTTAGAGTTTCAGTCCTCTTGTACTTAAGTCGGCATTGTGTCTCTTGAATTTAATTCCGATGCAATTTCTGTGTTTCATCGTCAACAAGAAGGTGCAAGGTATACAGTAAACCTGAAGTGAAGCATCGGAATGAAAAACTGGGCTCACAGGAGAGGTTCAAGTCATAGAGTGTTAGAGTGTCAGTCCTCTTGTACTTAAGTTGGCATTGTGCCTTTGAAATTAATTCCGATGCAAGTTCTGTGTTTCAACGTCAATAAGAAGGTGCAAGGTATACAATAAACCTGAAGTGAAGCATCGGTATCTAAAACTGGACTCACAGGAGAGGTTCAAATCATAGAAAGAGAGAGTGACAGTCCTCTTTTACTTAGTTGGCATTGTGCGTTTTGTATTAAATTCGGATGCAATTTCTGTGTTTCATCGTGAATAAGAAGGTGCAAGGTATACAGTAAACCTGAAGTGAAGCATCGGAATCTAAAAGTGGACTCACAGGAAAGGCTCAAATCACAGAAAGAGAGAGTGACAGTCATCTGTTACTTAGTCGGCATTGTGCCTTTCGTACTAAACTCGGATGCAATTTCTGTGTTTCATCGTCAATAAGAAGGTCCAAGGGATAGAGTAAAGTTGAAGTGAAGCATCGGAATCTAAAACTGGACTCACAGGAGAGGTTCAAATCATAGAAAGGGAGAGTGTCAATCCTCTTGTACTTAAGTCGGCATTGTGCCTTTTGTATTAAATTCGCATGCAATTTCTGTGTTTCATCGTCAATAAGAAGGTGCAAGGTATACAGTAAACCTGAAGTGAAGCATCGGAATCTAAAACTGGACTCACAGGAGAGGTTCAAATCATAGAAAGAGAGAGTGTCAGTCCTCTTGTACTTAAGTCGGCATTGTGCCTTTTGTATTAAATTCAGATGCAATTTCTGTGTTTCATCGTCAATAAGAAGGTCCAAGGGAAACAATAAACCTGAAGTGAGGCATCGGATTCTAAAACTGGCCTCACAGGAGAGGTTCAAATCACAGAAAGTGAGAGTGTCAGTCCTCTTGTACTTAAGTCCTCATTGTGTCTTTTGAATTTAATTCCGATGCAATTTCTGTGTTTCATCGTCAATGAGAAGGTGCAAGGTATACAGTAAACCTGAAGTGAAGCATCGGAAACTAAAACTGGACTCACAGGAGAGGTTCAAATCATAGAGAGTTAGAGTGTCAGTCCTCTTGTACTTAAGTCGGCATTGTGCCTTTTGAATTAAATTCCGATGCAATTTCTGTGTATCATCGTCAATAAGAAGGTGCAAGGTATACAGTAAACCAGAAGTGACGCATCTGAATCTAAAACTGTACCCACAGGAGAGGTTCAAATCATAGATAGTAAGAGTGTCAGTCCTCTTGTACTTAAGTCGGCATGATGCCTTTTGAATTTAATTCCGATGCAATTTCTGTGTTTCATCGTCAATGAGAAGGTGCAAGGTATACAGTAAACCTGAAGTGAAGCATCGGAAACTAAAACTGGACTCACAGGAGAGGTTCAAATCATAGAGAGTTAGAGTGTCAGTCCTCTTGTACTTAAGTCGGCATTGTGCCTTTTGAATTTAATTCCGATGCAATTTCTGTGTTTCATCGTTAATAAGAAGGTGCAAGGTATACAGTAAACTTGAAGTGAAGCATCGGAAGCTAAAACTGGACTTATAGGAGAGGTTCAAGTCATAGATCGTTAGTGTGTCATTCCTCTTGTTCTTAAGTCGGCATTGAGCCTTTTGAATTTAATTCCGATGCAATTTCTGTGTTTTATCGTCAATAAGAAGGTGGAAGGTATACAGTAAACCTGAAGAGAAACATCGGAATCTAAAACTGGACTCACAGGAGAGGTTCAAATCACAGAAAGTGAGAGTGTCAGTCCTCTGTTACTTAAGTCAGCATTGTGCCTTTTGTATTAAATCCGGATGCAATTTCTGTGTTTCATCGTTAATAAGAAGGTCCAAGGGATACAGTAAACCTGAAGCGAAGCATCGAAATCTTAAACTGGACTCATAGGAGCGGTTCAAATCATAGATAATTAGAGTGTCAGTCGTCTTATACTTAAGTCGGCATTGTGTCCTTTGAATTTAATTCCGATGCAATTTCTGTGTTTCATCGTCAATAAGAAGGTGCAAGGTATACAGTAAACCTTAAGTGAAGCATCGGAATCCAAAAGTGGACTCACAGGAGAGGTTCAAATCATAGAGAGTTAGAGTGTCAGTCCTGTCGTACTTAAGTCGGCATTGTGCCATTTGAATTTAATCCGATGCAATTTCTGTGTTTCATCGTCAATAAGAAGGTGCAAGGTATACAGTAAACCAGATGTGAAGCATCGAAATCTACAATTGGACTCACAGGAGAGGTTCAAATCATAGAAAACGAGAGAGTCAGTTCTCTTGTACCTAAGTCGGCATTGTGGCTTTTGGATTTAATTCCGATGCAATTTCTGTGTTTCATCGTCAATAAGAAGGTGCAAGGTATACAGTAAACCTGAAATTAAGCATCGGAATCTGTAACTGGACTCACAGGAGAGGTTCAAATCATAGATAGTTAGAGTGTTAATCCTCTTGTACGTATGTCGGCATTGTGCCATTTGAATTGAATTCCGATGCAATTTCTGTGTTTCATCGTCAATATGAAAGTGCAAGGTATACAGTAAACCTGAAATGAAGCATCGGAATCTAAAACTGGAGTCACAGGAGAGGTTCAAATCATAGAGTGTTAGAGTGTCAGTCCTCTTGTACTTAGGTCGGCATTGTGCCTTTTGAATTTAATTATGTTGCAATTTTTGTGTTCCATCGTCCATTAGACGGTGCAAGGTATACAGTAAACCTGAAGTAAAGCATCGGAATCTAAAACTGCACTCACAGGAGAGGTTCAAATCATAGAAAGTGAGAGTGTCAGTCCTCTTGTACTTACGTCGGCATTGTGCCTTTTGTATTAAATTCGGATCCAATTTCTGTGTTTCATCGTCAATAAGAAGGTGCAGGGTGTAAGGTAAACCTGAAGTGAAGCATCGGAATCTATAACTGGACTCACAGGAGAGGCTCAGATCATAGAAAGAGAGAGTGACAGTCCTCTTTTACTTAGTCGGCATTGTGCCTTTTGTACTAAATTCGGATGCAATTACTGTGTTCCATCGTCAATAAGAAGGTCCAAGGGATACAGTAAACATAAAGTGAAGCATCGGAATCTAAAACTGGACTCACAGGAGAGGTTCAAATCATAGAAAGGGAGAGTGTCGGTCCTCTTGTACTTAAGTCGGCATTGTGCCTTTTGTATTAAATTCGGATGCAATTTCTGTGTTTCATCGTCTATAAGAAGGTCCAAGGGATACAGTAGACCTGAAGTGAAGCATCGGAATCTAACACTGGACTCACAGGAGAGGTTCAAGTCATAGATAGTTACAGTGTCAGTCCTCTTGTACTTAAATCGGCATTGTGCCTTTTGAATTAAATTCCGATGCAATTTCTGTGTATCATCGTCAATAAGAAGGTGCAAGGAATACAGTAAACCTGAAGTGAAGCATCGGAATCTAAAACTGAACTCACAGGAGGGGTTCAAATCATAGAATGAGAGAGTGTCAGTCCTCTTTCACTTAAGTCTGCATTGTGCCTTTTGTATTGAAGTCGGATGCAACGTCTTTATTTCATCGTCAATAAGAAGGTCCAAGGGATACCGTAAATCTGAAGTGAAGCATCGGAATCTAAAACTAGACTCACAGGAGACGTTTAAATCATAGATAGTTAGAGTTTCAGTCCTCTTGTACTTAAGTCGGCATTGTGTCTCTTGAATTTAATTCCGATGCAATTTCTGTGTTTCATCGTCAACAAGAAGGTGCAAGGTATACAGTAAACCTGAAGTGAAGCATCGGAATGAAAAACTGGGCTCACAGGAGAGGTTCAAGTCATAGAGTGTTAGAGTGTCAGTCCTCTTGTACTTAAGTTGGCATTGTGCCTTTGAAATTAATTCCGATGCAAGTTCTGTGTTTCAACGTCAATAAGAAGGTGCAAGGTATACAATAAACCTGAAGTGAAGCATCGGTATCTAAAACTGGACTCACAGGAGAGGTTCAAATCATAGAAAGAGAGAGTGACAGTCCTCTTTTACTTAGTCGGCATTGTGCGTTTTGTATTAAATTCCGATGCAATTTCTGTGTTTCATCGCCAATAAGAAGGTCCAAGTTATACAGTAAACCTGATGTGAAGCATCGGAATCTAAAACTGGACTCACAGGAGAGGTTCAAATCATAGAAAGTTAAAGGTTCAGTCCTCTTGTACTTAAGTCGGCATTGTGCCTTTTGAATTTAATTCCGTTGCAATTTTTGTGTTCCATTGTCAATAAGACTGTGCAAGGTATACAGTAATCCTGAAGTGAAGCATCGGAATCTAAAACTGGACTCACAGGAGAGGTTCAAATCATAGAAAGTGAGAGTGTCAGTCCTCTTGTACTTAAGTCGGCATTGTGCCTTTTGTATTAAATTCCGATGCAATTTCTGTGTTTCATCGTCAATATGAAGGTGCAAGGTATACAGTAAACCTGAAGTGAAAAATCGGAATCTAAAACTGGACTCACAGGAGAGGTTCAAATCATAGAAAGAGAGAGTGACAGTCCTCTTTTACTTAGTCGGCATTGTGCGTCTTGTATTAAATTCGGATGCAATTTCTGTGTTTCATCGTCAATAAGAAGGTGCAAGGTATACAGTAAACCTGAAGTGAAGCATCGGAATCTAAAAGTGGACTCACAGGAGAGGTTCAAATCATAGATAGAGAGAGTGTCATTCCTCTTGTACTTAAGTCGGCATTGTGCGTTTTGTATTAAATTCGGATGCAATTTCTGTGTTTCATCGTCAATAAGAAGATCCAAGGGATACAGTAAACCTGAAGTGAAGCATCGGAATCTAAAACTGGACTCACAGGAGAGGTTCAAATCATAGATAGTTAGAGTGTCAGTCCTCTATTACTTAAGTCGGTATTGTGCCTTTTGTTTTAAATTCGGATGCAATTTCTGTGTTTCATCGTCAATAAGAAGGTCCAAGGGATACAGTAAACCTGAAGTGAAGCATCTGAATCTAAAACTGGACTCACAGGAGAGGTTCAAATCATAGAAAGGGAGAGTGTCAATCCTCTTGTACTTATGTCGGCATTATGCCTTTTGTATTAAATTCGGATGCAATTTCTGTGTTTCATCGTCAATAAGAAGGTGCAAGGTATAAAGTAAACCTGAAGTGAAGCATCGGAATCTAAAAGTGGACTCACAGGAGAGGTTCAAATCATCGATAGAGAGAGTGTCATTCCTCTTGTACTTAAGTCGGCATTGTGCGTCTTGTATCACATTCGGATGCAATTTCTGTGTTTCATCGTCAATAAGAAGGTCCAAGGGATACAGTAAACCTGAAGTGAAGCATCGGACTCTAAAGCTGGACTCACAGGAGAGGTTCAAATCATAGATAGTAAGAGTGTCACTCCTCTTATACTTAAGCCGGCATTGTGCCTTTTGAATTAAATTCCGATGCAATTTCTGTGTATCATCGTCAATAAGAATGTGCAAGGTACACAGTAAACCTGAAGTGAAGCATCGGAATCTAAAACTGAACTCACAGGAGAGGTTCAAATCATAGAAAGAGAGAGTGTCAGTCCTCATTTACTTAAGTCTGCATTGTGCCTTTTGTATTGAATTCGGATGCAATGTCTGTATTTCATCGTCAATAAGAAGGTCCAAGGGATACAGTAAACCTAAAGTGAAGCATCGCAATCTAAAACTGGACTCACAGGAGAGGTTGAAATCATAGAAAGTGAGAGTGTCAGTCCTCTTGTACTTTAGTCGGCATTGTGTCTTTTGAATTTAATTCCGATGCAATTTCTGTGTTTCATCGTCAATAAGAAGGTGCAAGGTATACAGTAAACCTGAACTGAAGCATCGGAATCTAAAACTGGACTCACAGGAGAGGTTCAAATCATAGAGAATTAGAGTGTCAGTCCTCTTGTACTTAAGTCGGCATTGTGCCTTTTGAATTAAATTCCGATGCAATTTCTGTGTATCATCGTCAATAAGAAGGTGCAAGGTATAGAGTAAACCAGAAGTGACTCATCGGAATTTAAAACTGGACTCACAGGAGAGATTAAAATCATAGAAAACGAGAGTGTCAGTCCTCTTGTACTTAAGTCGGCATTGTGCCTTTTGTATTAAATTCAGATGCAATTTCTGTGTTTCATCGTCAATAAGAAGGTGCAAGGTATACAGTAAACCTAAAGTGAAGCATCGGAATCTAAAACTGGACTCACAGGAGAGGTTCAAATCATAGAGAGTTAGAGTGTCAGTCCTCTTGCACTTAAGTGGGCATTGTGCCTTTTGAATTAAATTCCAATGCAATTTCTGTGTATCATCGTCAATACGAATGTGCAAGGTATACAGTAAACCTGAAGTGAAGCATCGAAATCTGAAACTGAACTCACAGGAGGGGTTCAAATCATAGAAAGAAAGAGTGTCAGTCCTCTTTTACTTAAGTCTGCATTGTGCCTTTTGTATTGAATTCGGATGCAATGTCTGTATTTCATCGTCAATAAGAAGGTCCAAGGATACAGTAAACCTGAAGTGAAGCATCGGAATCTAAAACTGGACTCACAGGAAAGGTTGCAATCATAGAAAGTGAGAGTGTCAATCCTCTTGTACTTAAGTCGGCATTGTGTCTTTTGAATTTAATTCCGATGCAATATCTGTGTTTCATCGTCAATAAGAAGGTGCAAGGTATTCAGTAAACCTGATGTGAAGCATCGGAATCTAAAACTGGACTCACAGGAGAGGTTCAAATCATAGAGAGTCAGAGTGTCAGTCCAGTTGTACTTAAGCCGGCATTGTGCCTTTTGAATTTAGTTCCGATGCAATTTCTGTGTTTCATCGTCCATAAGAAGGTGCAAGGTATACAGTAAACCTGAAGTGAAGCATCGGAATCTAAAACTGGACTCACAGGAGAGGTTCAAATTATAGAAAGGAAGAGTGTCAGTCCTCTGTTTCTTAAGTCGGCATTGTGCCTTTTGTATTAAATTCGGATGCAATGTCTGTATTTCAACGTCAATAAGAAGGTACAAGGGATACAGTAAACCTGAAGTGAAGCATCGGAATCAAAAACTGGACTCACAGGAGAGGTTCAAATCTTAGAAAACGAGAGTGTCAGTCCTCTTGTACTTATGTTGGCATTGTGCCTTTTGTATTAAATTCGGATGCAATTTCTGTGTTTCATCGTCAATAAGAAGGTCCAAGGGATACAGTAAACCCGAAGTGAAGCATCGGAATCTAAAGCTGGACTCACAGGAGTGTTTCAAATCGTAGTTAGTTAGAGTATCAGTCCTCTTATACTTAAGTCGGCATTGTGTCTTTTGAATTTAATTCCGATGCAATTTCTGTGTTTCATCGACAAAAAGAAGGTGCAAGGTATACACTAAACCTGAAGTGAAGCATCGGAATCTATAACTGGACTCACAGGAGAGGTTCAAATCATAGAGAGTTAGAGAGTTAGTCCTCTTTTACTTAAGTCGGCATTGTGCCTTTTGAATTTAATTCCGATGCAATTTCTCAGTTTCATCGGCAATAAAAAGGTGCAAGGTTTACAGTAAATCTCAAGTGAAGCATCGGAATCTAAAACTCGACTCACAGGAGAGGTTCAAATCATAGCAAGTGCGAATGTCAGTCCTCTTTAACTGATGTCGGCATTGTGCCTTTTCTATTAAATTCGGATGCAATTTCTGTATTTCATCGTCAATAAGAACGTCCAAGGGATACAGTAAACCTGAAGTGAAGCATCGGAATCTAAAACTGAACTCACAGGAGACGTTCAAATCATAGATAGTTAGAGTGTCAGTCCTCTTGTACTTAAGTCGGCATTGTGTCTCTGGAATTTAATTCCGATGCAATTTCTGTGTTTCATTGTCAATAAGAAGGGGCAAGGTATACAGTTAACCTGAAGTGAAGCATCGTAATCCAAAACTGGACTCACAGGAAGGGTTCATATCATAGAGAGTTAGAGCGTCAGTCCTCTTGTACTTAAGTCGGCATTGTGCCTTTGAAATTAATTCCGATGCAAGTTCTGTGTTTCATCGTCAATAAGAAGGTGCAAGGTATACAGTAAACCTGAAGTGAAGCATCGGTATCTAAAACTGGACTCACAGTAGAGGTTCAAATTATAGAAAGTTAAAGTGTCAGTCCTCTTGTACTTAAGTCGGCATTGTGCGTTTTGAATTTAATTCCGTTGCAATTTTTGTGTTCCATCGTCAATACGACGGTGCAAGGTACACGGTAAACCTGAAGCGAAGCATCGGAATCTAAAACTGGACTCCCAGGAGACGTTCAAATCATAGAAAGTGAGAGTGTCAGTCCTCTTGTACTTAAGTCGGCATTGTGCCTTTTGTATTAAATTCCGATGCAATTTCTGTGTTTCATCGTCAATAAGAAGGTGCAAGGTGTACAGTAAACCTGAAGTGAAGCATCGGAATCTAAAACTGGACTCAAAGGAGAGGTTCAAATCGTAGAGAGAGAGAGTGACAGTCCTCTTTCACTTAGTCGGCATTGTGCCTTTTGTAGTAAATTCGGTTGCAATTTCTGCGTTTCATCGTCAATAAGAAGGTCCAAGGGATACAGCAAACCTGAAGTGAAGCATTGGAATCTAAAACTGGATTCACAGGAGAGGTTCAAATCATAGATAGGGAGAGTGTCAATCCTCTAGTACTTAAGGCGGCATTGTGCCTTTTGTATTAAATTCGGATGCAATTTCTGTGATTCATCGTCAATAAGAAGGTGCAAGGTATACAGTAAACCTGAAGTGAAGCATCGGAATCTAAAACAGGACTCACAAGAGAGGTTCAAATCTTAGAGAGTGAGAGTGTCAGTCCTGTTGTACTTAAGTAGGCATTGTGCCTTTTGAATTTAATTCCGATGCAATTTCTGTGTTTCATCGTCAATAAGAAGGTCCAAGGGATACAGTAAACCTGAAGTGAAGCATCGGAATCTAAAACTGGATTCACAGGAGAGGTTCAAATCATAGATAGGGAGAGTATCAATCCTATCGTACTTAAGTCGGCATTGTGCATTTTGTATTAAATTCGGATGTAATTTCTGTGATTCATCGTCAATAAGAAGGTGCAAGGGATACAGTAAACCTGAAGTCAAGCATCGGAATCTAAAACTGGACTCACAGGAGAGGTTGAAATCGTAGAAAGTGAGAGTGTCAGTCCTCTTGTACTTAAGTCGGCATTGTGTCTTTTGAATTTTATTCCGATGCAATTTCTGTGTTTCATCATCAATAAGAAGTTGCAAGGTATACAGTAAACCTGAAGCGAAGCATCGGAATCTAAAACTGGACTCCCGGGAGACGTTCAAATCATAGAAAGTGAGAGTGTCAGTCCTCTTGTTATTAAGTCGGCATTGTGCCTTTTGTATTAAATTCCGATGCAATTTCTGTGTTTCATCGTCAATAAGAAGGTGCAAGGTGTACAGTAAACCCGAAGTGAAGCATCGGAATCTAAAACTGGACTCACAGGAGAGGTTCAAATCGTAGAAAGAGAGAGTGACACTCCTCTTTTACTTAGTCGGCATTGTGCCTTTTGTACTAAATTCGGATGCAATTTCTCTGTTTCATCGTCAATAAGAAGGTCCAAGGGATACAGTAAACCTGAAGTGAAGCATCGGAATCTAAAACTGGACTCACAAGAGAGGTTCGAATCATAGAGAGTGAGAGTGTCAGTCCTGTTGTACTTAAGTAGGCATTGTGCCTTTTGAATTTAATTCCAATGCAATTTCTGTGTTTCATCGTCAATAAGAAGGTCCAAGGGATACAGTAAACCTGAAGTGAAGCATCGGAATCTAAGACTGGATTCACAGGAGAGGTACAAATCATAGATAGGGAGAGTATCAATCCTCTCGTACTTAAGTCGCCATTGTGCCTTTTGTATTACATAAGGATGCAATTTCTGTGATTCATCGTCAATAAGAAGGTGCAAGGGATACAGTAAACCTGAAGTGAACCATCGGAATCTAAAACTGGACTCACAAGAGAGGTTCAAATCATAGAGAGTTAGAGTGTCAGTACTGTTGTACCTAAATCGGCAATGTGCCTTTGGAATTTAATTCCAATGCAATTTCTGTGTTTCTTCGTCAATAAGAATGTGCAAGGTATACAGTAAACCTGAAGTGAAGCATCGGAATCTAAAACTGGACTCACAGGAGAGGTTCAAATCATAGAGAGTTAGAGTGTCAGTCCTCTTGTACTTAAGTCGGCATTGTGCCTTTTGAATTAAAGTCCGATGCAATTTCTGTGTATCATCGTCAATAGGAATGTGCAAGGTATACAGTAAACCTGAAATGAAGCATCGGAATCTGAAACTGGACTCACAGGAGAGTTTCAAATCATACAAAGAGAGAGTGTCAGTCCTCTTTTACTTAAGTCGGCATTGTGCCTTTTGTAATAAATTCGGATGCAATTTCTGTGTTCCATCGTCAATAAGAAGGTCCAAGAGGTACAGTAGACCTGAAGTGAAGCATCGGAAACTAAAACTGGACTCACAGGAGATGTTCAAAGCGTAGAAAGTTAGAGTGTCAGTCCTCTTGTACATAAGTCGGCATTGTGAATTTTGTATTAAATTCGGATCCAATTTCTGTGTTTCATCGTCAATTAGAAGGTCCAAGGGATACAGTAAACCTAAAGTGAAGCATCAGAATCTAAAACTGGACTCACAGGAGAAGTTCAAATCATAGATAGTTAGAGTGTCAGTCCTCTTGTTTTTAAGTCGGCATTGTGCATTTTGAATTTAATTCCGATGCCATTTCTGTGTTGCATCGTCAATAAGAAGGGGCAAGGTATACAGTAAACCTGAAGTGAAGCATCGGAATCTAAAACTGGACTCACAGGAGAGGTTCAAATCATAGAAAGTGAGAGTATCAGTCCTCTTGTACTTAAGTCGGCATTGTGCATTTTGTATTAAATTCGGATGCAATTTCTGTGTTTCATCGTAAATAAGAAGGTCCCAGGTATACGGTAAACCTGAAGTGAAGCATCGGAATCTAAAACTGGACTCACAGGAGACGTTCAAATCTTAGAAAGTTAGAGTGTCAGTCCTCTTTTACTTACGTCGGCATTGTGCCTTTTGTTTTAAGTTTGGATGCAATTTCTGTGTTTCATCGTCAATAAGAAGGTCCAAGGTAGACTGTAAACCTGAAGTGAGGCATCGGAATCTAAAACTGGACTCACAGGAGAGGTTCAAATAATTGAGAGTTAGAGTGTCAGTCCTCTTGTACTTAAGTCGGCATTCTGCCTTTTGAATGTAATTCCGATGTAATTTCTGTGTTTCATCGTCAGTAAGAAGGGCAAGGTATACTGTAAACCTGAAGTGAAGCATCGGAATCTAAAACTGGACTCACAGGAGAGGTTCATATCACAGAAAGTGAGAGTGTCAGTCCTCTTCTACTTAAATCGGCATTGTGCCTTTTGTATTAAATTCGGATGCAATTTCTGTGTTTCATCGTCAATAGGAAGTTCCAAGGTATACAGTAAACCTGAAGTGAAGCATCGGAATCTAAAACTGGTCTCACAGGAGAGGTTCAAATCATTGAAAGAGAGAGTGTCAATCCGCTTGTACTTAAGTCGGCATATTGCCTTTTATATTAAATTCTGATGCATTTTCTGTGTTTCATCGTCAGTAAGAAGGTCCAAAGGATACAGTAAACCTCAAGTGAAGCATCGGAATCAAAAACTGGACTCACAGGAGAGGTTCAAATCATAGCAAAAAGAGAGTGTCAGTCCAATTTGACCTAAGTCAGCGTTGTGCCTTTTATATTAGATTCGGATGCAATTTCTGTGTTTCATCGTCAATAAGAAGGTCCTAGAGATACAGTAAACCTGAAGTGAAGCATCGGAATCTAAAACTGGACTCACAGGACAGGTTCAAATCATAGAAAGGGAGAGTGTCAGTCCTCTTGTACATAAGTCGGCATTGTGAATTTTATATTAAATTCGGATGCAATTTCTGTGTTTCATCGTCAATAAGAAGGTCCAAGGGATATAGTAAACCTGAAGTGAAACATTGGATTCTAAAACTGGACTCACAGGAAAGGTTCAAATCATAGAAAGTGAGAGTGTAAGTCCTCTTGTACTTAAGTCGGCATTGTACCTTTTGTATTAAATTCAGATGCAATTTCTGTATTTCATCGTCAATAAGAAGGTGCAAGGTATACAGTAAACCTGAAATGAAGCATCGGAATCTGAAACTGGACTCACAGGAGAGTTTCAAATCATACAAAGAGAGAGTGTCAGTCCTCTTTTACTTAAGTCGGCATTGTGCCTTTTGTAATAAATTCGGATGCAATTTCTGTGTTCCATCGTCAATAAGAAGGTCCAAGAGGTACAGTAGACCTGAAGTGAAGCATCGGAAACTAAAACTGGACTCACAGGAGATGTTCAAAGCATAGAAAGTTAGAGTGTCAGTCCTCTTGTACATAAGTCGGCATTGTGAATTTTGTATTAAATTCGGATATTATTTCTGTGTTTCATCGTCAATTAGAAGGTCCAAGGGATACAGTAAACCTAAAGTGAAGCATCAGAATCTAAAACTGGACTCACAGGAGAAGTTCAAATCATAGATAGTTAGAGTGTCAGTCCGCTTGTTTTTAAGTCGGCATTGTGCATTTTGAATTTAATTCCGATGCCATTTCTGTGTTGCATCGTCAATAAGAAGGGGCAAGGTATACAGTAAACCTGAAGTGAAGCATCGGAATCTAAAACTGGACTCACAGGAGAGGTTCAAATCATAGAGAGTTAGAGTGTCAGTCCTCTTGTACTTAAGTCGGCATTGTGCCTTTGGAATTTAATTCCGATGCTATTTCTATGTTTCATCGTCAATAAGAAGTTGCAAGGTATACTGTAAACATGAAGTGGAGCATCGGAATCTGAAACTGGACTCACAGGAGAGTTTCAAATCATACAAAGAGAGAGTGTCAGTCCTCTTTTACTTAAGTCGGCATTGTGCCTTTTGTAATAAATTCGGATGCAATTTCTGTGTTCCATCGTCAATGAGAAGGTCCAAGAGGTACAGTAAACCTGAAGTGAAGCATCGGAAACTAAAACTGGACTCACAGAAGATGTTCAAAGCATAGAAAGTTAGAGTGTCAGTCCTCTTGTACATAAGTCGGCATTGTGAAATTTGTTTTAAATTCGGATGCAATTTCTGTGTTTCATCGTCAATTAGAAGGTCCAAGGGATACAGAAAACCTGAAGTGAAGCATCAGAATCTAAAACTGGACTCACAGGAGAAGTTCAAATCATAGATAGTTAGAGTGTCAGTCCTCTTTTACTTAAGTCCGCATCGTGCCTTTTGTACTAAATTCGGATGCTATTTCTGTGTTTCATCGTCAATCAGAAGGTCCAAGGTATACAGTAATTCTGAAGTGACGCATCGGAATCTAAAACTGGACTCACAGGAGAGGTTGAAATCTTAGAAAGTTTGAGTGTCAGTCCTCTTGTAGTTAAGTCGGCATTGTGCCTTTTGAATTTAATTCCGATGCAATTTCTGTGTTTCATCGTCAGTAAGATGGTGCAAGGTATACAGTAAACCAGAAGTGAAGCATCGGAATCTAAAACTGGACTCACAGGAGAGGTTAAAACCACAGAAAGTTGGAGTGTCAGTCCTCTTTTACTTAATTCGGCATTGTGCCTTTTGTATTAAATTCGGATGCAATTTCTGTGATTCATCGTCAATAAGAATGTCCAAGGTATACAGTAAACCTGAAGTGAAGCATCGGAATCTAAAACTGGTCTCACAGGAGAGGTTCAAATCATAGGAAGTGTGAGTGTCAGTCCTCTTGTACTTAAGACGGCTTTGTGCCTTTTGTATTAAACTCGGATGCAAACTCTGTAAATAAGAAGGTCCAAGGGATACAGTAAACCTGAAGTGAAGCATCGGAATCTAAAACTGGACTCACAGGAGAGGTTCAAAACATAGAAAGTTAGAGAGTCAGTCCTCTTCTACTTAAGTCGGCATTGTGCCTTTTGTAATAAATTCGGATGCGAAGTCTGTGTTTCATCGTCAATAAGAAGGTCCAAGGGATACAGTAAACCTAAAGTGAATTTTCGAAATCTAAAACTGGACTCACAGGAGAAGTTCAAATCATAGAAAGTGAGAGTGTCAGTCCTCTAGTACTTATGTCAGCATTGTGCCATTTGTATTGAATTCGGATGCAAGTTCTGTGTTTCTTCGTCACTAAGTAGGCCCAAGGGATACTGTAAACCTGAAGTGAAGCATCGGAATCTAAAACTGGACTCAAAGGAGATGTTTAAATCATAGAAAGTGAGAGTGTCAGTCCGCTTTTACTTAAGTCGGTATTGTGCCTTTTGTATTAAATTCAGATGCAATTTCTGTGTTTCATCGTCAATAAGAAGGTGCAAGGTATGCAGTAAACCTGAAGTGAAGCATAGGAATCTAAAACTAGACTCACAGAAGAGTTTCAAAACATAGAAAGTTAGAGTGTCATTTCTCTTGTACTTAAGTCGGCATTGCGCCTTTTGTATTAAATTCGGATGCAATTTCTGTGTTTCATCGTCAATAAGAAGGTCCAAGAGATACAGTAAACTTGAAGTGAAGCATCGGAATCTAAAAATGGACTCACAGGAGAGGTTCAAAACATAGACAGTTAGTGTGTCTGTCCTCTTGTACTTAAGTCGGCATTGTGCCTTTTGTATTAAATTCGGATGCAAACTCTGTGTTTCATCGTAAATAAGAAGGTCCAAGGGATACAGTAAACCTGAAGTGAAGCATCGGAATCTAAAACTGGACTCACAGGAGGGGTTCAAAACATAGAGAGTTAGAGTGTCTGTCCTCTTTTACTTAAGTCGGCATTGTGCCTTTTGTATTAAATTCGGATGCAATTTCTGTGTCTCATCGTCAATGAGAAGGTCCAAAGCATACAGTAAACCTGAAGTGAAGCATCGGAATCTAAAACTGGACTCACAGGAGAGGTTCAAATCACAGAAAGTGAGAGTGTCAGTCCTCTTTTACTTAAGTCGGCATTGTACCTTTTGCATTAAATTCGGATGCATTTTCTGTGTTTCATCGTCAATAAGAAAGTCCAAGGTATACAGTAAACCTGAAGTGAAGCATCGGAATCAAAAACTGGACTCACAGGAGAGGTTCAAATCTTAGAAAGTTAGAGTGTCAGTCCTCTTGTACTTAAGTCGGCATTGTGCCTTTTGAATGTAATTCCGAAGCAACTTCTGTGTTTCATCGTCAATAAGAAGGTGCAAGGTATACAGTAAACCTAACGTGAAGCATCGGAATCTATAACTGGACTCGCAGGAGAGGTTCAAATCATAGACAGTTGGAGTTTCTGTCCTCTTGTACTTAAGTCGGCATTGTGCCTTTTGAATTAAATTCGGATGCAAACTCTGTGTTTCATCGTAAATAAGAAGGTCCGAGGGATATAGTAAACCTGAAGTGAAGCATCGAAATCTAAAACTGGACTCACAGGAGAGGTTCAAATCATAGAAAGTTACAGTGTCAGTCCTCTTGTACTTCAGTCGGCATTGTAAATTTTGTATTAAATTCGGATGCAATTTCTGTGTTTCATCGTCAATTAGAAGGTCCAAGGGATTCAGTAAACCTGAAGTGAAGCATCGGAATCTAAAACTAGACTCACAGGGAAGGTTCAAATCATAGATAGTTAGAGTGTCACTCCTCTTGTTGTTAAGTCGGCATTGTGCATTTTGAATTTAATTCCGATGCAATTTCTGTGTTTCATCGTCAATAAGAAGGTGCAAGGTATACAGTAAACCTGAAGTGAAGCATCGGAACCTAAAACTGCACTCACAGGAGAGTTTCAAATCATAGAGAGTTAGAGTGTCAGTCCTCTTGTACTTTAGTCGGCATTGTGCCCTTAGTATTAAATTCGGATGCTAACTCTCTGTTTCATTGAAATTAAGAAGGTCCAAGGGATACAGTAAACCTGAAGTGAAGTATCGGAATCTAAAACTGGACTCACAGGAGAGGTTCAAAACATAGAAAGTAAGAGAGTCAGTCCTCTTGTACTTAAGTAGGCATTGTGCCTTTTGTAATAAATTCGGACGCAAACTCTCTATTTCATCGTTAATAAGAAGGTCCAAGGGATACAGTAAACCTGAAGTGAATCTTCGAAATCTAAAACTGGACTCAAAGGAGAAGTTCAAATCATAGAAAGTGACAGTGTCAGTCCTCTAGTACTTAAGTCGGCATTGTGCCTTTTGTATTGAATTCGGATTCAATTTCTGTGTTTCTTCGTCACTAAGTAGGTCCAAGGGATACTGTAAACCTGAAGTGAAGCATCGGAATCTAAAACTGGACTCACAGGAGAGGTTTAAATCATAGAAAGTGAGAGTGTCAGTCCTCTTTTACTTAAGTCGGCATTGTGCCTTTTGTATTAAATTCGGATGCAATTTCTGTGTTTCATCGTCAATAAGAAGGTGCAAGGTATACAGTAAACCTGAAGTGAAGCATAGGAATCTAAAACTAGACTCACAGGAAAGTTTCAAAACATAGAAAGTTAGAGTGTCATTTCTCTTGTACTTAAGTCGGCATTGTGTATTTTGTATTATATTCGGATGAAAACTCTGTGTTTCATCATAAATAAGAAGGTCCAAGGGATACAGTAAACTTGAAGTGAAGCATCGGAATCTAAAACTGGACTCACAGGAGAGGTTCAAACCATAGACAGTTAGAGTGTCTGTCCTCTTGTACTTAAGTCGGCATTGTGCCTTTTGTATTAAATTCGGATGCAAACTCTGTGTTTCATCGTAAATAAGAAGGTCCAAGGGATACAGTAAACCTGAAGTGAAGCATCGGAATCTAAAACTGGAATCACAGGAGATGTTCAAAATATAGAAAGTTAGGGAGTCAGTACTCTTGTACTTAAGTCTGCATTGTGCCTTTTGTAATAAATTCGGATGCAAAGTCTGTGTTTCATCGTCAATAAGAAGGTCCAAGGGATACAGTAAACCTAAAGTGATTCTTCGAAATCTAAAACTGGACTCACGGGTGAAGTTCAAATCATAGAAAGTGAGAGTGTCAGTCCTCTAGTACTTAAGTCGGCATTGTGCCTTTTGTATTGAAGTCGGATGCAATTACTGTGTTTCTACGTCACTAAGAAGGTCCAAGGGATACAGTTAACCTGAAGTGAAGCATCGGAATCGAAAACTGTACTCACAGGAGAGTTTTAAATCATAGAAAGTGTGAGTGTCAGTCCTCTTTTACATAAGTCGCCATTGTGCCTTTTGTATTAAATTCGGATGCAATTTCTGTGTGTCATCGTCAATAAGAGGGTGCAAGGTATACAGTAAACCTGAAGTGAAGCATAGGAATCTAAAACTAGACTCACAGAAAGGTTCAAATCATAGAAAGTTAGAGTGTCAGTCCTTTTGTACTTAAGTCGGCATTGTGCCTTCTGTATTAAATTCGGATGCAAATTCTGTGTTTTATCGTCAATAAGAAGTTCCAAGGGATACAGTAAACCTGAAGTGAAGCATCGGAATCAAAAACTGGACTCACAGGAGAGGTTCAAATCTTAGAAAGTTAGAGTGTCAGACCTCTTGTACTAAAGTCGGCATTGTGCCTTTTGAATTTAATTCCGAAGCAATTTCTGTGTTTCATCGTCAATAAGAAGGTGCAAGGTATACAGTAAACCTAACGTGAAGCATCGGAATCTAAAACTGGACTCACAGGAGAGGTTCAAAACATAGACAGTTAGAGTTTCTGTCCTCTTGTACTTAAGTCGGCATTGTGCCTTTTGAATTAAATTCGGATGCAAACTCTGTGTTTCATCGTAAATAAGAAGGTCCAAGGGATATAGTAAACCTGAAGTGAAGCATCGGAATCTAAAACTGGACTCACAGGAGAGGTTCAAATCATAGAAAGTTACAGTGTCAGTCCTCTTGTACTTAAGTCGGCATTGTACCTTTTGTATTAAATTCGGAAGCAATTTCTGTGTTTCATCGTCAATTAGAAGGTCCAAGGGATTCAGTAAACCTGAAGTGAAGCAATGAAATCCAAAACTAGACTGACAGGGGAGGTTCAAATCATAGATAGTTAGAGTGTCAGTCCTCTTGTTTTTAAGTCGGCATTGTGCATTTTGAATGTAATTCCGATGCAATTTCTGTGTTTCATCGTAAATAAGAAGGTCCAAGGGATATAGTAAATAGTAAACCAGAAGTGAAGCATCGGAATCTAAAACTGGACTCACCGGAGAGGTTCAAATCATAGAAAGTTACAGTGTCAGTCCTCTTGTACTTAAGTCGGCATTGTACCTTTTGTATTAAATTCGGATGCAATTTCTGTGTTTCATCGTCAATAAGAAGGTGCAAGGTATACAGTAAACCTGAAGTGAAGCATAGGAATCTAAAACTAGACTCACAGGAAGGTTTCAAAACATAGAAAGTTAGAGTGTCATTTCTCTTTGTATTATATTCGGATGAAAACTCTGTGTTTCATCGTAAATAAGAAGGTCCAAGGGATACAGTAAACTCGAAGTGTAGCATCGGAATCTAAAACTGGACTCACATGAGAGGTTCAGAACATAGACAGTTAGAGTGTCTGTCCTCTTGTACTTAAGTCGGCATTGTGCCTTTTGTATTAAATTCGGATGCAAACTCTGTGTTTCATCGTAAATAAGAAGGTCCAAGGGATACAGTAAACCTGAAGTGAAGCATCGGAATCTAAAACTGGACTCACAGGAGATTTTCAAAACATAGAAAGTTAGGGAGTCAGTCCTCTTGTACTTAAGTCTGCATTGTGCCTTTTCTAATAAATTCGTATGCAAAGTCTGTGTTTCATCGTCAATAAGAAGGTCCCAGGGATACAGTAAACCTAAAGTGAATCTTCGAAATCTAAAACTGGACTCACAGGTGAAGTTCAAATCATAGAAAGTGAGAGTGTCAGTCCTCTAGTACTTAAGTCGGCATTGTGCCTTTTGTATTGAATTCGGATGCAATTACTGTGTTTCTACGTCACTAAGAAGGTCCAAGGGATACAGTAAACCTGAAGTGAAGCATCGGAATCTAAAACTGGACTCACAGGAGAGTTTTAAATCATAGAAAGTGAGAGTGTCAGTCCTCCTTTACTTAAGTCGCCATTGTGCCTTTTGTATTAAATTCGGATGCAATTTCTGTGTTTCATCGTCAATAAGAGGGTGCAAGGTATACAGTAAACCTGAAGTGAAGCATAGGAATCTAAAACTAGACTCACAGAAAGGTTCAAATCATAGAAAGTTAGAGTGTCAGTCCTTTTGTACTTAAGTCGGCATTGTGCCTTCTCTATTAAATTCGGATGCAAATTCTGTGTTTTATCGTCAATAAGAAGGTCCAACGGATACAGTAAACCTGAAGTGAAGCATCGGAATCTAACACTGGACTCACAGGAGAGGTTCAAATCATAAAAAGTTAGAGTCTCAGTCCTCTTGTACTTAAGGCGGCATTGTGCCTTTTGTATTCAATTCTGATGCAATTTCTGTGTTTCATCGTCAATAAGAAAGTCCAAGGTATACAGTAAACCTGAAGTGAAGCATCGGAATCAAAAACTGGACTCACAGGAGAGGTTCAAATCTTAGAAAGTTAGAGTGTCAGACCTCTTGTACTTAAGTCGGCATTGTGCCTTTTGAATTTAATTCCGAAGCAATTTCTGTGTGTCATCGTCAATAAGAAGGTGCAAGGTATACAGTAAACCTAACGTGAAGCATCGGAATCTAAAACTGGACTCACAGGAGAGGTTCAAAACATAGACAGTTAGAGTTTCTGTCCTCTTGTACTTAAGTCGGCATTGTGCCTTTTGAATTAAATTCGGATGCAAACTCTGTGTTTCATCGTAAATAAGAAGGTCCAAGGGATATAGTAAACCTGAAGTGAAGCATCGGAATCTAAAACTGGACTCACAGGAGAGGTTCAAATCATAGAAAGTTACAGTGTCAGTCCTCTTGTACTTAAGTCGGCATTGTACCTTTTGTATTAAATTCGGAAGCAATTTCTGTGTTTCATCGTCAATAAGAAGGTCCAAGGGATACAGTAAACCTAAAGTGAATCTTCGATATCTAAAACTGGACTCACAGGAGAGTTTCAAATCATAAAAAGTTAGAGTGTCAGTCCTCTTGTACTTAAGGCGGCATTGTGCCTTTTGTATTAAATTCTGATGCAATTTCTGTGTTTCATCGTCAATAAGAAAGTCCAAGGTATACAGTAAACCTGAAGTGAAGCATCGGAATCAAAAACTGGACTCACAGGAGAGGTTCAAATCTTAGAAAGTTAGAGTGTCAGTCCTCTTGTACTTAAGCCGGCATTGTGCCTTTTGAATTTAATTCCGAAGCAATTTCTGTGTTTCATCGTCAATAAGAAGGTGCAAGGTATACAGTAAACCTAACGTGAAGCATCGGAATCTAAAACTGGATTCACAGGAGAGGTTCAAAACATAGACAGTTAGAGTTTCTGTCCTCTTGTACTTAAGTCGGCATTGTGCCTTTTGAATTAAATTCGGATGCAAACTCTGTGTTTCATCGTAAATAAGAAGGTCCAAGGGATATAGTAAACCTGAAGTGCAGCATCGGAATCTAAAACTGGACTCACAGGAGAGGTTCAAATCATAGAAAATTACAGTGTCAGTCCTCTTGTACTTCAGTCGGCATTGTAAATTTTGTATTAAATTCGGATGCAATTTCTGTGTTTCATCGTCAATTAGAAGGTCCAAGGGATTCAGTAAACCTGAAGTGAAGCATCGGAATCTAAAACTAGACTCACAGGGAAGGTCCAAATCATAGATAGTTAGAGTGTCAGTCCTCTTGTTTTTAAGTCGGCATTGTGCATTTTGAATTTAATTCCGATGCAATTTCTGTGTTTCATCGTCAATAAGAAGGTGCAAGGTATACAGTAAACCTGAAGTGAAGCATCGGAACCTAAAACTGCACTCACAGGAGAGTTTCAAATCATAGAGAGTTAGAGTGTCAGTCCTCTTGTACTTTAGTCGGCATTGTGCCCTTAGTATTAAATTCGGATGCTAACTCTCTGTTTCATTGTAAATAAGAAGGTCCAAGGGATACAGTAAACCTGAAGTGTAGTATCGGAATCTAAAACTGGACTCACAGGAGAGGTTCAAAACATAGAAAGTTAGAGAGTCAGTCCTCTTGTACTTAAGTAGGCATTGTGCCTTTTGTAATAAATTCGGACGCAAACTCTGTATTTCATCGTTAATAAGAAGGTCCAAGGGATACAGTAAACCTGAAGTGAATCTTCGAAATCTAAAACTGGACTCACAGGAGAGGTTTAAATCATAGAAAGTGAGAGGGTCAGTCCGCTTTTACTTAAGTCGGCATTGTGCCTTTTGTATTAAATTCGGATTCCATTTCTGTGTTTCTTCGTCACT
Source organism: Schistocerca serialis cubense (assembly GCF_023864345.2). Lineage (NCBI taxonomy): Eukaryota > Metazoa > Arthropoda > Insecta > Orthoptera > Acrididae > Schistocerca > Schistocerca serialis. Next base: position 87,469,161 of record NC_064645.1, read on the forward strand.
AAGTAGGTCCAAGGGATACTGTAAACCTGAAGTGAAGCATCGGAATCTAAAACTGGACTCACAGGAGAGGTTTAAATCATAGAAAGTGAGAGTGTCAGTCCTCTTTTACTTAAGTCGGCATTGTGCCTTTTGTATTAAATTCGGATGCAATTTCTGTGTTTCATCGTCAATAAGAAGTTGCAAGGTATACAGTAAACCTGAAGTGAAGCATAGGAATCTAAAACTAGACTCACAGGAAAGTTTCAAAACATAGAAAGTTAGAGTGTCATTTCTTTTGTACTTAAGTCGGCATTGTGTATTTTGTATTATATTCGGATGAAAACTCTGTGTTTCATCGTAAATAAGAAGGTCCAAGGGATACAGTAAACTTGAAGTGAAGCATCGGAATCTAAAACTGGACTCACAGGAGAGGTTCAAAACATAGACAGTTAGAGTGCCTGTCCTCTTGTACTTAAGTCGGCATTGTGCCTTTTGTATCAAATTCGGATGCAAACTCTGTGTTTCATCGTAAATAAGAAGGTCCAAGGGATACAGTAAACCTGAAGTGAAGCATCAGAATCTAAAACTGGACTCACAGGAGATGTTCAAAACATAGAATGTTAGGGAGTCAGTCCTCTTGTACTTAAGTCGGCATTGTGCCTTTTGTAATAAATTCGGATGCAAAGTCTGTGTCTCATCGTCAATAAGAAGGTCCAAGGGATACAGTAAACCTGAAGTGAATCTTCCAAATCTAAAACTGGACTCACAGGTGAAGTTCAAATCATAGAAAGTGAGAGTGTCAGTCCTCTAGTACTTAAGTCGGCATTGTGCCTTTTGTATTGAATTCGGATGCAATTACTGTGTTTCTACATCACTAAGAAGGTCCAAGGGATACAGTAAACCTGAAGTGAAGCATCGGAATCTAAAACTGGACTCACAGGAGAGTTTTAAATCATAGAAAGTGAGAGTGTCAGTCCTCTTTTACTTAAGTCGCCATTGTGCCTTTTGTATTAAATTCGGATGCAATTTCTGTGTTTCATCGTCAATAAGAGGGTGCAAGGTATACAGTAAACCTTAAGTGAAGCATGGGAATCTAAAACTAGACTCACAGAAAGGTTCAAATCATAGAAAGTTAGAGTGTCAGTCCGTTTGTACTTAAGTCGGCATTGTGCCTTCTGTACTAAATTCGGATGCAAATTCTGTGTTTTATCGTCAATAAGAAGGTCCAAGGGATACAGTAAACCTGAAGTGAAGCATCGGAATCTAACACTGGACTCACAGGAGAGGTTCAAATCATAAAAAGTTAGAGTCTCAGTCCTCTTGTACTTAAGGCAGCATTGTGCCTTTTGTATTAAATTCTGATGCAATTTCTGTGTTTCATCGTCAATAAGAAAGTCCAAGGTATACAGTAAACCAGAAGTGAAGCATCGGAATAAAAAACTGGACTCACAGGAGAGGTTCAAATGTTAGAAAGTTAGAGTGTCAGACCTCTTGTACTTAAGTCGGCATTGTGCCTTTTGAATTTAATTCCGAAGCAATTTCTGTGTTTCATCGTCAATAAGAAGGTGCAAGGTATACAGTAAACCTAACGTGAAGCATCGGAATCTAAAACTGGACTCACAGGAGAGGTTCAAATCATAAAAAGTTAGAGTCTCAGTCCTCTTGTACTTAAGGCAGCATTGTGCCTTTTGTATTAAATCGGATGCAATTTCTGTGTCTCATCGTCAATGAGAAGGTCCAAGGCATACAGTAAACCTGAAGTGAAGCATCGGAATCTAAAACTGGACTCACAGGAGAGGTTCAAATCACAGAAAGTGAGAGTGTCAGTTCTCTTTTACTTGAGTCGGCATTGTGCCTTTTGTATTGAATTCGGATGCAATTTCTGTGTTTCTTCGTCAATGAGAAGGTCCAAGGCATACAGTAAACCTGAAGTGAAGCATCGGAATCTAAAACTGGACTCACAGGAGATGTTCAAAACATAGAAAGTTAGAGAGTCAGTCCTCTTGTACTTAAGTCTGCATTGTGCCTTTTGTAATAAATTAGGATGCAAAGTCTGTGTTTCATCGTGAATAAGAAGGTCCAAGGGATACAGTAAACCTAAAGTGAATCTTCGAAATCTAAAACTGGACTCACAGGAGAAGTTCTAATCATAGAAAGTGAGAGTGTCAGTCCTCTAGTACTAAAGTCGGCATTGTGCCTTTTGTATTGAATTCGGATGCAATTTCTGTGTTTCTACGTCACTAAGAAGGTCCAAGGGATACAGTAAATCAGAAGTGAAGCATCGGAATCTAAAACTGGACTCACAGGAGAGGTTTAAATCAACGAAAGTGAGAGTGTCAGTCCTCTTTTACATAAGTCGCCATTGTGCCTTTTGTATAAAATTCGGATGCAATTTCTGTGTTTCATCGTCAATAAGAGGGTGCAAGATATACAGTAAACCTGAAGTGAAGCATAGGAATCTAAAACTAGACTCACAGTAAGGTTCAAATCATAGAAAGTTAGAGTGTCAGTCCTTTTGTACTTAAGTCGGCATTGTGCCTTCTGTATTAAATTCGGATGCAAATTCTGTGTTTTATCGTCAATAAGAAGGTCCAAGGGATACAGTAAACCTGAAGTGAAGCATCGGAATCTAACACTGGACTCACAGGAGAGTTTCAAATCATAAAAAGTTAGAGTGTCAGTCCTCTTGTACTTAAGGCGGCATTGTGCCTTTTGTATTAAAATCTGATGCAATTTCTGTGTTTCATCGTCAATAAGAAAGTCCAAGGTATACAGTAAACCTGAAGTGAAGCATCGGAATCTAAAACTAGACTCACAGGAGAAGTTCAAATCATAGAAAGTGACAGTGTCAGTCCTCTAGTACTTAAGTCGGCATTGTGCCTTTTGTATTGAATTCGGATGCAATTTCTGTGTTTCTTCGTCACTAAGTAGGTCCAAGGGATACTGTAAACCAGAAGTGAAGCATCGGAATCAAAAACTGGACTCACAGGAGAGGTTCAAATCTTAGAAAGTTAGAGTGTCAGACCTCTTGTACTTAAGTCGGCATTGTGCATTTTGAATTTAATTCCGAACCAATTTCTGTGTTTCATCGTCAATAAGAAGGTGCAAGGTATACAGTAAACCTAACGTGAAGCATCGGAATCTAAAACTGGGCTCACAGGAGAGGTTCAAACCATAGACAGTTAGAGTTTCTGTCCTCTTGTACTTAAGTCGGCATTGTGTCTGTTGAATTAAATTCGGATGCATTTTCTGTGTTTCATCGTCAATTAGAAGGTCCAAGGGATTCAGTAAACCTGAAGTGAAGCATCGGAATCTAAAACTAGACTCACAGGGAAGGTTCAAATCATAGATAGTTAGAGTGTCAGTCCTCTTGTTTTTAAGTCGGCATTGTGCATTTTGAATTTAATTCCGATGCAATTTCTGTGTTTCATCGTCAATAACAATGTGCAAGGTATACAGTAAACCTGAAGTGAAGCATCGGAACCTAAAACTGCACTCACAGGAGAGTTTCAAATCATAGAGAGTTAGAGTGTCAGTCCTCTTGTACTTTAGTCGGCATTGTGCCCTTAGTATTAAATTCGGATGCTAACTCTCTGTTTCATTGTAAATAAGAAGGTCCAAAGGATACAGTAAACCTGAAGTGAAGTATCGGAATCTAAAACTGGACTCACAGGAGAGGTTCAAAACATAGAAAGTTAGAGAGTCAGTCCTCTTGTACTTAAGTAGGCATTGTGCCTTTTGTAATAAATTCGGACGCAAACTCTGTATTTCATCGTTAATAAGATGGTCCAAGGGATACAGTAAACCTGAAGTGAATCTTCTAAATCTAAAACTGGACTCACAGGAGAAGTTCAAATCATAGAAAGTGACAGTGTCAGCCCTCTAGTACTTAAGTCGGCATTGTGCCTTTTGTATTGAATTCGGATGCAATTTCTGTGTTTCTTCGTCACTAAGTAGGTCCAAGGGATACTGTAAACCTGAAGTGAAGCATCGGAATGAAAAACTGGACTCACAGGAGAGGTTCAAATCTTAGAAAGTTAGAGTGTCAGACCTCTTGTACTTAAGTCGGCATTGTGCATTTTGAATTTAATTCCGAAGCAATTTCTGTGTTTCATCGTCAATAAGAAGGTGCAAGGTATACAGTAAACCTAACGTGAAGCATCGGAATCTAAAACTGGACTCACAGGAGAGGTTCAAACCATAGACAGTTAGAGTTTCTGTCCTCTTGTACTTAAGTCGGCATTGTGCCTTTTGTATTAAATTCGGATGCAATTTCTGTGTCTCATCGTCAATGAGAAGGTCCAAGGCATACAGTAAACCTGAAGTGAAGCATCGGAATCTAAAACTGGACTCACAGGAGAGTTTTAAATCATAGAAAGTGAGAGTGTCAGTCCTCCTTTACTTAAGTCGCCATTGTGCCTTTTGTATTAAATTCGGATGCAATTTCTGTGTTTCATCGTCAATAAGAGGGTGCAAGGTATACAGTAAACCTGAAGTGAAGCATAGGAATCTAAAACTAGACTCACAGAAAGGTTCAAATCATAGAAAGTTAGAGTGTCAGTCCTTTTGTACTTAAGTCGGCATTGTGCCTTCTGTATTAAATTCGGATGCAAATTCTGTGTTTTATCGTCAATAAGAAGGTCCAACGGATACAGTAAACCTGAAGTGAAGCATCGGAATCTAACACTGGACTCACAGGAGAGGTTCAAATCATAAAAAGTTAGAGTCTCAGTCCTCTTGTACTTAAGGCGGCATTGTGCCTTTTGTATTCAATTCTGATGCAATTTCTGTGTTTCATCGTCAATAAGAAAGTCCAAGGTATACAGTAAACCTGAAGTGAAGCATCGGAATCAAAAACTGGACTCACAGGAGAGGTTCAAATCTTAGAAAGTTAGAGTGTCAGACCTCTTGTACTTAAGTCGGCATTGTGCCTTTTGAATTTAATTCCGAAGCAATTTCTGTGTGTCATCGTCAATAAGAAGGTGCAAGGTATACAGTAAACCTAACGTGAAGCATCGGAATCTAAAACTGGACTCACAGGAGAGGTTCAAAACATAGACAGTTAGAGTTTCTGTCCTCTTGTACTTAAGTCGGCATTGTGCCTTTTGAATTAAATTCGGATGCAAACTCTGTGTTTCATCGTAAATAAGAAGGTCCAAGGGATATAGTAAACCTGAAGTGAAGCATCGGAATCTAAAACTGGACTCACAGGAGAGGTTCAAATCATAGAAAGTTACAGTGTCAGTCCTCTTGTACTTAAGTCGGCATTGTACCTTTTGTATTAAATTCGGAAGCAATTTCTGTGTTTCATCGTCAATAAGAAGGTCCAAGGGATACAGTAAACCTAAAGTGAATCTTCGATATCTAAAACTGGACTCACAGGAGAGTTTCAAATCATAAAAAGTTAGAGTGTCAGTCCTCTTGTACTTAAGGCGGCATTGTGCCTTTTGTATTAAATTCTGATGCAATTTCTGTGTTTCATCGTCAATAAGAAAGTCCAAGGTATACAGTAAACCTGAAGTGAAGCATCGGAATCAAAAACTGGACTCACAGGAGAGGTTCAAATCTTAGAAAGTTAGAGTGTCAGTCCTCTTGTACTTAAGCCGGCATTGTGCCTTTTGAATTTAATTCCGAAGCAATTTCTGTGTTTCATCGTCAATAAGAAGGTGCAAGGTATACAGTAAACCTAACGTGAAGCATCGGAATCTAAAACTGGATTCACAGGAGAGGTTCAAAACATAGACAGTTAGAGTTTCTGTCCTCTTGTACTTAAGTCGGCATTGTGCCTTTTGAATTAAATTCGGATGCAAACTCTGTGTTTCATCGTAAATAAGAAGGTCCAAGGGATATAGTAAACCTGAAGTGCAGCATCGGAATCTAAAACTGGACTCACAGGAGAGGTTCAAATCATAGAAAATTACAGTGTCAGTCCTCTTGTACTTCAGTCGGCATTGTAAATTTTGTATTAAATTCGGATGCAATTTCTGTGTTTCATCGTCAATTAGAAGGTCCAAGGGATTCAGTAAACCTGAAGTGAAGCATCGGAATCTAAAACTAGACTCACAGGGAAGGTCCAAATCATAGATAGTTAGAGTGTCAGTCCTCTTGTTTTTAAGTCGGCATTGTGCATTTTGAATTTAATTCCGATGCAATTTCTGTGTTTCATCGTCAATAAGAAGGTGCAAGGTATACAGTAAACCTGAAGTGAAGCATCGGAACCTAAAACTGCACTCACAGGAGAGTTTCAAATCATAGAGAGTTAGAGTGTCAGTCCTCTTGTACTTTAGTCGGCATTGTGCCCTTAGTATTAAATTCGGATGCTAACTCTCTGTTTCATTGTAAATAAGAAGGTCCAAGGGATACAGTAAACCTGAAGTGTAGTATCGGAATGTAAAACTGGACTCACAGGAGAGGTTCAAAACATAGAAAGTTAGAGAGTCAGTCCTCTTGTACTTAAGTAGGCATTGTGCCTTTTGTAATAAATTCGGACGCAAACTCTGTATTTCATCGTTAATAAGAAGGTCCAAGGGATACAGTAAACCTGAAGTGAATCTTCGAAATCTAAAACTGGACTCACAGGAGAGGTTTAAATCATAGAAAGTGAGAGGGTCAGTCCGCTTTTACTTAAGTCGGCATTGTGCCTTTTGTATTAAATTCGGATTCCATTTCTGTGTTTCTTCGTCACTAAGTAGGTCCAAGGGATACTGTAAACCTGAAGTGAAGCATCGGAATCTAAAACTGGACTCACAGGAGAGGTTTAAATCATAGAAAGTGAGAGTGTCAGTCCTCTTTTACTTAAGTCGGCATTGTGCCTTTTGTATTAAATTCGGATGCAATTTCTGTGTTTCATCGTCAATAAGAAGTTGCAAGGTATACAGTAAACCTGAAGTGAAGCATAGGAATCTAAAACTAGACTCACAGGAAAGTTTCAAAACATAGAAAGTTAGAGTGTCATTTCTTTTGTACTTAAGTCGGCATTGTGTATTTTGTATTATATTCGGATGAAAACTCTGTGTTTCATCGTAAATAAGAAGGTCCAAGGGATACAGTAAACTTGAAGTGAAGCATCGGAATCTAAAACTGGACTCACAGGAGAGGTTCAAAACATAGACAGTTAGAGTGTCTGTCCTCTTGTACTTAAGTCGGCATTGTGCCTTTTGTATCAAATTCGGATGCAAACTCTGTGTTTCATCGTAAATAAGAAGGTCCAAGGGATACAGTAAACCTGAAGTGAAGCATCAGAATCTAAAACTGGACTCACAGGAGATGTTCAAAACATAGAATGTTAGGGAGTCAGTCCTCTTGTACTTAAGTCGGCATTGTGCCTTTTGTAATAAATTCGGATGCAAAGTCTGTGTCTCATCGTCAATAAGAAGGTCCAAGGGATACAGTAAACCTGAAGTGAATCTTCCAAATCTAAAACTGGACTCACAGGTGAAGTTCAAATCATAGAAAGTGAGAGTGTCAGTCCTCTAGTACTTAAGTCGGCATTGTGCCTTTTGTATTGAATTCGGATGCAATTACTGTGTTTCTACATCACTAAGAAGGTCCAAGGGATACAGTAAACCTGAAGTGAAGCATCGGTATCTAAAACTGGACTCACAGGAGAGTTTTAAATCATAGAAAGTGAGAGTGTCAGTCCTCTTTTACTTAAGTCGCCATTGTGCCTTTTGTATTAAATTCGGATGCAATTTCTGTGTTTCATCGTCAATAAGAGGGTGCAAGGTATACAGTAAACCTTAAGTGAAGCATGGGAATCTAAAACTAGACTCACAGAAAGGTTCAAATCATAGAAAGTTAGAGTGTCAGTCCGTTTGTACTTAAGTCGGCATTGTGCCTTCTGTACTAAATTCGGATGCAAATTCTGTGTTTTATCGTCAATAAGAAGGTCCAAGGGATACAGTAAACCTGAAGTGAAGCATCGGAATCTAACACTGGACTCACAGGAGAGGTTCAAATCATAAAAAGTTAGAGTCTCAGTCCTCTTGTACTTAAGGCAGCATTGTGCCTTTTGTATTAAATTCTGATGCAATTTCTGTGTTTCATCGTCAATAAGAAAGTCCAAGGTATACAGTAAACCTGAAGTGAAGCATCGGAATAAAAAACTGGACTCACAGGAGAGGTTCAAATGTTAGAAAGTTAGAGTGTCAGACCTCTTGTACTTAAGTCGGCATTGTGCCTTTTGAATTTAATTCCGAAGCAATTTCTGTGTTTCATCGTCAATAAGAAGGTGCAAGGTATACAGTAAACCTAACGTGAAGCATCGGAATCTAAAACTGGACTCACAGGAGAGGTTCAAATCATAAAAAGTTAGAGTCTCAGTCCTCTTGTACTTAAGGCAGCATTGTGCCTTTTGTATTAAATCGGATGCAATTTCTGTGTCTCATCGTCAATGAGAAGGTCCAAGGCATACAGTAAACCTGAAGTGAAGCATCGGAATCTAAAACTGGACTCACAGGATAGGTTCAAATCACAGAAAGTGAGAGTGTCAGTTCTCTTTTACTTAAGTCGGCATTGTGCCTTTTGTATTGAATTCGGATGCAATTTCTGTGTTTCTTCGTCAATGAGAAGGTCCAAGGCATACAGTAAACCTGAAGTGAAGCATCGGAATCTAAAACTGGACTCACAGGAGATGTTCAAAACATAGAAAGTTAGAGAGTCAGTCCTCTTGTACTTAAGTCTGCATTGTGCCTTTTGTAATAAATTAGGATGCAAAGTCTGTGTTTCATCGTGAATAAGAAGGTCCAAGGGATACAGTAAACCTAAAGTGAATCTTCGAAATCTAAAACTGGACTCACAGGAGAAGTTCTAATCATAGAAAGTGAGAGTGTCAGTCCTCTAGTACTAAAGTCGGCATTGTGCCTTTTGTATTGAATTCGGATGCAATTTCTGTGTTTCTACGTCACTAAGAAGGTCCAAGGGATACAGTAAATCAGAAGTGAAGCATCGGAATCTAAAACTGGACTCACAGGAGAGGTTTAAATCAACGAAAGTGAGAGTGTCAGTCCTCTTTTACATAAGTCGCCATTGTGCCTTTTGTTTAAAATTCGGATGCAATTTCTGTGTTTCATCGTCAATAAGAGGGTGCAAGATATACAGTAAACCTGAAGTGAAGCATAGGAATCTAAAACTAGACTCACAGTAAGGTTCAAATCATAGAAAGTTAGAGTGTCAGTCCTTTTGTACTTAAGTCGGCATTGTGCCTTCTGTATTAAATTCGGATGCAAATTCTGTGTTTTATCGTCAATAAGAAGGTCCAAGGGATACAGTAAACCTGAAGTGAAGCATCGGAATCTCACACTGGACTCACAGGAGAGTTTCAAATCATAAAAAGTTAGAGTGTCAGTCCTCTTGTACTTAAGGCGGCATTGTGCCTTTTGTATTAAAATCTGATGCAATTTCTGTGTTTCATCGTCAATAAGAAAGTCCAAGGTATACAGTAAACCTGAAGTGAAGCATCGGAATCTAAAACTAGACTCACAGGAGAAGTTCAAATCATAGAAAGTGACAGTGTCAGTCCTCTAGTACTTAAGTCGGCATTGTGCCTTTTGTATTGAATTCGGATGCAATTTCTGTGTTTCTTCGTCACTAAGTAGGTCCAAGGGATACTGTAAACCAGAAGTGAAGCATCGGAATCAAAAACTGGACTCACAGGAGAGGTTCAAATCTTAGAAAGTTAGAGTGTCAGACCTCTTGTACTTAAGTCGGCATTGTGCATTTTGAATTTAATTCCGAACCAATTTCTGTGTTTCATCGTCAATAAGAAGGTGCAAGGTATACAGTAAACCTAACGTGAAGCATCGGAATCTAAAACTGGGCTCACAGGAGAGGTTCAAACCATAGACAGTTAGAGTTTCTGTCCTCTTGTACTTAAGGCGGCATTGTGTCTGTTGAATTAAATTCGGATGCATTTTCTGTGTTTCATCGTCAATTAGAAGGTCCAAGGGATTCAGTAAACCTGAAGTGAAGCATCGGAATCTAAAACTAGACTCACAGGGAAGGTTCAAATCATAGATAGTTAGAGTGTCAGTCCTCTTGTTTTTAAGTCGGCATTGTGCATTTTGAATTTAATTCCGATGCAATTTCTGTGTTTCATCGTCAATAACAATGTGCAAGGTATACAGTAAACCTGAAGTGAAGCATCGGAACCTAAAACTGCACTCACAGGAGAGTTTCAAATCATAGAGAGTTAGAGTGTCAGTCCTCTTGTACTTTAGTCGGCATTGTGCCCTTAGTATTAAATTCGGATGCTAACTCTCTGTTTCATTGTAAATAAGAAGGTCCAAAGGATACAGTAAACCTGAAGTGAAGTATCGGAATCTAAAACTGGACTCACAGGAGAGGTTCAAAACGTAGAAAGTTAGAGAGTCAGTCCTCTTGTACTTAAGTAGGCATTGTGCCTTTTGTAATAAATTCGGACGCAAACTCTGTATTTCATCGTTAATAAGATGGTCCAAGGGATACAGTAAACCTGAAGTGAATCTTCGAAATCTAAAACTGGACTCACAGGAGAAGTTCAAATCATAGAAAGTGACAGTGTCAGTCCTCTAGTACTTAAGTCGGCATTGTGCCTTTTGTATTGAATTCGGATGCAATTTCTGTGTTTCTTCGTCACTAAGTAGGTCCAAGGGATACTGTAAACCTGAAGTGAAGCATCGGAATGAAAAACTGGACTCACAGGAGAGGTTCAAATCTTAGAAAGTTAGAGTGTCAGACCTCTTGTACTTAAGTCGGCATTGTGCCTTTGAATTTAATTCCGAAGCAATTTCTGTGTTTCATCGTCAATAAGAAGGTGCAAGGTATACAGTAAACCTAACGTGAAGCATCGGAATCTAAAACTGGACTCACAGGAGAGGTTCAAACCATAGACAGTTAGAGTTTCTGTCCTCTTGTACTTAAGTCGGCATTGTGCCTTTTGTATTAAATTCGGATGCAATTTCTGTGTCTCATCGTCAATGAGAAGGTCCAAGGCATACAGTAAACCTGAAGTGAAGCATCGGAATCTAAAACTAGACTCACAGGGAAGGTTCAAGTCATAGATAGTTAGAGTGTCAGTCCTCTTGTTTTTAAGTCGGCATTGTGCCTTTTAAATTTAATTCCGATGCAATTTCTATGTTTCATCGTCAATAAGAAGGTGCAAGGTATACAGTAAAGCTGAAATAAAACATCGGAATCTGAAAGTGGACTCACAGGAGAGGTTCAAATCATAGAAACAGAGAGTGTCAGTCCTCTTTTCCTTAAGTCGGCATCGTGCCTATTGTACTAAATTCGGATGCTATTTTTGTGTTTCATCGTAAATAAGAAGGTCCAAGGGATACAGTAAACCGGAAGTGAAGCATCGGAATCTAAAACTGGACTCACAGGAGAGGTTTAAATCATAGAAAGTGAGAGTGTCAGTCCGCTTTTACTTAAGTCGGCATTGTGCCTTTTGTATTAAATTCGGATGCAATTTCTGTGTTTCATCGTCAATAAGAAGGTGCAGAGTATACAGTAAACCTGAAGTGAAGCATAGGAATCTAAAACTAGACTCACAGGAAAGGTTCAAAACATAGAAAGTTAGAGTGTCATTTCTCTTGTACTTAAGTCGGCATTGTGTATTTTGTATTATATTCGGATGAAAACTCTGTGTTTCATCGTAAATGAGAAGGTCCAAGGGATACAGTAAACCTGAAGTGAAGCATCGGAATCTAAAACTGGACTCACTGGAGGGGTTCAAAACATAGAGAGTTAGAGTGTCTGTCCTCTTTTACATAAGTCGGCATTGTGCCTTTTGTATTAAATTCGGATGCAATTTCTGTGTCTCATCGTCAATGAGAAGGTCCAAGGCATACATTAAACCTGAAGTGAAGCATCGGATTCTAAAACTGGACTCACAGGAGAGGTTCAAATCACAGAAAGTGAGAGTGTCAGTTCTCTTTTACTTAAGTCGGCATTGTACCTTTTGTATTAAATTCGGATGCAATTTCTGTGTTTCATCGTCAATAAGAAGGTCCAAGGGATACAGTAAACTTGAAGTGAAGCATCGGAATCTAAAACTGGACTCACAGGAGAGGTTCAAAACATAGACAGTTGGAGTGTCTGTCCTCTTGTACTTAAGTCGGCATTGTGCCTTTTGTATTAAATTCGGATGCGAACTCTGTGTTTCATCGTAAATAAGAAGGTCCAAGGGATACAGTAAACCTAAAGTGAATCTTCGAAATCTAAAACTGGACTCACAGGAGAAGTTCTAATCATAGAAAGTGAGAGTGTCAGTCCTTTTGTACTTAAGTCGGCATTGTGCCTTCTGTATTAAATTCGGATAAAAATTCTGTGTTTTATCGTCAATAAGAAGGTCCAAGGGATACAGTAAACCTGAAGTGAAGCATCGGAATCTAACACTGGACTCAAAGGAGAGTTTCAAATCATAAAAAGTTAGAGTGTCAGTCCTCTTGTACTTATGTCGGCATTGTACCTTTTGTATTAAATTCGGATGCAATTTCTGTGTTTCATCGTCAATTAGAAGGTCCAAGGGATTCAGTAAACCTGAAGTGAAGCATCGGAATCTAAAACTATACTCACAGGGAAGGTTCAAATCATAGATAGTTAGAGTGTCAGTCCTCTTGTTTTTAAGTCGGCATTGTGCATTTTGAATTTAATTCCGATGCAATTTCTGTGTTTCATCGTCAATAAGAAGGTGCAAGGTATACAGTAAACCTGCAGTGAAGCATCGGAACCTAAAACTGCACTCACAGGAGAGTTTCAAATCATAGAGAGTTAGAGTGTCAGTCCTCTTGTACTTTAGGCGGCATTGTGCCCTTAGTATTAAATTCGGATGCTAACTCTCTGTTTCATTGTAAATAAGAAGGTCCAAAGGATACAGTAAACCTGAAGTGAAGTATCGGAATCTAAAACTGGACTCACAGGAGAGGTTCAAAACATAGAAAGTTAGAGAGTCAGTCCTTTTGTACTTAAGTAGGCATTGTGCCTTTTGTAATAAATTCGGACGCAAACTCTGTATTTCATCGTAAATAAGAAGGTCCAAGGGATACAGTAAACCTGAAGTGAAGCATCGGAATCTAAAACTGGACTCACAGGAGATGATCAAAACATAGAAAGTTAGGGAGTCAGTCCTCTTGTACTTAAGTCTGCATTGTGCCTTTTGTAATAAATTCGGATGCAAAGTCTGTGTTTCATCGTCAGTAAGAAGGTCCAAGGGATACAGTAAACCTAAAGTGAATCTTCGAAATCTAAAACTGGACTCACAGGTGAAGTTCAAATCATAGAAAGTGAGAGTGTCAGTCCTCTAGTACTTAGGTCGGCATTGTGCCTTTTGTATTGAATTCGGATGCAATTACTGTGTTTCTACGTCACTAAGAAGGTCCAAGGGATACAGTAAACCTGAAGTGAAGCATCGGAATCTAAAACTGGACTCACAGGAGAGGTTTAAATCATAGAAAGTGAGAGTGTCAGTCCTCTTTTACTTAAGTCGCCATTGTGCCTTTTGTATTAAATTCGGATGCAATTTCTGTGTTTCATCGTCAATAAGAGGGTGCAAGGTATACAGTAAACCTGATGTGAAGCATAGGAATCTAAAACTAGACTCACAGAAAGGTTCAAATCGTAGAAAGTTAGAGTGTCAGTCCTCTTGTACTTAAGTCGGCATTGTGCATTTTGTATTAAATTCGGATGCAATTTCTGTGTTTCATCGTCAATAAGAAAGTCCAAGGTATACGGTAAACCTGAAGTGAAGCATCGGAATCAAAAACTGGACTTCCAGGAGAGGTTGAAATCTTAGAAAATTAGAGTGTCAGTCCTCCTGTACTCAAGTCGGCATTGTGCCTTTTGAATTTAATTCCGATGCAATTTCTGTGTTTCATCGTCAATAAGAAGGTGCAAGGTATACAGTAAACCTAAAGTGAAGCATCAGAATCTAACACTGGACTCACAGGAGAGGTTCAAATCACAGAAAGTGAGAGTGTCTCTCCTCTTGTACATAAGTCGGCATTGTGCCTTTTAGATTAAATTCGGATGCAAATTCTGTGTCTCATCGTCAATGAGAAGGTCCAAGGCATACAGTAAACCTGAAGTGAAGCATCGGAATCTAAAACTGGACTCACAGGAGTGGTTCAAAACATAGAAAGTTAGAGAGTCAGTCCTCTTGTACTTAAGTAGGCATTGTGCCTTTTGTAATATATTCGGACGCAAACTCTGTATTTCATCGTTAATAAGAAGGTCCAAGGGATACAGTAAACCTGAAGTGAATCTTCGAAATCTAAAACTGGACTCACAGGAGAAGTTCAAATCATAGAAAGTGAGAGTGTCAGTCCTCTAGTACTTAAGTCGGCATTGTGCCTCTTGTATTGAATTCGGATGCAATTTCTGTGTCTCTTCTTCACTAAGTAGGTCCAAGGGATACTGTAAACCTGAAGTGAAGCATCGGAATCTAAAACTGGACTCGCAGGAGAGGTTTAAATCATAGAAAGTGAGACTGTCAGTCCGCTTTTACTGAAGTCGGCATTGTGCCTTTTGTATTAAATTCGGATGCAATTTCTGTGTTTCATCGTCAATAAGAAGGTTCAAGGTATACAGGAAACCTGAAGTGAAGCATATGAATCTAAAACTAGACTCACAGGAAAGTTTCAAAACATAGAAAGTTAGAGAGTCAGTCCTCTTGTACTTAAGTAGGCATTGTGCCTTTTGTAATAAATTCGGACGCAAACTCTGTATTTCATCGTTAATAAGAAGGTCCAAGGGATACAGTAAACCTGAAGTGAAGCATCGGAATCTAAAACTGGACTCACAGGAGGGGTTCAAAACATAGAGAGTTAGAGTGTCTGTCCTCTTTTACTTAAGTCGGCATTGTGCCTATTGTATTAAATTCGGATGCAATTTCTGTGTCTCATCGTCAATGAGAAGGTCCAAGGCATACAGTAAACCTGAAGTGAAGCATCGGAATCTAAAACTGGACTCGCAGGAGAGGTTCAAATCACAGAAAGTGAGAGTGTCATTCCTCTTTTACTTAAGTCGGCATTGTGCCTTTTGTATTAAATTCGGATGCAATTTCTGTGTTTCATCGTCAATAAGAAGGTCCAAGGGATACAGTAAACTTGAAGTGAAGCATCGGAATCTAAAAATGGACTCACAGGAGAGGTTCAAAACATAGACAGTTAGTGTGTCTGTCCTCTTGTACTTAAGTCGGCATTGTGCCTTTTGTATTATATTCGGATGCAAACTCTGTGTTTCATCGTAAATAAGAAGGTCCAAGGAATACAGTAAACCTGAAGTGAAGCATCGGAATCTAAAACTGGACTCACAGGAGATGTTCAAAGCATAGAAAGTTAGAGAGTCAGTCCTCTTGTACTTAAGTCTGCATTGTGCCTTTTGTAATAAATTCGGATGCATAGTCTGTGTTTCATCGTCAATAAGAAGGTCCAAGGGATACAGTAAACCTAAAGGGAATCTTCGAAATCTAAAACTGGACTCACAGGAGAAGTTCAAATCAAAGAAAGTGAGAGTGTCAGTCCTCTAGTACTTAAGTCGGCATTGTGCCATTTGTATTAAATTCGGATGCAATTTCTGTGTTTCTTCGTCACTAAGTAAGTCCAAGGGATACTGTACACCTGAAGTGAAGCATCGGAATCTAAAACTGGACTCACAGGAGAGGTTTAAATCATAGAAAGTGAGAGTGTCAGTCCGCTTTTACTTAAGTCGGCATTGTGCCTTTTGCATTAAATTCGGATGCAATTTCTGTGTTTCATCGTCAATAAGAAGGTGCAAGGCATACAGTAAACCTGAAGTGAAGCATAGGAGTCTAAAACTAGACTCACAGGAAAGTTTCAAAACATAGAAAGTTAGAGTGTCATTTCTCTTGTACTTAAGTCGGCATTGTGTATTTTGTATTATATTCGGATGAAAACCTTGTGTTTCATCGGAAATGAGAAGGTCCTAGGGATACAGTAAACCTGAAGTGAAGCATCGGAATCTAAAACTGGGCTCACAGGAGGGGTTCAAAACATAGAGAGTTAGAGTGTCTGTCCTCTTTTACTTAAGTCGGCATTGTGCCTTTTGTATTAAATTCGGATGCAATTTCTGTGTCTCATCGTCAATGAGAAGGTCCAAGGCATACAGTAAACCTGAAGTGAAGCATCGGAATCTAAAACTGGACTCACAGGAGAGGTTCAAATCACAGAAAGTGAGAGTGTCAGTCCTCTTTTACTTAAGTCGGCATTGTACCTTTTCTATTAAATTCGGATGCAATTTCTGTGTTTCATCGTCAATAAGAAGGTCCAAGGGATACAGTAAACTTGAAGTGAAGCATCGGAATCTAAAACTGGACTCACAGGAGAGGTTCAAAACATCGGCAGTTAGAGTGTCTGTCCTCTTGTACTTAAGTCGGCATTGTGCTTTTTGTATTAAATTCGGATGCAAACTCTGTGTTTCATCGTAAATGAGAAGGTCCATGGGATACAGTAAACCTGAAGTGAAGCATCGGAATCTAAAACTGGACTCACAGGAGATGTTCAAAACATAGAAAGATAGAGAGTCAGTCCTCTTGTACTTAAGCCTGCATTGTGCCTTTTGTAATAAATTCGGATTCAAAGTCTGTGTTTCATCGTGAATAAGAAGGTCCAAGGGATACAGTAAACCTAAAGTGAATTTTCGTAATCTAAAACTGGACTCACAAGAGAAGTTAAAATCATAGAAAGTGAGAGTGTCAGTCCTCTAGTACTAAAGTCGGCATTGTGCCTTTTGTATTGAATTCGGATGCAATTTCTGTGTTTCTACGTCACTAAGAAGGTCCAAGGCATACAGTAAACCAGAAGTGAGGCATCGGAATCTAAAACTGGACTCACAGGAGAGGTTTAAATCATAGAAAGTGGGAGTGTCAGTCCTTTTTTACTTAAGTCGCCATTGTGCTTTTTGTATTAAATTCGGATGCAATTTCTGTGTTTCATCGTCAATAAGAAAGTCCAAGGTATACAGTAAACCTGAAGTGAAGCATCGGAATCAAAAACTGGACTCACAGGAGAGGTTCAAATCATAAAAAGTTACAGTGTCAGTCCTCTTGTACTTCAGTCGGCATTGTACCTTTTGTATTAAATTCGGATGCAATTTCTGTGTTTCATCGTCAATTAGAAGGTCCAAGGGATTCAGTAAACCTGAAGTGAAGCATTGGAATCTAAAACTAGACTCACAGGGAAGGCTCAAATCATAGATAGTTAGAGTGTCAGTCCTCTTGTTTTTAAGTCGGCATTGTGCATTTTGAATTTAATTCCGATGCAGTTTCTGTGTTTCATCGTCAATGAGAAGGTGCAAGGTATACAGTAAACCTGAAGTGAAGCATCGGAACCTAAAACTGCACTCACAGGTGAGTTTCAAATCATAGAGAGTTAGAGTGTCAGTCCTCTTGTACTTTAGTCGGCATTGTGCCCTTAGTACTAAATTCGGATGCTAACTCTCTGTCTCATTGTAAATAAGGAGGTCCAAGGGATACAGTAAACCTGAAGTGAAGTATCGGAATCTAAAACTGGACTCACAGGAGAGGTTCAAAACATAGAAAGTTAGAGAGTCAGTCCTCTTGTACTTAAGTAGGCATTGTGCCTTTTGCAATAAATTCGGACGCAAACTCTGTATTTCATCGTTAATAAGAAGGTCCAAGGGATACAGTAAACCTGAAGTAAATCTTCGAAATCTAAAACTGGACTCACAGGAGAAGTTCAAATCATAGAAAGTGACAGTGTCAGTCCTCTTGTACTTAAGTCGGCATTGTGCGTTTTGTATTGAATTCGGATGCAATTTCTGTGTTTCGTCGTCACTAAGAGGGTCCAAGGGATACAGTAAACCTGAAGTGAAGCATCGGAATCTAAAACTGTACTCACAGGAGAGGTTTAAATCATAGAAAGTGAGAGTGTCAGTCCTGTTTTACTTAAGTCGGCATTGTGCCTATTGTATTAAATTCGGATGCAATTTCTGTGTTTCATCGTCAATAAAAAAGTCCAAGATATACAGTAATCCTGAAGTGTAGCATCGGAATCAAAAACTGGACTCACAGGAGAGGTTCAAATCACAGAAAGTGAGAGTGTCATTCCTCTTGTACTTAAGTCGGCATTGTGTATTTTGTCTTATATTCGGATGAAAACTCTGTGCTTCATCGCCAATCAGAAGGTCCAAGGGATACAGGAAACCTAAAGTGAAGCATCGGAATCTAAAACTGGACTCACAGGAGAGGTTCAAAACATAGACAGTTAGAGTGTCTGTCCTCTTGTACTTAAGTCGGCATTGTGCCTTTTAGATTAAATCCGGATGCAATTTCTGTGTCTCATCGTCAACGAGAAGGTCCAAGACATACAATAAACCTGAAGTGAAGCATCGGAATCTAAAACTGAACTCACAGGAGAGCTTCAAATCACAGAAAGTGAGAGTGCCAGTCCTCTTTTACTTAAGTCGGCATTGTGCCTTTTGTAATAAATTCGGATGCAATTTCTGTGTTTCATCGTCAATAAGAAGGTCCAAGGGATACAGTAAACCTGAAGTGAAGCATCGGAATCTAAAACTGGACTCACAGGAGAGGTTCAAAACATAGACAGTTAGAGTGTCTGTCCTCTTGTACGTAAGTCGGCATTGTGCCTTTTGTATTAAATTCGGATGCAAACTCTGTGTTTCATCGTAAATAAGAAGGTCCAAGGGATACAGTAAACCTGAAGTGAAGCATCGTAATCTAAAACTGGACTCACAGGAGAGGTTCAAAACATAGAAATTTAGAGAGTCAGTCCTCTTGCACTTAAGTAGGCATTGTGCCTTTTGTAATAAATTCGGACGCAAACTCTGTGTTTCATCGTTAATAAGAAGGTCCAAGGGTTACAGTAAACCTGAAGTGAATCTTCGAAATCTAAAACAGGACTCACAGGAGAAGTTCAATTCATAGAAAGTGAGAGTGTCAGTCCTCTAGTACTTAAGTCGGCATTGTGCCTTTTGTATTGAATTCGGATGCAATTTCTGTGTTTCTTCGTCACTAAGTAGGTCCAAGGAATACTGTAAACCTGAAGTGAAGCATCGGAATCTAAAACTTGATTCACAGGAGAGGTTCAAAACATAGACAGTTAGAGTGTCTGTCCTCTTGTACTTTAGTCGGCATTGTGCCTTTTGTATTAAATTCGGATGCAATTTCTGTGTCTCATCGTTAATGAGAAGGTCCAAGGCATACAGTAAACCAGAAGTGAAGCATCCGAATCTAAAACTGGTCTCACAGGAGAGGTTCAAAACATAGAAAGTGGGAGTGTCATTCCTCTCGTACTGAAGTCGGCATTGTGCCTTTTATATTATATTCGGATGTAAAGTCTGTGTTTCATCGTAATTTAGAAGGTCCAAGGGATACAGTAAACCTCAAGTGAAGCATTGGAATCTAAAACTGGACTCACAGGAGAGGTTAAAACCATAGACAGTTAGAGTGTCAGTCCCCTAGTACTTAAGTCGACATTGTGCCTTTTGTATTGAATTCGGATGCAAATTCTGTGTTTCATCGTCAATAAGAAGGTCCAAGGGATACAGTGAACCTGAAGTGAAGCATCGGAATCTAAAACTGAACTCACAGGAGAGGTTTAAATCATAGAAAGTGAGAGTGTCAGTCCTCTTTTACTTAAGTCGCCATTGTGCTTTTTGTATTAAATTCGGATGCAATTTCTGTGTTTCATCGTCAATAAGAAAGTCCAAGGTATACAGTAAACCTGAAGTGAAGCATCGGAATCAAAAACTGGACTCACAGGAGAGGTTCAAATCATAAAAAGTTAGAGTGTCAGTCCTCTTGTACTTCAGTCGGCATTGTACCTTTTGTATTAAACTCGGATGCAATTTCTGTGTTTCATCGTCAATTAGAAGGTCCAAGGGATTCAGTAAACCTGAAGTGAAGCATCGGAATCTAAAACTAGACTCACAGGGAAGGTTCAAATCATAGATAGTTAGAGTGTCAGTCCTCTGGTTTTTAAGTCGACATTGTGCATTTTGAATTTAATTCCGATGCAATATCTGTGTTTCATCGTCAATAAGAAGGTGCAAGGTATACAGTAAACCTGAAGTGAAGCATCGGAACCTAAAACTGCACTCACAGGAGAGTTTCAAATCATAGAGAGTTAGAGTGTCAGTCCTCTTGTACTTTAGTCGGCATTGTGCCCGTAGTATTAAATTCGGATGCTAACTCTCTGTCTCATTGTAAATAAGAAGGTCCAAGGGATACAATAAACCTGAAGTAAATCTTCGAAATCTAGAACTGGACTCACAGGAGAAGTTCAAATCATAGAAAGCGACAGTATCAGTCCTCTAGTACTTAAGTCGGCATTGTGCCTTTTGTATTGAATTCGGATTCAAATTCTGTGTTTCTTCGTCACTAAGTAGGTCCAAGGGCGACTGTAAACCTGAAGTGAAGCATCGGAATCTAAAACTCGACTCACAGGAGAGGTTTAAATCATAGAAAGTGAGAGTGTCAGTCCTCTTTTACTTAAGTCGGCAATGTGCCTTTTGTATTAAATTCGGATGCAATTTCTGTGTTTCATCGTCAATAAGAAGGTGCATGGTATACAGTAAACCTGAAGTGAAGCATAGGAATCCAAAACTAGACTCACAGGAAAGTTTCAAAACATAGAAGGTTAGAGTGTCATTTCTCTTGTACTTAAGACGGCATTGTGTATTTTGTATTATATTCGGATGAAAACTCTGTGTTTCATCGTAAATAAGAAGTTCCAAGGGATACAGTAAACTTGAAGTGAAGCATCGGAATCTAAAACTGGACTCACAGGAGAGGTTCAAAACATAGACAGTTAGAGTGTCTGTCCTCTTGTACTTAAGTCGGCATTGTGACTTTTGTATTAAATTCGGATGCAAACTCTGTGTTTCATCGTAAATAAGAAGGTCCAAGGGATACAGTAAACCTGAAGTGAAGCATCGGAATCTAAAACTGGACTCACAGGAGATGTTCAAAACATAGAAAGTTAGGGAGTCAGTCCTCTTGTACTTAAGTCTGCATTGTGCCTTTTGTAATAAATTCGGATGCAAAGTCTGTGTTTCATCGTCAATAAGAATTTCCAAGGGATACAGTAAACCTAAAGTGAATCTTCGAAATCTAAAACTGGACTCACAGGTGAAGTTCAAATCATAGAAAGTGAGAGTGTCAGTCCTCTAGTACTTAAGTCGGCATTGTGCCTTTTGTATTGAATTCGGATGCAATTACTGTGTTTCTACGACACTAAGAAGGTCCAAGGGATACAGTAAACCTGAAGTGAAGCATCGGAATCTAAAACTGGACTCACAGGAGAGGTTTAAATCATAGAAAGTGAGAGTGTCAGTCCTCATTTACTTAAGTCGCCATTGTGCCTTTTGTATTAAATTCGGATGCAATTTCTGTGTTTCATCGTCAATAAGAGGGTGCAAGGTATACAGTAAACCTGAAGTGAAGCATAGGAATCTAAAACTAGACTCACAGAAAGGTTCAAATCATAGAAAGTTAGAGTGTCAGACCTCTTGTACTTAAGTCGGCATTGTGCCTTTTGAATTTAATTCCGACGCAATTTCTGTGTTTCATCGTCAATAAGAAGGTGCAAGGTATACTGTAAATCTAACGTGAAGCATCGGAATCTAAAACTGTACTCACAGGAGAGGTTGAAATCATAGAAAGTGAGAGTGTCAGTCGTGTTTTACTTAAGTCGGCATTGTGCCTATTGTATTAAATTCGGATGCAATTTCTGTGTTTCATCGTCAATAAAAAAGTCCAAGGTATACATTAATCCTGATGTGAAGCATCGGAATCTAAAACTGGACTCACAGGAGAGGTTCAAAACATAGAAAGTTAGTGAGTCAGTCCTCTTGTACTTAAGTAGGCATTGTGCCGTTTCTAATAAATTCGGACGCAAACTCTGTGTTTCATCATTAATAAGAAGGTCCAAGGGATACAGTAAACCTGAAGTGAATCTTCGAAATCTAAAACGGGACTCACAGGAGAAGTTCAAATCATAGAAAGTGAGAGTGTCAGTCCTCTAGTACTTAAGTCGGCATTGTGCCTTTTGTATTGAATTCGGATGAAATTTCTGTGTTTCTTCGTCACTAAGAAGGTCCAAGGGATACAGTAAACCTGAAGTGAAGCATCGGAATCTAAAACTGTACTCACAGGAGAGGTTTAAATCATAGAAAGTGAGAGTGTCAGTCCTGTTTTACTTAAGTCGGCATTGTGCCTATTGTATTAAATTCGGATGCAATTTCTGTGTTTCATCGTCAATAAAAAAGTCCAAGATATACAGTAATCCTGAAGTGTAGCATCGGAATCAAAAACTGGACTCACAGGTGAGGTTCAAATCACAGAAAGTGAGAGTGTCATTCCTCTTGTACTTAAGTCGGCATTGTGTATTTTGTCTTATATTCGGATGAAAACTCTGTGCTTCATCGCCAATCAGAAGGTCCAAGGGATACAGTAAACCTGAAGTGAAGCATCGGAATCTAAAACTGGACTCACAGGAGAGGTTCAAAACATAGACAGTTAGAGTGTCTGTCCTCTTGTACTTAAGTCGGCATTGTGCCTTTTAGATTAAATCCGGATGCAATTTCTGTGTCTCATCGTCAACGAGAAGGTCCAAGACATACAATAGACCTGAAGTGAAGCATCGGAATCTAAAACTGAACTCACAGGAGAGCTTCAAATCACAGAAAGTGAGAGTGCCAGTCCTCTTTTACTTAAGTCGGCAATGTGCCTTTTGTAATAAATTCGGATGCAGTTTCTGTGTTTCATCGTCAATAAGAAGGTCCAAGGGATACACTAAACCTGAAGTGAAGCATCGGAATCTAAAACTGGACTCACAGGAGAGGTTCAAAACATAGACAGTTAGAGTGTCTGTCCTCTTTTACGTAAGTCGGCATTGTGCCTTTTGTATTAAATTCGGATGCAAACTCTGTGTTTCATCGTAAATAAGAAGGTCCAAGGGATACAGTAAACCTGAAGTGAAGCATCGGAATCTAAAACTGGACTCACAGGAGAGGTTCAAAACATAGAAAGTTAGAGAGTCAGTCCTCTTGCACTTAAGTAGGCATTGTGCCTTTTGTAATAAATTCGGACGCAAACTCTGTGTTTCATCGTTAATAAGAAGGTTTAAGGGTTACAGTAAACCTGAAGTGAATCTTCGAAATCTAAAACAGGACTCACAGGAGAAGTTCAATTCATAGAAAGTGAGAGTGTCAGTCCTCTAGTACTTAAGTCGGCATTGTGCCTTTTGTATTGAATTCGGATGCAATTTCTGTGTTTCTTCGTCACTAAGTATGTCCAAGGGATACTGTAAACCTGAAGTGAAGCATCGGAATCTAAAACTTGATTCACAGGAGAGGTACAAAACATAGACAGCTAGAGTGTCTGTCCTCTTGTACTTAAGTCGGCATTGTGCCTTTTGTATTAAATTCGGATGCAATTTCTGTGTCTCATCGTCAATGAGAAGGTCCAAGGCATACAGTAAACCAGAAGTGAAGCATCCGAATCTAAAACTGGTCTCACAGGAGAGGTTCAAAACATAGAAAGTGAGAGTGTCATTCCTCTCGTACTTAAGTCGGCATTGTGCCTTTTATATTATATTCGGATGAAAACTCTGTGTTTCATCGTAATTTAGAAGGTCCAAGGGATACAGTAAACCTCAAGTGAAGCATCAGAATCTAAAACTGGTCTCACAGGAGAGGTTCAAATCATAGAAAGTGAGAGTGTCAGTCCTCTTGTACTTAAGTTGGCATTGTGCCATTTGAATTAAATTCGGATGCAAACTCTGTGTTCCATCGTAAATAAGAAGGTCCAAGGGATACAGTAAACCTGAAGTGAAGCATCGGAATCTAAAACTGGACTCACAGGAGTGGTTCAAAACATAGACAGTTAGAGATTCCGTCCTCTAGTACTTAAGTCGGCATTGTGCCTTTTGAATTAAATTCTGATGCACACTCTGTGTTTCATCGTAAATAAGAAGGTCCAAGGGATACAGTAAACCTGATGTGAAGCATCGGAATCTAAAACTGGACTCACATTAGAGGTTCAAATCATAGAAAGTTAGAGTGTCAGTCTCTTGCACTTAAGTCGGCATTGTTCCTTTTGTATTAAATTCGAATGCAATTTCTGTGTTTCATCGTCAATTTGAAGGTCCAAGGGATTCAGTAAACCTAAAGTGAAGCATCGGAATCTAACACTGGACTCGCAGGAGAGGTTCAAATCATAGAGAGTTAGAGTGTCAGTCCTCTTCTACTTAAGTCGGAGTTGTGCCTTTTGTATTAAATTCGGATGCAATTTCTGTGTTTCATCGTAAATAACAAGGTCCAAGGGATACAGTAAACCTGAAGTGAAGCATCGGAATCTAAAACTGGACCCACAGGAGAGGTTCAAATCATAGAAAGTTAGAGTGTCAGTCCTCTTGTACTTAAGTCGGCATTGTACCTTTTGTATTAAATTCGGAGGCAAATTCTGTGTTTTATCGTCAATAAGAAATCCAAGGGATACAGTAAACCTGAAGTGAAGCATCGGAATCTAACACTGGACTCACAGGAGAGGTTCAAATCATAGAGAGTTAGAGTGTCAGTCCTCTTGTGCTTAAGTCGGAGTTGTGCCTTTTGTATTAAATTGGGATGCAATTTCTGTGTTTCATCGGCAATAAGAAAGTCCAAGGTATACAGTAAACGTGAAGTGAAGCATCGGAATCAAAAACTGGACTCACAGGAGAGGTTCAAATCTTAGAAAGTTAGAGTGGCAGTCCTCTTGTAATTAAGTCAGCATTGTGCCTTTTAAATTTAATTCCGATGCAATTTCTGTGTTTCATCGTCAATAAGAAGGTACAAGGTATACAGTAAACCTAAAGTGAAGCATCGGAATCTAAAACTGGACTCACAGGAGAGGTTCAAATCACAGAAAGTGAGAGTGTCATTCCTCTTTTACTTAAGTCAGTATTGTGCCGTTTG